>NC_069500.1:233037692-233405192 GCF_027579735.1 Bombina bombina | reverse complement strand
AAACAACTGTTGATTGGAAAAATCTCACCAGTCACTTCTGATTTAAAAGTATTAGACACCATAATATACTCACAGACCCGACATTTTTGTCTACACTTGAACAAGCCCTTATGTACCAACCATGAGCTTGTTGGTTTGTTAGATTCGGGCAAAGATGAAGGCGACAACATATTGGCAAGAGTTTTAGCTCTCTTGTACGAACACCGCAGCTCATCTCTGACACATTTCTCCAATTTATCATCAGCTGAAAGAAAATTGAAATGTTTTTTTAACAATTTTACATATCTCAGTATACTGAGAGCTGAATTCGGTGACAAAAGTTACACCTTGGAAATCTGTGTCAGAGGTGGAACGGCCTTTTGAACGTTCCTGTAACAAAGTTTTTCTGTCAATTTTCTGTACCGGTTGTTCTGCTTTCAGAACAGTATGACTAGTATAACCTCTCTTTTTCAATCTTTTTCTCAGTTCCAAAGATTGTTGACAATAAGTTTGGTCAAGAGTACAATTACATTTTACTCTAACATATTTTTGTCCCTTTGCAACTGAAATAATTATGGGTTAACAGAAACCCAAGAATCCTCAGAGTCAATTTTTGAAAATCCTCACTGAAGTCAGAATAATATTTCAGAAAATAGGCCACTGCTTCTAATCCTTATTTATGTGGAATTGAAGAGTACAGTGCTACCACATCAATTGTTGCCCAACGATACAAGCCAAAATTCCATTTCATACCTTCAAGTATATCAATCACCTGTTTTGTGTCACTAAGATAGCTATAAAGTGATGATACAAAAGGTTGTAAAATGCCATCCATCCATTGCGACACATGTTCAGTCAAAGAGCCTATCCCACTAACAATTGGACGGCCTCTCACCTCATTCAGGGATTTGTGTATTTTAGGAATATGGTGGAAGATGGGCACTATAGGATGATCAACACAGAGGAATTCAAAAGTTTTGAGATCAAAGTGCCCACCCTCCAAACCATCATCCAGGATACTCAAAAGTTCACATTTATAGATATTAGTGGGATCTGTGGATAGAAGGAGATAATTCTCAGCATTATTTTATTGGCGATAAGCTTCTTGAATATAGTCTTTCTTATTCAAAATAACAATAGAACCACCCTTGTCTGCTGAGCGGACAACTATATAATCATTGCCCCTTATATCTGTATATATTCATATAGATATAACGGTATAGATATATATTTTTAAAAAATCAGAGATTATAAGACTAGGTTTTTTTTCAGAAAAAAAAACTCTGAAAAACTTACCTGGTCTTATAATTGAGGTCGTCTTAATTTCAAGCCTGAAACCGGACACCAGCCCCTGTCTTCACTACAGTATACCAGTAATTAACCAGGAAGTGAGACCCAGATCAGTAGCATCAATATTTACCTTTGACCGGCCCCTGTCTCTTCCCTACAGTATAATTGAAACCAGGCAGACTGGGTAGTAGCAGCAGCAGCTAGATTTCGTGCAGCAAAATGACCAGCGAACTCACAGTCGCATCACAGACAGAAGCCACGTGACTGCAGTGAGTGATATGATTGGTAATTTTGTGAACTGGGTCATTCTAGCAGCAGCTTAGCTACCAGGTAATAAATGTGATTTACCGTAGCAGCTGGGTGTGACTGTGACAGAACAGAAGGCAGGAGGTGACAGCTTACTGGAATGAGGATCATTCATGATGAGGGGGAGCAGCTCAGCTGTGGGTGCAGCAGAGAGAGGGGTTTAGAATTAAGATTAAGAGGGTGAAGGTGAAGAGACAGAGGGGGCTATTTGTGAGGCAAAGGGGACTGAGAATTTTCATAGGTGCAAGTAGAGAAATGCAATTGTTATGTCCTCTGAGATTTTCTTTTTTTTTGGGGGGGGGGGTCAAGTCATCTTATAATCATAAGCCTTTTTTTTTTTTAATAATATCTACAGTTGAGGGGGGGGTTGTCAGAGTAGTCTTTTAATCAAGTAAATACAAAGAACATTTCTTCTATGTGAAGAACATTGAAAATTAAAATATGCATAACTACCTTTGGGTTTAGTGAAGTTGGTCTAATGTGTGCTGGGTTAGCGCGCAAGTGATGCGTTTTTAAAGTGCTTTCTGTTATAGCCTATGGGGAGAAGAAGTTAACGCAGTCATAATATCCAAAGTCCTGAAGATAGTACACATCAGGTTATGCTCTCGCAATAACTTTTTACTTTCAACTTGTAATATGCACGTTTACCTGCCCGCTTTAAAACATTACTTTTAACACAGTCAACACACAAGCAAAAAAATAAATAAAAAATTGGCCACTTGTAATCGCACACATAATGAGAATACTGTATATATACAGTAAGAAACTATCTAGCACAGCTCAAGTTAAAACTGCATTAGCTTGGGGCATACAGAAAAAAATGTTATTAATAAAGATCTTTGTAATAAATGTATTATTTGCAATTCAATACAAGTCTTGTGGGCATAATAAAAATTTACTAAAATTTGTCAAAGATTATTTCAGATATTGGGACATATTTATCAAGTTCCGTATGGAGATTGATGCCCAGTGTTTCTAAAGACCGCTGCTCCATAACCTGTACGCCTGCTCTGAGGCGGCAGATAGAAATCAACCAGATCGAATATGATCGGGTTGATTGACACCCCCTGCTAGCAACCGATTAGCCGCGAATCTGCAGGGGCAGCATTGCACCAGCAGTTCACAAGAACTGCTGGTGCAATGATAAATGATGACAGCGTATGCTGTCAGCATTTATCGATGTGCAGATGACATGATCCACTGTATCAGATCATGTCCACTCGCACCATAATAAATAGGCCCCATTGTGTGAGCTTTTCAAACTCAAGGCAGAACCTGGAAAGAGATTGAAGGCTTATGTCAAAAAGTTTGTCAGAAAGTCTCAAGTACTGCTAAAACACAGCAATAGTGAGTACCGTGAGGGTTCTAGAACCTAAATTTGGGGGCTAACAAAGGTGGTAAAAATTTTGAAGGACACAGAACAAATTATATGGAGCAAACACAGAGTTACCCTTTGGGATGCAGCACAATATAAATTCAGCAATAGGCAAAGAATGCGCTAAAAAGCTTGCTCTAAAAACAATTACATATAAAAAAAAAATGGATACATTTAAAGACATACATTTGTTTGCATATAAAGTTCATAAAATTCGATACATTTATTCAAAACATATAAAACATAAATTTGTGTCCACCAGTGGATCAATTAAAATATTATATATATTAATTAATATTATTATACTGTATATATATATATATATATATATATAAAATGTCATATACGATACCAGGATTCAACAGCTACACTATATGAGACTGCCCCACACTAGTTCCTATATGTGTTACAATTACTTTAATAAGTAAGTTTTGTCCAGAATTCTTGAAATAGTACAAGTTCCCATATGTGTACATACTCTTGCAGTCTGTGATAAGTATGCTTTGTCCAGGATTATTGTAATAATACCATCGGTTTCCAAGAGTACTCACCGAAATACGAAAACACCCCCTTGGTTTCTCTGCCCTTTTTTCGTCGTAGCGTGTACTTACATCCAACTCAGTGTCCTCTCTGCCGGGTCTAGACACCGCCCATGATGACTTGTGATCACATGTTAGACTCTGTCTAATAGGAAAGGCTTACCAGTGTACTCCATTTCAAACAATCTTCCACTTTCTTACAGAGTCAGAGTGCTCATGAGGTAGAATGTAGAAGATGAAGAAAAACAGAAGCACCACATGGCCTAGTATTAAGTATTTAAGCTTAAGATGAAACAGCTATTTATTAGCTGAGAAACCCATTGCTGTTTTTATATTTTTATTAAAGTAAGCTTTGATCTTACCACTTGCTGCCAAACAATTATTTGCCCACTCTCCATTACCTCCAATGGTTAAATAGACGTTTGGGATACGTTCATCTGGATGCACTTTACTGCTGCTAGAGTTTTGCTGGAGGCAAGTCTGTTAGATGACTGTTTGATTCCAGTCTGAGATACTTACACCAAGAGGGGTGCTTTCTCACATGTGAGTAAAATACTTTTTGCACGTTACCATAAAAGTGCATGCAATACTAGTCCATGGGGGACTTCTGTTTTTTTTTTATCTTCTACAGATTTCAGATTTTGGGATTCTGACCTATGATCCACATACAGATAGCAGCCTGGACCTGGACTGTTCCATTTGATTTGCTTGTTTTGGAACCTACCCTATATTAATATTTGGGACTTTTTTGCCATTATATATATATATATATATATATATTTCTCAATTTTTGTATAACATTTGTCTTGTTTTTCACCTGTATAGGGTCACACGGTCCCCTATTGGTCATTGATATCAATTGTCTATAGACGTTTATTTTCTATACTTATAGATTTGTTATAATTGACTTAGGGCACCCCCTCAAATGTATGTAGATTTTTCATACACTCATAGTTTGCTGTTAAATAAAACAGCCTGTTTGAACTTGGTCTCCCTAAGATAGGATTATCATTTCTTGAAGATAATTCTTATCTAGAAGTATTTAGAATAAGTACATTTTCATTATAACTTTGGAAGACTTTTTAGGAAGGAGATTGCCCCTTTAACAAAAAGACAGTTCCTTTAAAATTTTAAAAGAAATCTGGAGAAGTATAACAGGGAGACCAAGTTCACACAGGCTCATTTTGATAAAAGCACACCTTCTGAAATGCGTTGATGATGAGTGGCCTGTTTTGGCCAGATTGTTTTTTTTTTTTTTAACGGCAAACTACGAGTGTATGAAAAATCTAAATACATTGGAATTCTCAATACATTTGACAAATTCTACCTCATGAGCGCTCTGAGGAAGGGACTGTGAATGACTATTGAAAACAAAAGAAACCATTGAAAACAAAAGATTCCTTCTAAAAGTCTGTAAGAAAGTGGAAGTTTGTTTGAAATGGAGTACACCGATAATCTACCTTTCCTATGGGACAGAGTCTAACACATGATTGCAAGTCGACACGGGCGGTGTCAAGACCCGGAAGAGAGGACGCCGGGCTGGATGTAAGTACACGCTAAGACGAAAAAGGACAGAGAAACCAAGGGGGGTGTTTTTGTATTCCGGTGAGTACTCTTGGAAACCAATACTATAATTACAATAATCCTGGAAAAAGCATACCTATCACAGTCAGCAATAGTATGTGCGCGTATGGGAACTTGTACTATTTCAAGAATTCTGGATAAAGCTTACTTATCACAATAATTGCAACACATATAGGAACTTGTGTGGGGTAGTCTTATATAGTGTATCTGTTGAATCCTGGTATCGTATATGACATTTTATATTTATTTATATATATACTTTCAATATTTTAATTGATTCACCAGTGGACATGAATTTATGATTTATATGTTTTGGATAAATGTATCAAATTTTATAAACTTTATATGCAACCAAATTTTTGTCTTTAAATGTATCAAATTTTATCAATTTAATATGTAATTATTTTAGGAGCAAGCTTTTTAAGCGCATTCTTTGTCTGTTGATGAAATTATGTGGAGCTGTTTTGCAGAGTATTCACTGCCCTTCTCAGCTCAACTGGGGTGCTAAACATGCGTTTGGAGGTACATAGCACCCCCCATACCCCCATTGGAATTCCATTAGTGTGTATGCCATATTGCATTATACTTAGAAGATAAAATAATAATAAAACACTGGCACGTCGTATCATACAGTAGAGAACAGAGTGGGATTGTCAATAAATGTAGCAACGAACCCCCATTTGAAATTTAGTTTGGGAATACTCATTAAACATAGCATTTGGATTAAAAAAACAAAAAACAACTATGCCTATGTGCCAGCTCAGAAATGGGGAAAACAGACCTAAGGTAAGCAATGTGAATATCAATTAGAAGTGATGTTTATTTTATAGAAGATAAACAATTTAGTAGACATGACCCTGAACTGAAGCTTCAGCATGGGGTAAGTACCTTAGGGGTATTATTAATACAAAAGAGAGTTAAATGGTTATCTGTAAAAAAAATATTATCTAAAACCATTCCCCTCCTTTAAAGGGCCATAATACCCAAATGTTTAAACACTTGAAACTGATGCAGCATAGCTGTAAAAAGCTGACTAGAAAATATCACCTGAACATCTCTATGTAAAAAAGAAAGATTTTTTACCTCAAACGTTTCTCAGTAGCCACATCCCATTATAAAGGACTTCTAAGCAGCAAATCAGTATGTCTGTCCCGGAACAGTGGAAGGAGCAAGCTTACGTGCACACTCATCTTATTTCCATATTCAGTGTAAGGAAGTTTACTATGAAATATCATGAGAGTTAAGTCAAATCTCATGAGATCACAGTAAAAGAGTTCATGACCTCAGCACTGCTGATGCTGATTGGCTGCGGTTCATATCTTCATTTTTTTTCTCTTTTTTTCCTGCAGCTGAGCAGCAGCTGAGTATAACTTTTTACACAGAACTTACTCTGCTGAGCTGAGGAGATTGTGAGGTAAAATATCTTCCTTTTTTACATAGAGATGCTCAGGTGATATTTTCCCGTCAGCTTTTTACAGTTATACTGCATCAGTTTCAAGTGATATAGCATATGAGTATTATGTCCCTTTAAATATAATATAATACCCTCAGTGCACTTATCTCATCTCAATATACATTTTTACAATAAGTTTTGTGAACTTTTCTTCCATCCTTTCACTAACAGGGAACACCAAGCTAACATAGACACATGATCACAGCGTATTTGTGCTGCACATTAAAGGGACAGTGAAAACCTTGTAATTTCTGTTGTGTTCTTATAGAATAACATACCAGCCAACTCTTTACGTAATTATTTTTCAATAACCAAACTCCACCCACCATTTACCTTATTTGAAAGAGCCAATCAAGGCTTTAGTCCACCGACAACAAGGCTAGCCACTGTCATAAAGTTAGTATAAACTTAATTGTTTTGCAGTTGCTATCTGATAAAACCAATTAGTGACAGCTATGTAGCAGAGTTAGCCTTGACAAGTCAGTAGTGTGGATCTCAAGTTTTGAGAATTAGAAATGTGTTTCATTTTCAAAGTTAAATTACATATAAAGGTGCAAAATAAATAACGACAATATAATGCAAAGTTGTTTCTTTACACATAGCTGAACATTTTATATAAAAATATCAAGGTGTTTACTGATCTATTTAAGTTATTGCATATCTCTAATGTCCCTTTAAAATGATATCTAGAAAACACATCTGCAAGTGTGCCAGTAAAATACTGAAACGCTGATTTATTCAGGACAGCAATATGCATCTTTGAAAACAACAAAAGCTACAATACATTTTTAAATGGCCTCTTTTAGTTTAAACAAAACCTTGCAACTAAATTTTATTTAAAGGGACATTCTACACCTTAGTCATCTTAAAATCTTACCTTAGATTAAGCTGCAAATAGCCTCCTACACCCCTTTCGATATCAGTGAGAGAAGCAGCTCTCACTAAAGTAACAAATTATTCGCTATCAACTAAAGCAAAGGGACACTACTCCTTACTAATTCATCTGGATCTATCTGCTGCTTTTAACATGATTGACCGTCCTCTCCTCTTACAAATCCTACATTCATTTAACATCCGAGACACAGTCCTCTTCTTGTCTGCCTCATATCTCCCAAACCACTCGTTTTCAGTTTTCTTTTAACAGCATATCCGCTGATCCTTTGCCTCTCTCAGTTGGAGTACCACAAGGCTCTGTCTTGGGTCCCTTGCTCTCTCTATACATCCTCCCTAGTAAAAATGATATCCTCATTTGGTACCAGTACCACTTATATGCTTATGATAACCACATTTATCTTTCCTCTCCTGATATCTCTTTTTTTTTACTCAACTGTTTCTCGTCAATTTCCTCTTATATGTCCTCACACTATCTCTGATTCAATCTGTCTAAAACTGAGCTGCTTCTTATTCCCTCCTCTGTGAGACATCCAACACCTGATATTTGTCTTACAGTTGGAGAATCTATTCTTAACACCTCACCCCATATCCACTGTCTTAGGGTCATAATTGACTCTGAACTCACATTTACTCCACATAAACATGCATTTGCCAAATCCTGCCACACATAACTACACAACATTTCTAGAATTTGTCCTTTCCTTATCCAAGAAACTATGAAAATAATAATTAATTCCCTACTTCTAAATGGCCTTCCCAAACACTACCTCCCCCTCCAATCTATAATGAATTCTTCAGCTAGGCTCATCCACCTAAGTTGCCGATCTACATCAGCTGCTTAGCTCTGCCAGTCTCTACACTGGCTCCCATACACTTTAGAATACAATTCAAAGTATTAACCCTAACCTATAAAGCAGTAAACAGCTTCACTCCCAACTATATTTTTTGTTTAATTTCAAAATACTCGTCGACTCGTCCTCTTAGATTAACCTCTGACCTACGTCTCTCTTCTCCTATTATCTCTGCATTTCTCTTCCGCCTCCAAGACTTCTCACGTGCTGCTCCTGTCCTTTGGAACTTTCTACCCTGCTCCATCAGACTGTCTCCAAACTTGTATAGCTTCAGACGCTCCTTGAAAACTCACCTATTCAGAGAGGCTTACCATCTCAACTACAACCCACAAGACATGCTACCCCAAACCTTATGTCTCTGTACCGTCAACCAGTAGATTGTAAACTATTTGGAACAGGGCCCTTTTCCTCTTGTACTAGATCTGTATAGTCTGTTATGATCTTGTGTCTTATCACATACCCATATCTCTGTACACAGCACTACAGAATTTTGCAGTGCTATACAAATAAATGATAATAATAATAATAACCATAATTTCATGATTTCATAAACAGAATCCCTTAAACATATGTGTTTAAGTTGGTATTTGAGCTGTTTATATGCACTACATTTTGTTGATTGAGATTTAATATGACTGAACATAAGCATTATTTGTAGTTAGAGAGGAATTTTGATTACACAGGGGTTGCATTATTGTTGTTGTTAATATTAATAATAATAAAAAAAATAATGCACCAACAGATTCCACAGTGCTATATGAGGGTTCAATAAATAAATAAAGACTAGACAAGGAAGGCAAGCTGGGGCAGAATTAAATGGCCCTGCTCCCTATAGAGCTTACAATCTAAGTAATAATAATCATGAAAAAAATAGACTAACGTAGGAAAACAAAATTTTAAAAAATCAAAATAGATAAAAAATTATACAAACAAAAATATATAATTAGATGGTATTGAAGTGACTAAAAGTAAAAAGATATTTTTGCACAAATAACAAATACAAATGAGAGGAGAACAACATCAAAGATTGAAACCACAAAAAAATTTAGACTGTAAAAATGTAGACAAGTGTTATGTATCT
This sequence comes from Bombina bombina, assembly GCF_027579735.1. Taxonomy (NCBI): domain Eukaryota; kingdom Metazoa; phylum Chordata; class Amphibia; order Anura; family Bombinatoridae; genus Bombina; species Bombina bombina. The sequence goes on along the minus strand of NC_069500.1, from coordinate 233,395,840 downwards.
GAACACTATTTAGCCTGATGTATTTGCAAGAACATAGTGTAACTATAAATAATAGTTAATATTGGTGAGCACTATGTTCTAAAATAATAATTCATGTTCTGATAATTATGACCTTGTGTGGTCTGCTTGTTTGTTTTTCATATTATTGTGCATCAGCAAACTCATGAATCTAATAAAATAATATAATAGTTTCTCAGTTGTGTAATTCAAATATAAGACAAAAACAGCACACTCTTGAAATGAAATGCCCTATTATACACTAATATGTGCAACAGCTGCACAAAATAAGGAACAAATATGGCAAACTTAAAACTTGGATAAAACTTATCATTTTAATAAACTTGTTTCTATTTCATTTTAACAGCAAAATAATATAGAGGCCAAGACGAAATCCATTCTCTTGTAAGCTATTCTGATAGACCAAGACATCTCAACAAACACTTGAAATGCTACCAAACCCAAACCGCCACTTCACTTGATTTATGATGTCATTAATGTCAAGCTATCAGTGGACAAGAGTAAAAGAGACAACAGCAAAGCTGACTAAAAACAAATAGTTTTGATTAAACTCAAGGACGTTCAGTACAGCTTTCAACAAAAAGACATTCATCATTTCCGATGCTGGTGCTATTATTTATTTATTTTTTTAGCATCCAAAACTCTTAACAGTTGTATCATTTCTGCAAATATAATGTCTAGCTAATCTGCAGTGCTTTCAGCCATACAGAATTAAAAAATGGTTTCATTTGTTTATTGCTTAAATAGCCAGAAAAATATAACTCATTAATAAATTATATTTAAGAAAGCCCTAGGATTATTTAACCATTTTCTTTTTTTTTTCTCAATTATATTATATTTAGGTAAGCATAAAGATTACCAACACAGGCAAAACTAATAACATTGTATAAACATCATAAATCAATAAAGGATATTAACACAGATTTATACATCAACATGTATATTGTAAACTCATAATTGCCTGTATTATTTTAAACATATGAATATATAACCTAATTTTCCATTTTTATAAAATAAAAGGGAACAAACAAAAAAATACTAAAAAGCAAAGATCAAATGATATATACCACAGCAAAGAACTAAAAACCAAATCAATATTATTCATATGGTAGCAACTTCTTAACGCCAAATACATAGAAATGGTTATCGCTTGATGCAGAATCCAAGAAAATATAAGCTAAATATAAAACAATATCAACTAGATACATATCAACTAGATGTATAATAATATGTTAAAATAATAATATATATACAGTATCTAACAAATGAGAGTACACCCCTTACATTTTTGTAAATATTTATTATAAAGAATATTATTATTTATTTGCTACAATTTAAAGTAGAGAGTGCACAGCCTGTTTAACTGTGTACATTTGCTGTCCCCTCAAAATAACTCAACACACAGTCATTAATGTCTAAACCGTTGGCAACAAAAGTGAGTACACCCCTAAGTGGAAATGTCCAAATTGGGCCCAAAGTGTCAATATTTTGTGTGGCCAACATTATTTTCCAGCACTGCCTTAACCCTCTTGGGCATGGAGTTAACCAGAGCTTCACAGGTAGCCACTGGAGTCATTTTCCACTCCTTTCCACTCTTCCATGAGGACATCACGGAGCTGGTGGATGTTAGAGACATTGCGCTCCCCCACCTTCCATTTGAGAATGCCCCACAGATGCTAAATAGGGTTTAGGTCTGGAGACATGCTTGGCCAGTCCATCACCTTTACCCTCAGCTTCTTTAGCAAGGCAGTGGTCATCTTGGAGGTGTGTTTGGGGTTGTTATCATGTCGGAATACTGCCCTGCGGCTCAGTCTCTGAAAGGAGGGGATCATGCTCTGCTTCAATATGTCACAGTACATGTTGATATTCATGGTTCCCTCAATGAACTGTAGATCCCCAGTACTGGCAGCACTCATGCAGGCCCAGGCCGTGACACTCCCACCACCATGCTTGACTGTAGGCAAGAAACACTTGTCTTTGTACTCCTCACCTGGTTGCCACCACACACGCTTGACACCATCTGAACCAAATAAGTTTATCTTGGTCTCATCGGACCACAGGACATGGTTCCAGTAATCCATGTCCTTAGTCTGCTTGTTTTCAACAAACTGTTTGCAGGCTTTCTTGTTCATCATCTTTAGAAGAGGCTTCCTTCTGGAACGATAGCCATGCAGACCAATTTGATGCAGTGTGCGGCGTATGGTCTGAGCACTGACAGGCTTGATCCCCACCCCTTCAACCTCTGCAGCAATACTGGCAGCACTCATACGTCTATTTACCAAAGACAACCTCTGGGTATGATGCTGAACATGATTTATCATTGTATATTACCATCTCAAAGTGTTTAATTTCCTTTAAAGACATAGCTGAATCTCACAGTCATATATGTGAACAGTGACATGTCTCACAAGCATAAGAAAAAAGTACTTTATTTTCAGCCCAATGACATATGTTTTTGTTTGATTTTTTTAAACTAAAATATGTTACATTTTAAAGTCTTCTTTTAGGTGCAGCCAAGAAAAAGATCCTTTGTTTACATGGTTTCAGTGATGTTGGACATATTGATATAATGGGCCCCATTTATTGTGCACTGTGTGGACAAGGTTTCTGACTAGAGAACCTTCCAGCTTTGTATAGAACAGGCAGCGAACACTGTACTGGTGACCGCTGCTTCTTACATCACGTAAAGCAGGCTCGCATGTGTGAGCGTGACCCGCAAGGGCTCAAAAGCAGCATTTGCTGCTTAATACATTCAGAGCAGTATTTCCATGTAATTAAAAGGACAGTAAACACCTTAACGCCTAGATCATGAGTTTGGCGTTAGCCTTAAAAAGCAGCGTTGAGAGGTCCCAACGCTGCTTTTTAACGCCTGCTGGTATTACGAGTCTGACAGGTACAGGAGTACCGCTCACTTTTCTTCCGCGACTCGAGGCTACCGCAAATCCCCTTACATCAATTGCGTATCCTATCTTTTTAATGGGATTTGCCTAACGCCGGTATTACGAGTCTTGGAAGAAGTGAGCAGTAGACCCTCTCCTGTCCAGACTCCTACCGCATTTAAAAGTCAGTAGATAAGAGTTTTATGGGCTAACGCCGGAGCATAAAGCTCTTAACTAAAGTGCTAAAAAGTACACTAACACCCATAAACTACCTATTAACCCCTAAACCGAGGCCCCCCCAACATCGCAAACACTAAAATAAAATGTTTTAACCCCTAATCTGCCGACTGGACATCGCCACCACCTATATTATACCTATGAACCCCTAATCTGCTGCCCCTAACATCGCCGTCACCTACATTATATTTATTAACCCCTAATCTGCCGCCCCCAAAGTTGCTGCCACCTACCTACAATTATTAACCCCTAATCTGCCGACCGGACATCGCCGCCACTTTAATAAATGTATTAACCCCTAAAGCGCTGCACTCCCGCCTCCCAAACACTAGTTACATTTTATTAAACCCTAATCTGCCCCCCCAAAGTCGCCGACACCTACCTACATTTATTAACCCCTAATCTTCCGACCCCAACGTCGCAGCTACTATAATAAATTTATTAACCCTTAAACCTAAGTCTAACCCTAACCCCCCCAACTTAAATATAATTTAAATTAAACAAAATTAATTTAACATAATTAAATAAATGAATCCTATTTAAAACTAAATACCGATAAAATAAACCCTAAGCTAGCTACAATATAACTAATAGTTACATTGTAGCTAGCTTAGGGTTTATATTTATTTTACAGGTAAGTTTGTATTTATTTTTACTAGGTAGAATAGTTATTAAATAGTTATTAACAATTTAATAACTACCTAGCTAAAATAAGTACAAAATTACCTGTAAAATAAATCCTACCTAAGTTACAATTACACCTAACACTACACTATCATTAAACTAATTACCTAAACTACCTACAATTAATTACAATTAAATTAAATAAACTAAATTACAGAAAACCCCCCACTAAATTACAGAAAATAAAAAAAGAATTACAAGAATTGTAAACTAATTACACCTAATCTAATCCCCCTAATAAAATAAAAAAGCCCCCCAATATAATAAAATTTCCCTACCCTATACTAAATTACAAATAGCCCTTAAAAGGGCCGTTTGCGGGGCATTGCCCCAAAGTAATCAGCTCTTTTACCTGTAAAAAAAAATACAATACCCCCCCAACATTACAACCCACCACCCACACACTACTACTCTAAAACCCACCCAATCCCCCCTTAAAAAAAACTAACACTAACCCCCTGAAGATCACCCTACCTTGAAGGCTTCATCCATGCAGCATCTTCTATCTTCATCCTTCCGGAGCGGAGCAGGTCCATCTTCAATTTAGCCAACACAGAGCATCCTCTTCAAACGAAGTCCTAACGAAGAATGAAGGTTCCTTTAAATGACGTCATCCAAGATGGCGTCCCTTGAATTCCGATTAGCTGATAGAATCCTATCAGCCAATCGGAATTAAGGTAGGAAAAATCCTATTGGCTGATGTAATCATCCAATCAGATTGAAGTGCAATCCGATTGGCTGATGCTATCAGCCAATAGGATTTTTCCTACCTTAATTCCGATTGGCTGATAGGATTCTATCAGCCAATTGGAATTCAAGGGACGCCATCTTGGATGACGTCATTTAAAGGAACCTTCATGGAAACAATGGGGCTGCGTTAGGAGCTGAACGCTGCTTTTTTGCAAGTGTTAGGTTTTTTTTCAGCCAACTCAGCCCCATTGTTTCCTATGGGGAAATCGTGCATGAGCATGTTTTGCCAGCTTACCGCTACCGTAAGCAATGCTGGTATCGTGGTGAGATATGGAGCTAAATTTTGCTCAACACTCACTTTTCTGAGGCTAACACTGGCTTAAAGAAAACTCGTAATACCAGCGTTGTCTTAAGGGAGCAGTAAGAAAAAAAGGAGCGTTAGCCCCGCAAGCCTTACCGACAAAAACTTGTGATCTAGCCATAAGTTTTTTAAAAGAATCAGTTTTGTTATGCAGAGTGAAACACCTTTGCATTATACTTTCATTATATATTTTCATGTAATTTAGCTCTGGAAATGATGACTTTTCTATTTCTCAAAACAGACATGCAGACTTCTCAAGGCTAACCCTTCTACATACCTGGCCCAAATTGGCTTTAATAGATAAGACCTGCAAAATAATGCACTTTGTACTAGCATAATGACCATGACTAACCTTGTCATCTGCAGACTCAAAAGTAAATTGACTCATCCAAATTAGGCAAGTGTTAAGTGGAGTGGAGTTTGGTTAATGGAAAATAATTGCTGCAAACAAGATGCTAATTTGTTTTTAAAATGTTTAGACTTGACTGATATCTTATTCTATAACAAAACAACAGATATTTCTTGTAATTAACATTTTTCCTTTAAATACAACTATTTATTTAATGTGTGTGTGTGGTGTATATATGTGTGTGTATGTGTATATGTGTGTTTGTGTATGTACATGTGTGTTTGTGTATATGTGTGTTTGTGTATGTATATGTGTGTTTGTGTATGTGTGTATATGTACATGTGTGTGTGTATATACTGTATGTGTGTGTGTTTATGTGTATATGTGTATTTGTGTATGTGTATATGTGCGTGTGCGTGTGTGTGTGTGCTTACCGCATGTCATAGCTTTCTAGAATAATCTTTAATTGGTGTCTGATGGGTAAGCAAAAGCCAACTTGAACGTGGCCATAATGTCTTTCTTCAGTTGCATGGTATATTTTGAATGTACTCTCAAACCATAGGCTCAAACTTTTGATTTTCACTCAAATAACTGTTGAGCACATTTTAGAAGTACAAGCATTAAACATTTTGGCATAACACAGGGCTGTAGCGAAGGGGGGCAGAGGGGTCATTTGCCCCATGCAATGGCCCTTGGGGAACTGATGGCACACGTTGACAGAGGCACTGTTTTTGCTGCTCGCTCAGAGCTGTTAAATGAGTGAGAGCAGCACTGAAAGTTGTGCTAGCATAGCGGTTGTGAGGACCTGTAGTGCCACTGATGGGAGGACAGGGCAAGGAGGCAGGGTGGAAATTCTTCCCTGGGCCTCCATCCCTGATGGACTAGTGTCCAGCAGGGATGGCTAACTACAGTTGAGAACAATTGCTTCCCCCTACAATTGGTTTCTAGTATTAGCATTTGTAGCAAATACTGCAGTGTGTATGCAGGGCAGCAGAGAGTTTGTTTAATCAATTGTTCCGCAGCTCCAAACACATAGAAGGAGAGATACATTTGGTTCAGATTTTAAAAATGTGGCAGACAGAAGCATATGGAGATCTCATCCACATCACTGCACTGACATCTATGAGCATGTGAGTGTACTCCTGGGGGTAGATTTAACAAGCAGTGGATGCCCCCGTACTTTCCGGCTAGCCAGAATTGTCTTATGACCTCTGCTTCTAAACTTGTCCGCCACCTCTGAGGCGGCGGACAGCAATCAGCCCGATCGGATACAATCAGGTTGATTGAAACCCTCTGCTAGCGGCCGATTGGCAGTGAATCTGCAGGGGGCGGCATTGCACAAGCATTTCACTAGAAATGCTTGTGCAATGATAGATGCCGACAGCATATGCTGTCAGCATTTACCGATGTCCGCCTGCACATTGATAAATCTACCCCCTGATCTCTTGCAAGAAACAGATTAAGGTAACACTTTACTGCCTTTAATATATACTGAATGATACAAAATAGCAGCATACATAAATATATTTCATTTTTAATTTTGATCTAATATCTGTACACTCTCCTCTCCTCAGTAGGAAGAAGCCTTTTAAAACCTCTAATTCAGTCTTGGCGTACGGGAAACACCAAAGGTACAGGGAGAATATAAATAGCACCGTTCTAGTGCCCTTAACCTAAAAACACATCTTCATGGAGGGCAAATAGCACTCTTGACTCTAACAGTAGCATCCCTCTTCACCTTAACACACCCCCCGGGACCCCTTACCAAGCACTGGAGACAAGAGTAGCTTGGCTCCTATCAATCTTCAAAGGCTGACAAATGCTTATGTTTGTTTTACACACTATAAAGGACCTAATGCAGGTCAGAACTAGAAGAAAAAATAGGCCTGGGTATTTTAAGGAAGAACAGCAAACTTTTACCCTTTTGTTATTTAGCCATACCCCAAAACTAAAAAGTATAAAGTATAAAGCACTAGTTTTATTTGCAAACACATTTAAAGTAACACTCTTCTGTCAATGTATTATGTAATTTGCTTGTCATTAAATAGTAAAAATATCAAATCTAATTAAAAAACTAGTGTTAAGAATAAGATAGTTTTTTTTTATTTTGGGGTGTTTTTGGGAGGGTTTAGAATAGGCATAACTCTTTATTTGTTATTTTTGGCAATGTTAGGTTGTTGTTTTTTGGTAATATTAGGATTTTTTATGGTAAGGTTAGTTTTATTATGGTAAGGTTAGATAGTTTTATTTCTACAGTAATGTTCTTTTTCTTTTTTTAAGTAGTTAGTTTTTTTTAGTAAAGCTAGGGTTAGTTTATTTTGGGTTCATTTAGGGGGTGTAAGGTTTAGGGGTTAATAGTGTACATTACTTTGCATTGTGGGTGCTGGCGGTTTAGGGGTCAATAGTGTAGAGAGGTAGTTTGCGATGTGGGGGGCTAGTGGTTTAGGGGTTAATAGTATAATGGGGAATTTGCGTTGGGCTATGTGGCGGTTTAGGATTTATTAGAGTAGGAGTCTTATGGCGATTTAGGTAAGCGCGCAAGAAGGGTTTTTCAACTTTTTTTCTTAATTGACTTCTATGGGGAATAGGTTTTTGAGTGCGCAATATTGTTCGGCTTTTTGAACGCATCGGGTTTAATCTGGCCCTATATTGGTGGTAAATATATATTTAAATACTCAAGAATAAATACAAAAGAAATATTGCAACGCTAATTAAAGTTACCAATGTATACCTTGGAATATGATAGAAACTGTGTGAATGGTAGTGAATCAGTCAGTTCAATCAGTATAGGATGCAGCTGTGCAATAATCCGTGGGTTTCTTGTCTACCGACAGGAAAAACATGAAAAAGCTGAAATGATACAAGAAAGACAGCGCAATCCTTGATTCAAGGTAGTATTTATTCCAAATAGATAAAAGTCACGCAAGTAATATTATAGAGCCCAGCAAAGCGGATCTATTTCAAAATCTCAGCCGACAGCGATTCCAGTGAATTCCAGTGGATCCTCTATAAGGACAATGTTAAACTCAACGTGTTTTGCCGGTAGAGCGCCCCGGCTTTCACACTTTCTTACTGCTGAGAGTAAGTCAAATAAATTGAGGGTTTTATGGAACAACGGGCAGCGGGGGGCAGAGAGACGACTTGCCCCCAGGCATCTCATCGCACCTATGACATCACAAGAATATTCTGAAAGCATTTTTCATGGCCCATGTGTAAAAGTAAAACTGCATTTTTTTTTTAAACAAACATTCTTACATTTTGAATTGTTTGCACTGCATCAGTAGTTTTAGTTACTATTTATGTATTCTTATCACATTCTGTTATATTTCATCATAGGACATGCTTGTGCCTTACAAGATGCATTTTATTGTTAATGGACATATATAAATATCCCCTTGTTGACTTGATGTTGATTTGTCACTGTATAAACTGCTGATTTATCACTGAAGCTGTTTTACCTAAGTTCTGTTAATTAGGTAATTGCTAAATGATTGCTAAATTCTACTGATCTGTTAATGTAACACATTATCCAATTGTCATCAAATTACCTGTTAATAATATCAATATATTATACCTTGTGATTGTGTGTTTCTGCCACTCTAGGAATTCAAAAGAACACTTGGATGTCATCTCACTGTTTTCATCCCACTGTACCTATCTACTCTCTTATGTCTTTTAACGTTTATGATATATGCCTTTTCTCCTCGCCCTTTCCTTTTCTCAAAGTGTATGTGTGTGTAATACTTTATTTTAATGTGTTTTTGATGTGTTTTGTGCAACTTTGTTTTTAACCATTACAGTTTATTTCAGGTCTCAAGGAGCGCTAAATATTCTAGCGGAGTTTCTGCTTGCTCTCGAGTGCAAACTGTAACTTTCCATGTGTAATACCAGTTAATCCCCTTAATGGGTTTTCAATGAATTATTATACCAGCTGAAGAGAATAAAATAAATGGGAAAGTTCATTTGGGTTTATTTTTTAATACAAACTAGCTGCATTTGCTCTTTGAAACTACAACTCAATAAAATGGGTTTAGCTTGCAGGGATATCAAGACTGATATTCAAAACCTTGCTGATATGGACAAAAATTATGCAAAATCTTTGGGAATTTTTTTTAGACATTGTATCGTAAATTAGGAGTCTCTGTAGAACACTACATAGCAACATATATATTTTTCAAGATACAATTTGTCATCCTACATTTTTTTTAATAGCCTCCCCACACCGACGAGACTTCTTAGATCATCTTACTTGAGTGGTGAGGTTTTGAATATCAGGCCCTTAGAGGGAACAACTGAAAATTAACATTTGAAGACTTATGTCTATGACCCGCCACTGGGAGTGTAATTTATTCTCCTGGTTATTTTTACACTGCTTATCCATAGCAAATATATAACGGCTAGATTATGAGTTTTGCGTTATGAGGAGTGCGGTACTAACTTGCACGTTATTGTCACCGCTCACTTACCTACAGCGCTGGTAATACAGGTTTTTATAAACCCGGCGTTAAAAGACAAGAAGTGAGCGTAGAGCAAAATTGAGCTCCATACCACACTCTAATACCAGCGCTGCTTAAGTCAGCGGTGAGCTGGTTGTACGTGCTTGTGCACGATTTCCCCATAGACATCAATGGGGAGAGCCGGGTGAAAAAAAGTCTAACACCTGCAAAAAAGCAGCGTAAAGCTCCGTAACGCAGCCCCATTGATTCCTATGGGGAAACTAAAGTTATGTTTACACCTAACACCCTAACATGAACCCCGAGTCTAAACACCCCTAATCTTACACTTATTAACCCCTAATCTGCCGCCCCTGACATCGCAGACACCTACATTATATTTATTAACCCCTAATCTCCCGCCCCCAATGTCACCACAACCTACCTACACTTATTAACCTCTAATCTGCCGCCCCCAACGTCACTGCCACTATAATAAACATATTAAACCCTAAACCACTGCACTCCCGCCTCGTAAACACTAGTTAAATATTATTAACCCCTAATCTGCCGTCCCCAATGTTGCCGCCACCTACCTACATTTATTAACCCCTAATCTGCCACCCCCAATGTCGCCGCCACTATACTAAATTTATTAACCCCTAAACCTAAGTCTAACCCTAACCCTAACACCCACTAACAAATATAATTAAAATAAACCTAACTAAAAATTCCTATCATTAACTAAATAATTCCTATTTAAAACTAAATACTTACCTGTAAAATAAACCCTAATCTAGCTACAATATAACTAATAGTTACATTGTAGCTAGCTTAGGGTTTATTTTTTATTTTACAGGCAAGTTTGTATTTATTTTAACTAGGTAGAATAGTTATTAAATAGTTATTAACTATTTAATAACTACCTAGCTAAACTAAATACAAAATTTACCTGTAAAATAAAACCTAACCTAAGTTACACTAACACCTATCACTACACTACAATTAAATAAATGACCTAAATTAAATACAATTAACTAAATTAAATACAAATACCTAAATTACAAAAAACAAACAAACACTAAATTACACAAAATAAAAAACAAATTACAAGATGTTTAAACTAATTACACCTAATCTAATAGCCTTTTCCTATAATAAAAAATCCCCCAAAAATAAAAAAAAACCTAGCCTAAACTAAACTACCAATAGTTGATTGCATCAACCAATAGGATTTTTTCAATCTTAATTCCGATTGGCTGATAGAATTCTATCAGCCAATTGGACTCTAAAGGACACCATCTTGGATGACGTCATTTAAAGGAACCTTCATTCGGGAAGAAGACTTCGTTTGAAGAGGATGCTCTGCGCCGGATGTCTCGAAGATGGACCCGCTCCGGATGGATGAAGATAGAAGATGCCGTCTGAATGAAGACTTCTGCCAGTCTGAAGAACTACTTCTCTGGCTTGGATGAAGACTTCTCCTGGCTATGTTGAGGACTTCTCCAGGCTTCGTTGAGGATGGATGTCGGCTCTTCAAAACTGTAAGTGGATCTTCAGGGGTTAGTGTTAGGTTTTTTTAAGGGTTTATTGTGTGGGTTTTATTTTTAGGTTAGGGCTTTGGGCTGCAATATAGCTAAATGCCCTTTTAAGGGCAATGCCCATCCAAATGCCCTTTTCAGGGCAATGGGGAGCTTAGGTTTCTTTAGTTACGGTTTTATTTGGGGGGTTGGTTGTGTTTTACTGTTGGGCGGTTTTGTTTGTATTTTTTTTTATAGGTAAAAGAGCTGATTTCTTTGGGGCAATGCCCCGCAAAAGGCCCTTTTTAGGTGCTATTGGTAGTTTACTTTAGGCTAGGGTTTTTTTTTATTTTGGGGGCTTTTTTATTTTGATAGGGCTATTTAGTTTAAATATCTTGTAATTAGTTTTTTATTTTGTGTAATTTAGTGTTGTTTTTTTTGTAATTTAGGTATTTGTATTTAGTTTAATTAATTGTATTTAATTTAGGCAATTTATTTAATTGTAGTATAGTGTTAGGTGTTACTGTAACTTAGGTTAGGTTTTATTTTACAGGTGAATTTGTATTTACTTTAGCTAGGTAGTTACTAAATAGTTAATAACTATTTAGTAACTATTCTACCTAGTTAAAATAAATACAAACTTGCCTGTGAAATAAAAATAAAACCTAAGCTAGCTACAATGTAACTATTAGTTATATTGTAGCTAAATTAGGGTTTATTTTACAGGTAAGTATTTAGTTTTAAAAAGGAATTATTTAGTTATTAATTGTAGGTTTTATTTAGATTTATTTTAATTATATTTGTTAGGGGGTGTTAGGGTTAGGGTTAGACTTAGGTTTAGGGGTTAAAAACTTTAGTATAGTAGTGGCGGCGACGTTGGGGGCGGCAGATTAGGGGTTAATAATTGTAGGTAGGTGGTGGCGATGTTAGGAGCGGCAGATTAAGGGTTAATAATATTTAACTAGTGTTTGCGAGGCGGGAGTGCGGCGGTTTAGGGGTTAATGTGTTTATTCTAGTGGCGGCGATGTCAGGAGCGGCAGATTAAGGGTTAATAATTTTATTTTAGTGTTTGCGATGCGGGAGGGCCTCGGTTTAGGGGTTAATAGGTAGTTTATGGGTGTTAGTGTACTTTTTAGCACTTAAGTTATGAGTTTTATGCTACGGCTCTGTAGTGTAAAACTCATAACTATTGACTTTAGAATGCATTACAAATTTTGCGGGATAGGCTGTACTGCTCACTTTTTGGCCTAAAAAAAAAGCTTGTAATACCGGTGCAATGGAAGTCCCATTTAAAAAAAATTGCGTAAGTTGATTTGCGGTAAGGCCAAAAAAGTGTGCGTGACAGCTGTACCTACAAGACTCGTAATAGCAGCGTTAGTAAAAAAGCAGCGTTAGGAGCCTTAACACTGCTTTTTTACTCATAATGCAAGACTCGTAATCTAGTCATACAGGTTGATGACCTGTAGGAGGTGCCAGATCCAATATACAGGAAAAACCAAAAGGCCATTGAAAGAAAGAGCATTAGAGCACATCAGAGACATTGAGGATCCAGATGTTTTTACTTCTGTGGCCACACATTTTAAAACCGAACATAGGGGAGACTCGTCACTATTCTCTATACAGGCTATTGGCCATGTACCCTTCTCTAAAAAAGGAGGGGATAGGGATCACATTTTGAATAAAAAAGAAGTCAAATAGATCTTCTATCTCAATTCTAGGTCACCTATGGGTTTAAATTTAGAAGCTGATGTCAATCTGTTTATTTGAATTTGTGTTTTCATGTGACAATTTTGCAATTTAATCTAATGCATTTTGGTAGTTCTTATTATAGATAAGTGTTTCAATATAAATTCAAAATGTACATATTTAGTTTTTCAGTTGAATGAATTAAGGTTCACCATGCTGCTTGATATTTTATTTATGTAGGATGTATATATATATATATATATTTTTGAGATTTTTTGCATATGTTTCTACACATTTTTTCATACTATATTAACTCAGGTAGTATTATATTATTTTTTGCTATATTCAAGTGTGCACAGACATGTTGTATCAGCCCAGTATGAGGTCAAATTACCCACATATGTTGTTAATGAGGGTTATTACCACTTTTTTCCTTTAAATGGGCTGTGGATAGCATAAGCTGCATAGCAGTGATCAAGTGCGATAGACCCGCACGAAACGCGTATGCTTGTATTGCTGTCTTTAAAGGTCACTCTGATGTTTTGAGTGAACATTTTACTGTTTGCCCTGTGATGTGCTTATTGGTTTTATGACCAGTTTCAATAAATGTTTTATACAATGATCGGCTTAGGATTTCTTTCTTCTCACCCAGTGTAGCCGGATACACTGTTGCACTTTTTATCTCTGAAGGTAGCCCATCATACTCGATCGCAGAGCCTTCTTCACCTCTGGGGGGACCGGCTGCTTCCCAGCCCAGGGGAGTCGAGAGACACATCTTTCTGCATGCCTCAGATAGGGGAAAGCTAGGCAGCCAAGCACTTCCAGTGGGTCTGCATTTCAGCTCTGTGCAGTGTTTCGAGCATGATCATTGTAGGTCTCAGTGCTAAAACCTTCACCGTCGGTAAGGTGGATATTGCAGCCTGCTCGCTCACATATGTATACAGTGGCGGATCTGCCGGGTGTTTAAGAGACATGCATAGCTCCTTCAGTTCGTTAAACTTGCTGTCCATGTGCTGCTCAAAAAGTTTAAGTTGGACTCTTAAAGTATTATGAAGCATCTCCATAGTTATACGGTTGGGAGAATATTGCAGTCCTCACGTTTTGCAGGAAGACGGCATAATAGTATCCTTTGGTCCAGAGCTTCTAAACATGTGACTGAGTGCCATCTTGGCTCGGACACGCCTACCAAAGACAAATATTTTGCTATCTCTTTCTTTTACTGTTTTATGCAGCTTTTAACAGTTAAGAAAGTAGTTAAAAGTTTGGAAATTCAGACAGTAAAACCAGTAAAATATACAGGGAGTGCAGAATTATTAGGCAAGTTGTATTTTTGAGGATTCATTTTATTATTGAACAACAACCATGTTCTCAATGAACCCAAAAAACTCATTAATATCAAAGCTGAATAGTTTTGGAAGTAGTTTTTAGTTTGTTTTTAGTTATAGCTATTTTAGGGGGATATCTCTGTGTGCAGGTGACTATTACTGTGCATAATTATTAAGCAACTTAACAAAAAACAAATATATACCCATTTCAATTATTTATTTTTACCAGTGAAACCAATATAACATCTCAACATTCACAAATATACATTTCTGACATTCAAAAACAAAACAAAAACAAATCAGTGACCAATATAGCCACCTTTCTTTGCAAGGACACTCAAAAGCCTGCCATCCATGGATTCTGTCAGTGTTTTGATCTCTTCACCATCAACATTGCGTGCAGCAGCAACCACAGCCTCCCAGACACTGTTCAGAGAGGTGTACTGTTTTCCCTCCTTGTAAATCTCACATTTGATGATGGACCACAGGTTCTCAATGGGGTTCAGATCAGGTGAACAAGGAGGCCATGTCATTAGATTTTCTTCTTTTATACCCTTTCTTGCCAGCCACGCTGTGGAGTACTTGGACGCGTGTGATGGAGCATTGTCCTGCATGAAAATCATGTTTTTCTTGAAGGATGCAGACTTCTTCCTGTACCACTGCTTGAAGAAGGTGTCTTCCAGAAACTGGCAGTAGGACTGGGAGTTGAGCTTGACTCCATCCTCAACCCGAAAAGGCCCCACAAGCTCATCTTTGATGATACCAGCCCAAACCAGTACTCCACCTCCACCTTGCTGGCGTCTGAGTCGGACTGGAGCTCTCTGCCCTTTACCAATCCAGCCACGGGCCCATCCATCTGGCCCATCAAGACTCACTCTCATTTCATCAGTCTTAGACAAATCAGTCTTGAGATATTTCTTGGCCCAGTCTTGACGTTTCAGCTTGTGTGTCTTGTTCAGTGGTGGTCGTCTTTCAGCCTTTCTTACCTTGGCCATGTCTCTGAGTATTGCACACCTTGTGCTTTTGGGCACTCCAGTGAAATATGGCCAAACTGGTGGCAAGTGGCATCTTGGCAGCTGCACGCTTGACTTTTCTCAGTTCATGGGCAGTTATTTTGCGCTTTGGTTTTTCCACACGCTTCTTGCGACCCTGTTGACTATTTTGAATGAAACGCTTGATTGTTCGATGATCACGCTTCAGAAGCTTTGCAATTTTAAGAGTGCTGCATCCCTCTGCAAGATATCTCACTATTTTTTACTTTTCTGAGCCTGTCAAGTCCTTCTTTTGACCCATTTTGCCAAAGGAAACGAAGTTGCCTAATAATTATGATATAGGGTGTTGATGTCATTAGACCACACCCCTTCTCATTACAGAGATGCACATCACCTAATATGCTTAATTGGTAGTAGGCTTTCGAGCCTATACAGCTTGGAGTAAGACAACATGCATAAAGAGGATGATGTGGTCAAAATACTCATTTGCCTAATAATTCTGCACTCCCTGTAGAAGAGACTGGCCAATCAGAATACTGCACACTACAATAAACTGTCCAATACAAAACACAACATCCTCTTTCTTGCCGATGCTGGTGAATTGAAGAAAAAATGAAGACCTCTTGGAGATACTCAGGAACATCAAACAGTAGAATGGAGTCCAAAAGGTGAATCTTAGAAATTGAAGTGTAACTTTGCCAGAAGAAATTAATTAAAACGAAGCAATGAGGACATTTTGTATTTCCAAGAGGGGACATCCTGGGGTGTTGAGTGAAGAGTAGAAGGTAGAAATCTTTAATTTCAAAAGTAGATTTTCATTGATTTGGAGCTTATGCTGTAGTTGTCGCTGTTCTGCAAATTATTTTTTATAAAGTATAATCAAGCATTTTATATTACAGTCTAACCCCTAGATTTAGAGTTTTGTCGGTAAAGACCCGCGGTGCTAACGCTGCTTTTTTTTTCAGCGCACCCTTTAGACAACGCTGGTATTTAGAGTTGTCTGAGTGGCTGCGTTAGGATCAGAAAAGGGATCGTTGAGCATAATTTAGCTCCACTTCAACCCTCATACTAGCGTTGCCTACGGTAGCGGTAAGCTGGAAAAACGTGCTCGTGCACGATATCCCCATAGGAAACAATTGGGCAGAGCTGGCTGAAAAAAAACCTTAACACCTGCAAAAAAGCAGCGTTCAGCTCCTAGCGCAGCCCCATTTTTTCCTATGGGGAAACATTCTTTAAGTCTACACCTAACACCCTAACATGAACCCCGAGTCTAAACACCCCTAATCTTACACTTATTAACCCCTAATCTGCCGCGCCCACTATCGCTGACGCCTACATTATATTATTAACCCCTAATCTGCCGCTCCGGACACCGCTGCAAACTACATTATAGCTATGAACCCCTAATCTGCTGCCCCTAACATCGCCGACACCTATATTGTATTTATTAACCCCTAATCTGCCCCCACCCCAACGTCGCCGCCACCTACCTACACTTATTAACCCCTAATCTGCCAACTGGACCTCGCCACCACTATAATAAATGTATTAACCCCTAAAACGCAGCACTCCCACCTCGCAAACACTATAATACATTGTATTAACCCCTAATCTGCCCTCCCTAACATCGCCGCCACCTACCTACAATTAATAACCCCTAATCTCCCGCCCGCAACGTTGCCGCTACTATAATAAAGTTATTAACCCCTAAACCTAAGTCTAACCCTAACACCCCCCTAAGTTAAATATAATTTTAATTAAACGAAATTAATTTACTATCATTAAATAAATTATTCCTATTTAAAACTAAATACTTACCTATAAAATAAACTTTAATATAGCTACAATATAACTAATAATTACATTGTATCTATTTTAGGATTTATATTTATTTTACAGGCAACTGTATTTATTATAACTAGGTACAATAGCTATTAAATAGTTAATAACTATTTAATAGCTACCTAGTTAAAATAATTACAAAATTACCTGTAAAATAAATCCTAACCTAAGTTACAAATACACCTAACACTACACTATCAATAAATTAATTAAATAATTTAACTACAATTAGCTAAACTAAAATACAATTAAATAAACTAATCTATAATACAAAAACAAACAAACACTAAATTATAGAAAATAAAAAAAATTACAAAAAGTTTAAACTAATTACACCTAATCTAAGCCCCCTAATAAAATAAAAAAGCCCCCCAAAATAATAAAATGCCCTACCCTATTCTAAATTACAAAAGTAATCAGCTCTTTTACCAGCCCTTAAAAGGGCTTTTTGTGGGGCATTGCCCCAAAGTAATCAACTCTTTTACCTGTAAAAAAATACACAATACCCCGCAACATTACAACCCACCACCCACATACCCCTACTCTAACCCACCCAAACCCCCCTTAAAAAACCTAGCACTAACCCCCTGAAGATCTCCCTACCTTGAGTCGTCTTCACCCAACCGGGCCGAAATCTTCATCCAAGGTGCGAAGAAGAGGTCCTTCATCTGGTAGAAGTCTTCATCCAAGCGGCATCTGCAATCTTCATCCATCCGGAGCGGAGCAGAGCCATCTTCCAAGGAGCGGACACGGAGCCATCCTCTTCATCCGGAGTCTTCTTAAACAATGACGGTACCTTTAAGTGATGTCATCCAAGATGGCGTCCCTTCAATTCCGATTGGCTGATAGGATTCTATCAGCCAATCGGAATTAAGGTAGGAAAAATCTGATTGGCTGATTGAATCAGCCAATCAGATTGAAGTTCAATACGATTGGCAGATCCAATCAGCCAATCGGATTGAGTTTGCATTCTATTGGCTGTTCCAATCAGGCAATAGAATAGGGTAGGGCATTTTATTATTTTGGGGGGCTTTTTTATTTTATTAGGGGCTTAGATTACGTGCAATTAGTTTAAACTTCTTGTAATTTTTTTTTTCCTGTAATTTAGTGTTTTTTTGTTTTTGTATTATAGATTAGTTTATTTAATTAAATTTAATTGTAGGTAATTGTAGTTAATTTATTTAATTAATTTAATGATAGCGTAGTGTTAGGTTTAATTGTAACTTAGGTTAGGATTTATTTCACAGGTAATTTTGTAATTATTTTAACTAGGTAGCTATTAAATAGTTATTAACTATTTAATAGCTATTGTACCTACTTAAAATAAATACAAAGTTGCCTGTAAAACAAATATAAATCCTAAAATAGATACAATGTAATTATTAGTTATATTGTAGCTATATTAGGGTTTATTTTATAGATAAGTATTTAGTTTTAAATAGGATTAATTTATTTAATTATAGGAATATTATTTAATTTTATTTAAATTATATTTATGTTAGGGGGGTGTTAAGGTTAGACATAGGTTTAGGGGTTAATAACTTTATTATAGTAGCTGCGACGTTGGGGGCGGGAGATTAGGGGTTAATAATTGTTGGTAGGTTGCGGCGATGTTAGGGAGGGCAGATTAGGGGTTAATGCAATTTATTATAGTGTTTGAGAGGCGGGAGTGCAGCGGTTTAGGGGTTAATACATTTATTATAAGGATACGCAATTGACGTAAGGGGATCTGCGGTAGTCTGGAGTCGCAGAAAGAAAGTGAGTGGTAGACCTTTTCTTGCCTGACTCTAAATACCAGCGGGCGGTAAAAAGCAGCGTTAGGGCCCCTTAACGCTGCTTTTGACGGCTAACGCCAAACTCTAAATCTAGGTCATTGTGTTTCAGGGATTTGCCTTTTTAAAATTATGATTACATTTGTAGATAAACAAAATCATAAGAATAAAGATAGATAACATTCTTTTTAGAACATGGTATGAATATAGAAGGGAAAGAAGTGTAGAAAATATCTTATAAGAAGCCGCTGCAGATAATAATAAATAGTGCTAATTCAATGAGTATACTGTAATTTCGAAGTAGTGCTTTAATTTTTTTATATATATATGTGGTATATATGTACGTATGTAGCACCACTGAACATATCATACACTCTCGTATTGAGAAACAGTCTTGACAAAGGTCCCTGTGAGGACCGAAACGTTGACTGAGACTGAACCCTTATTGATAAAAAACTAATAAAATTTATGTTAACTAAGTCCTGTGAGTGCCTCTTCTTTCTTTGAAGTATATATATATATATATATATATATATATATATAAAATCAAATTGAATATTATAAAAGGCCAAGTGTGTTTGTTCGAAGCTGTCATGAGCAGTAGAAACAGTGCAAGGACAAACACACCTGGCCTTACACAAACTAACCTGATCTGTTTTCCAGAGGGAGTGGACGGGGCCAAGCAGAGTGACCAGGCGTAGCGGGTGTGGCGGGGGCATGGTCTGTAGAGAGAGTGCGCAAAAGAGGCGGGAGACAGAGCAAAAGAGAGAGTGAGCACAAAAGAGGGGAGAGAGAGCACAAGAAAGATGGGAGAGAGAGGGCACAAAAGAGATGGGAGAGAGAGCACAAAATAGAAGGGGGGACATAAATCACAAAAGAGAAGGGGACAGAGAGAAAGAGCACAAAAGAAAGGGGGAGAGAGAGCACAAAAGAGAGTGGGGGAGAAAGAACACAAAAGAGCGGGACAGAGAGAGAGCACAAAAGAGAGGGGGACAGAGAGAGGGAGAGCACAAAAAAGAGGGGTCAAAGAGAGAGCATAAAAGAGAGGGGGACAGAGAGAGAACAAAAGAGAGGGGGGAGAGAGAGCAAAGGGTGGGACCGCTGTACTGCAAAAAATGGCACGTGTACACAGGCTTTAGAACTAGTATATGTATATATGGATTCGGTAGTAGGTGGTGCAAGTTTAGGGGGTTCTTTCTTTACAAATAGGATCCTCACGACCCTTGAGGTAGTAAAATTTCACAGATGCACTAGGAGTAGAAAACTTCCATGATGTATATACACAAAATTCAGGTGTATAAGTGAAGTATACTCAAAAGTCTAAATTTCTGGTGTCAGCAATGTCGAAAAGGAAAAAACAACAGTTCTTAGGTCTTTGTTTAATATAAAACAGCTCATAAAAACAGCTCAACGAATTTCAACTCTACAATCCGTCTTTCTTAAGAGTGAATAAAAGGTTTAAAATCAGCTAAATACACTTTTACACCTGAATTTTGTGTATATAAAATCATGGAACTTTTCTACTCCTAGTGCACCTGTGAAATTCTACTACCCCAAGGGTCGTGAGGATCCTATTTGCAAAGAAAGGACCCCCTAAACCTGCGCCACATAATACTGAATCATATCCTACTACAGTCTCATTGGGAGAGACTGAGGGAAGACAGCGGATGTACTTTAGGGGAGTATTTTGTTCTACCATAGCTTACAGCCTGTTTTGTTCTTCTTTCCTAAAACTGTCTGTATATTGTATATTATATATATATATATATATATATATATATATATATACACTAGTCCTAAAGCCCATTCACATGGGCCATTCTTTGCAGTACAGTGGTCCCACCCCTTGCGCTCTCTCCCTCCCCCTCTCTTTTGCTCTCTCCCTCCCCCCTCTCTTTTGATCTCTCTCTCCCCCTCTCTTTTGCTCTCTCTCCACCAATCTTTTGAGCTCGCTCTCTCCCCCCTCTCTTTTGCACTCTCTCCCCCCTCTCTTTTACACTCTATCTTTTTCTCCCTCTCTTTGTGCTCTCTCTCCCCCTCTCTTTTGTGCTCTCTCCCCCTCTTTTGTGCTCTCCCCCCTCAAATTTGTGCACTCTCCCCCTCTCTTTTGCTGTCTCTCTCCCTCTCTTTATCCCCCTCTTCTGCTCTCTCTCCCCCTCTCTTTTGAGCTCTCTCTCCCCCTCTCTTTTGCTCTCTCTCCACCAATCTTTTGAGCTCGCTCTCTCCCCCCTCTCTTTTGCACTCTCTCCCCCCTCTCTTTTATACTCTATCTTTTTCTCCCTCTCTTTGTGCTCTCTCTCCCCCTCTCTTTTGCGCTCTCTCCCCCTCTTTTGTGCTCTCCCCCCTCAAATTTGTGCACTCTCCCCCTCTCTTTTGCTGTCTCTCTCCCTCTCTTTATCCCCCTCTTCTGCTCTCTCTCCCCCCTCTCTTTTGAGCTCTCTCTCTCCCCCCTCTCTTTTGCGCTCTCTCTCTCCCCCTCTCTTTTGCGCTCTCTCTCCCCCTTCTCTTTTGCGCTCTCTCTCTCCCCCTTCTCTTTTGCACTCTCTCCCCCCTCTCTTTTGCGCTCTCTCCCCCTCTCTTTTGCGCTCTCTCCCCCTCTCTTTTGCGCTCTCGCTCTCTCCCACTCTCTTTTGCGCTCTCTCTCTCCCCCCTTTCTTTTGCGCTCTCTCTCCCCCCTCTCTTTTGCACTCTCTCCCCCTCTATTTTGCGCTCTCTCCCCCCCTCTTTTGCGCTCTCTCCCCCCTCTTTTTTGCACTCTCTCTCTCCCCCCTCTTTTGTGCTCTCTCTCTCCCCCTCTCTTTTGCACTCTCTCTCTGCCCCCTCTTTTGCGCTCTCTCTCTCCCCCTCTATTTTGCTCTCTCTCTCCCCCCCTCTCTCTCTCCCCCCTCTCTGTCTCTCTCTTTCCCCCCTCTCTCTCCCCCCTCCCTCTCTCCCCCCTCTCTCTCTCCCCTCTCTTTTTATCTCTCCCCGGCCACACCCCCTTCACGCCCGACCATGCCCCTTCACGGCCCTTCACACCCGGCCACGCCTCAGTCAGGCCCAGTCACGCCCTCCTCTGCCGCAGATCAGGTAGGGATCTCAAAGGCCAGGTGTGTTTGTCCTTGTGCTGTCTCTATTGTGCATGACAGCTTCAGACAAACACACTTGGCCTTTTATATAATAGGATATATATATATATATATATATATATATATATATATATATATATATATATATATATATAGTATGTTAAAAAACACACTATTGTACTAAAAAGATTTCTAAAATTAAACATTTCTTAATCTAAAATAAAATTATTTTTTGAAGATAATTAATTATATAAAAATGCTAAATATTACTATTGCAAAGCAAATATTAGCTTGAAAATAATTTACAGGTGTAGTTTATTACATTTGTTTAAATATTAAAACAATAATTCTAAAGTTATAGTTTCTAGAACTTAAGGGGTACCGCCATGTTGTAACCTAGTTTTTCTTTTAAAAATCCTTTTAGCTTATCTCCTCAGTCAAAGTCAGTTAGGGACAGAGTAGAAAGTAGTTGTATTAGGCTTGGAAAGGCTGATGTATGTACTTCAGTTCTTGTGGGATTTGGATAGCCCATAGATTTTAAAATTACACGAAAATGAGATAAAATATAAAATGAAAATTATGCATAATTAAACATTTTATATTTTAAAGTGTTTATAGTCCTTTAAAAATAAAGTAAATAAATAAATTAAGATAAAGATACAATATGAATTTTGTACCAATTAATAAGATTAAAAGATCCTCTACAGAGATAGACTTTTTTAAAGTTTTTTGCGCACATTATTTTAGGTTGTCTCCTTCAATCATGTGATGTTTATGGGTTTAAGTAAGTATTTATCTTAACAAATATATGTAACTTTAATGCATGTGTTTTCACTAATGCATTCATGCTATTTTTTATTTTTTTATTTTAGAGAATGGGGCCTATGTATGAAAGGTCTTGCGGACCTGATACGACTTTGCAGATCAGGTCCGCAAGACCTCGCTGAATGTGGAGAGCAATACATTCTCCGTATTCAGCATTGCACCAGCAGCTCACAAGAGCTGCTGGTGCAACTCCGCCCCCTGCAAACTCGCGGCCAATGGACCGCCAGCAGGGAGGTGTCAATCAACCCGATCGTACTCGATTGGGTTGAATTGTGGCGATTCCTGTCCGCCTGCTCAGAGCAGGGGACAGGGTTATGGAGCAGTGGTCTTTAGAAGACTCACCAGAAACATGGGCCCACCAACTCAATACAGAGCTTGATAAATGGGCCTCAATAACTGATTCAATGCAAAATTACTAGCAGAATACACTAGAGGGCAGTCACTACTCACATGACTACTTTTATTTCAAATATTATTTACTGCCTAACAATATGGTTTAAGGAACACTATTTTGGTGGCATTTATTTTGTTTTTGTATTTTTAATTTTTGCACATTAGTGTGTGAATATATTAACACCCTAAACAAACCAGCAGCAAGCTTTTTGCGCTTGCCAGGTTGATGAGTTTAACCCGACGGTGCAAAAAGCCGAATTTTGAATATCACGTGCATGTTCACCTATTCTCCCATAGGGCTCCATGTACGAAGCAGCGAAAGCTGCTCTGGAGCCTTTGCGGGGCAGGTTCGCATATGCGATCCTGCTTCCCGCAATGTAAGAAGCAGCGGTCATTAGACCGCTGCTTCCTACACCCTATGCCACCTCTTAGGTGGCGAAGCAAAATCACCTACTGCACGCTCGCTCTGGGTGATTGACAGCCCCTTCAGTCGCGTGATTGGTCGCGCGATTGAAGGGGCGGGCATTACACACTCCGATGAGTGTGTAATGATACATACGGGCAAGCGGATCAACAGATCCGCTGCCCGTGTGTAGTGGAGGCGGGCAGACAGCTTCGCGAGTTAAGAAGCTGTCCGCCCGCTGTTTAGTACATGGCGCCCATAGAAGTCAATGGAGAAAAAAAGGGGATAAAAACCCAACTCTCGCGCAAATCCGATCGTATATTCTCATGCGCGCTAACCTGACATGAAAATATCAATATTTCACATGCAAATATTCTTCACATAGAATATGTTCTATTTATTCATAAACACATATTTCTACATATATCTGATTATAGGTTGGTACAATATATATATCTATTGTATACCTTTATATATACATGATATATATACATGATTGTATAAAGGTATAGATACAGTATATACAGATATATATAGGAATATCGATTTATAAATACTTATAACATATTCTGCTATGTGCAGAACATTGGAATGTGAAATATTTACAGTAGGTACATACTAATACACTTTATTTAATATAAATATTGCATCAATATGATTTTACATGTTTTCATCTACTTAACTGCAAAGGGCTCCAATGCCCTTATATACATGTCTATATATGTGTTCATATGTATTTATGTGTTTATATGTGTAAATATGTCTGTAAATACACATATACAAATATAAATACATATGTAAGTACACATAAACATATATACATATACATACATATACATCTTTAGACATGTATATGTATGTATCTCAGTGTTACAGCCCTTTGCATACAGTACATTTTTTTCTTACACACAAACCCTCATATTTTTGAGCCCTTATAACTTTTTGTGTAAGTTTTATTAGATTGTGTTATTATGAGTGTAACTATACTTTGTAATGTGTTTTGTGACACTTTTTTTGTTTCTCAAAACAGTTTACAAGATTACTGAAGTATCAGCAATCATTCTAGCGTTAATCAAGTTTACTTTTATCTTGTACTACCCTCGATAAACCCCTTACGTTTGCGCTCCACTCATATTCTGGCCCAATATGTTTAATGTAAAAAAAATGCACTTAAAAATGTTATCATTAAAATATTTATAAGCTAGAAAACTTCTGAACTCAAACTATTTTAAAGTACTGATAAAATTGTACCAATTTCACTGGTTCACTGTTTACATCTGCAAATCCACTTGAAATCAATGCACAGCAATTGTACTGCTTCTGAATGTTATTCTTTATTTGTTGAGGAAAGAAAAAAAGATTTTAGTTTTTACAATGATGATGCATACAAAAATTAATTTATTGTTATTGCTATTACTTGGTGCTATAAATGTTAAGATATCAGTAATTGTTGTTTATTATTTTTTTGTAATATAACGTTTAGTGTCTTTAATGATATATGTATTGTGTGATATCGGAACTAATTACATATATGTTATAAGTGATGATTCCATTTTTATTGATTATTAGTAATACCATATATAATGCTACAAAACATATCCTTGGATATTTAGGTTTTTAAAGATAGTTAACTCATTATTTGCATATGGTATGCCAGGAAACTTGTCAATGTGCATACAATGAGGCTTATTTAACAAATGTCTTGCTGACCTGATCCGACAGTGCGGATCAGGTCCGCCAGATATCGCTGAATGTGGTGAGCAATATGCTCTCCGTATTCAGCATTGCACCAGCAGCTCTTGTGAGCTGCTGGTGCAACGCCACCCCCCTGAAGACTCACAGCCAATCGGCCGCCAGCAGGAGGTGTCAGTCAACCCAATCGTACTCGATCGGGTTGAATTGTGGCGATTCCTGTCCGCCTGCTCAGAGCAAGCGTACAGGGTTATGGAGCAGCGGTCTTTAGACCGCTGCTCCATAACCTGTGTTTCTGGCGAGTCTGAAGACTCGCCAGAAACACGGGTTGTCAAGCTCACCTACTTCTTATAGGTACCTACTGTTTCAAATGAGGGGTCTTAAATCCCTCTAAGTGGTCTGAGGGTTAAGACTTTTAAAGCCATCCCTAAAGCTTCAGATTCACCAATAATGAAAACACTGCTGCCAGCACTGGAAGAGGCTGCAATGTCCTTTCATGGCAACAGTGCAGGAAGTCCCCAGGATCCTGTGTGAAATGGGTCCCCTAAAGAGTGATGCATGATCAACCTCCACACTCTGAGCATAAAGTAGCGGATGATCATGTGTCACCCGTCACATGCAAGGGGTTAAACATATTACCCAGATTAACTAATTTACATGAAGCAATGAAGAGACAAAAGGGCCAAATTATTAAGCACCAAATGGAGCTTGATGCCCCAGTTTCCGCATGAGCCTTCAGGCTTGCCGGAAACAGCAGTTATGAAGCAGCAGTCTAAAGACCACTGCTCCATAACTGGTCTGCCTGCTCTGAGGCTGCAGGCATCAATCCGTCTGATCCTATACGATCGGGCTGATTAACACGCCCCTACTAGCGGGCGGCAGGGAGCGGCATTGCACAAGCAGTTAACAAGAACTGCTTGTGCAATGATAAATGCCGACAGCATATGCTGTCGGCATTTATCGATGTGCGGCGGAAATAATACGCTACATCGTATCATGTCAGTCCGCACTTTAATAAATCGTCCCCAAAGGGTGAAAATTTAAAATAGCTTTTTTGGCATTGCGCCAAGCTGTACAATGCTAGTGCAAGTTAAACTCACATCATAGGAATTTAGATAGTCAAATTTCACAAGTATGCTTATTAATATAGTCACAATGGCCCATAGCCCTGATTAGCAAATATTCAAATATTTGTTATAGTGTGTAAATTATATAACTACTGAATAATCCTAAAAAGCTAATACCAAAATATAAATTGCAATATGACAAAGACAAAGGGAGAGGAATAACTATTTAAATATAGGTGTTTTGTAAAGTATTTAAGTAAGGGTGTGCAATCATATCACCCTAAACATACAACAAAGTTTAAAGCAAACTTATCTGTTCACAGAGCTAATTAATGAACCTATTACTCCCTTAAGTAACAAAAAAGGAATAGTTTTAGCGATTTACCTACTATTGGCTAGATTGCGAGTGGTGCAGTATTTTTTTTTTTTTTTGCGTTATCGAAAACATCTCCAGCGCTTAGCTTTTTGCTCTTGTCTGGTTCCGCTCCTATTACAAGTTGCAATTTTTTTTATTTTGCACTAGCAGTAACCCGAAAAGCGCAAAAATCCAAACCTGAATTTTCCTGTGGGTTTGCATGTGTTCCCCTATAGAAACTATGGAGACAAATAAGTGAAAACAAGCATAACACCCTACCATAAGCACCTAGCCTATTAACCCCTATACCAACATCCCCCACATCGCAAACACTAAATAAAACTATAAACCCCTAAACCGCCAGCCCCCCTCATCACAAACACTAAATAAAACTATAAAACCGTAAAACCGCCAGCTACCTACATTGCATATTAACCCCTAATCTGCCAGCTCCCCACATCGCAGTCATAAACTATCCTATTAAACCCAAAACCGCCACCCCCCACATCGTAAAGTCATAAATTAACATCTAAACTCCGTAACTTAACACCTTCTAGCTTAAACCAAATTAAAATTCACAAAAATTACAAAATAAATCCTACCATAACTACCATAAAAAATATTCAAATCAGCCAATAGGAATGCAAGGCTACCCTTATATAAAAGGGTTACCTCTCATTCCTAATTCAGTGTGTGGCTGGAGATGGCATGAAATAGAGCTCCGTATTGATGTTCTGAAGTGAAGGACCAACGTCACTGCCGCTTTCCCTTCCTCCTCCGCTGGTATGAATTTAGAAGATGGACTGCCTTGATGAAGATGGATGAAGATGGACCGCCGCGGTCTTTGGGGTTAGTGTTAGGTTGTTTTTTTCAGTTTTGGTGGTGGGTTTTTATAGATAAGGGTTTTATTTTTTTGGGGCAGCCAAAGAGCTGAATGCCCTTTTAAGGACAATGCCCATCCAAATGCTAGCTGCCACCTAGCTCCTTTAAAGTCCATAATGAATGCCTCTGCCAGGCTCATCTTCCTTGCATGTCGCTCTTCATCTGCCGCATCTCTCTGCCAATCCCTTCACTGGCTTCCTCTTGCCTCCAGGATTAAACACACAATTCTCACTCTGACACACAAAGCCCACAATTGCATTGCTCCCCCTTACATCTCAGACCTTGTCTCTAGATACTCTCCCTCCCATCCCCTTCACTCCGCTCATGATCTCCTACTCTCCTCCTCTCTTGTTTCCTCCTCACATTCCCGTCTGCAAGATTTCTCAAGACTAGTTCCCATCTTATGGAATGCTCTGCCTCGCTCCACAAGAATCTCCCCTAGTTTTAAAGCTTCAAGTGCTCCCTGAAGACTCTACTATTCAGGGACGCTTACAACCTACACTAACCTTCCTATCTCCACTGCTATCCCCTTAAACCCCATAGCATGTAAGCCTATCTAGTCCAGCTGCTTGTAGCTGTTTGTAGTCTACCTTCATAAGAGCCGACTACAACAGTGCAACTCTCGGCAGGACCCTTCACCCATTTGATCCCTGTAATCATTTTTTTTATACCACCCATGTTCATAGCGCTGCGGAACCTGTTGGCGCTCTACAAATACCTGATAATAATACTAATGCCCTTTTCTGGGCACTTTTTAATTTAGGGTTTTTGTGAGTTTAGTGGGGTTTTTTTCCACCAAAAGAGCTGATAGATTTAGGGCAATGTCATACAAAAAGCCCTTTAAGGGCTATTGGTAGTTTAATTTTTAGAAACTTTTTTTTTATTTTATTTTTTTTAAAGAGGTATTAGTATAGGATTACATTTTTATTTTTTTGATAATTACTTTTTGTAAATTTAGACTTTATTATTTTCTGTGAATTTAGACTTTATTAGTTTTTGTAATGTTAGGATTTTTTATTTTTTTTTAAGATTAGGTTTAATTTATTTTTACAGGTAAGTTTTTTTATGGTAGTTAGGATTATTTTGTAATTGTTGTGTATTTTAATTTGGGTAAAGTTAGGGGGTGTTAGGTTAGGGGGTTTAGACGTTAGTTTATGACTGCGATGTGGTGGGATGGCGGTGTAGGGGCTAATTATATAGTTTATTAATTTGCAAAGTGGGACTCTCAGTTTAGGGGTTAATAATGTAGTTTATGACTTTGCTATGTGGGCGATGGTGGTTTAGTGGTTAATAGTGTGTTTAGGTACTTTGCAATGTGGGGGGCTGGCAGTTTAGTTTTTTAGTTTTATTTAGTATTTGCGTTGTGGAGGTATGGTGGTTTAGGGGTTAATAGTTTATTTATGAGTGTAAGTGCACTTTGTATTGTATTATTTCAATCTGCAAAGTATTCACTGCACTCTGGTTTTTTTCCTCTCCTGTAACTCTATTTTGGTATGTGAATATTTACATAGAGCAAACGATTTTAGTTTGTTAATTTAGTCCCACATTTGTTGTACTATTATCCAATGTCTTACTTCTAATGTTTTGTTAATTGCCATGTGATGCTCAATCCTACTTACTATTATTCTAAAATGTATAGCTATCTTATGCCACAGTTTTATCCCCCTCCAAATTTTATTGTCTGTTTACTTAACATCTCACCCTGACCAGACCAGAATCTAACTTTCCAATTGGCCTTTCCAATTGTCTTTGATTAGCAATCAACTAAATTTAGTGGACTCAGCTGACTGCCCTGCCTGCATATATTTCACCCTAGTTTGGGCTGTGCATTGCACTGGACTGTGCCTTGCTATAACAACATATGTTCACATTTTCAAAGTGAACATTTTATAAGTGAGGCATTAACAATAGAATTATACAAGAATTAGGTGAACATTTTATAAGTGAGGCATTAACAATAGAATTATACAAAAATTAAGTGAACATTTTATAAGTGAGGCATTAACAATAGAATAATACAAGAATTAAGTGAACATTTTATAAGTGAGGCATTAACAATAGAATTATAAAAGAATTAAGTGAACATTTTGTAAGTGAGGCATTAACAATAGAATTATACAAGAATTGAACAAGGATTGGGCAAGGGGCAAGACACAAGGCAAGTACTTCTGTAATATTATGTTTCATATACATTTTTGTTTTCTTATGCAATTGCTACTGTAATTCTGTGTCTTATGTGTTTGTAAAAATGCTCAATATATTCATATTCATTTTTGCTACCTCTTGACTCTATAACAAACTACATTATTCAATTACTCCTTCTCCATCTCCACCTGCACTGTTCATCATTAGCCCATCTCTCTTAAATTCACCTTACTTTTGTACTCATGAACTTTACCTATTCCTAAACACTCTCTCTCCCCCCTGCAGCTCGTCTCAAAAGCAGTCTCACTTCTGCAAATCCGTATCTCATCTCATGTCACTCTCCCTCTTGCTTTTGCTTACTGCTGCTGACATCTCCCCTAATCCTGGTCCCCAACCACTGCCTAGCCGTGCACATTCATGTGTACCATCCCATAGACTCAGAAAACAAAACTCTGCAAATCTTACTCACATTGCTCTTGCATCAAAAGCCACTACCCCTTTCACTTGCGCACTCTGGAACTCTTGATCTGTTTGCAACAAGCTCACTTCTATACATGACCTCTTCATCTCCCGCTCCCTCAACCTTCTGGCCCTAACAGAAACCTGGCTCTCTCCCCTAGACACAGCATCCACTGCTGCTCTGTCACATGGGGGTCTCCACTTCGGCCACACTCCTAGGTCTGGTAATAGACAAGTAGGTGGTGTAGGTATTTTACTTTCCTCTCGTTGCACCTTTCAACAAATACATCCCATCTCTTCCCTCACATTTCCCTCATTCAAAACCCACATGATTCGCTTATTCTCCCCTCTCTCTGTACGTGTTGCAGTCATATACCAACCCCCTGGCTCCTCAACTCAATTTCTAGTTCACTTGGCTGCCTGGCTACCTTATTTCCTTTCCTCAGACACCCCTGCCCTCATTCTTGGCGACTTCAACATCCCTCTTGACAATCCCAATGCCTCATCTGCAAAACAACTTCTGCAACTCACTTCCTCTTTCTGTCTGTCACAATGGACTGATTCTCCCACTCGCAAAGATGATCACTCTCTTGACCTGATCTTTAACTATCAATGCACTCTCTCAAACTTCACAAACTCCCCCTTTCCTCTTTCTGACCACCATCTTCTTACTTGCAACATCCCTCCATACAACTCTCCCTCCTTCTACTCCTCACACCAAACTCCACAGAAGCATTATGTCTTTAGATCAGCAACAGCTTGCTAATTCCCTCAAACCTCTCCTCTCATCCTTCTCCTGCCCTGAACAATCTGCCACTATAATTCCACCCTTATATCTGTCCTTGACAATCTCGCCCCTCTTACTATAGCTCGGAAATCACACACTCATCCTCAGCCCTGGCATACTCCTCTGACACAGTACCTACGCAGATGTTCCCGTACTGCTGAATAGCACTGGAGAAAGTTTCAGAGTTCAGCTGATTTTCTTCATTACAAATTCATCTTGAACTCCTACTATTCTGCTCTTAATCTCCATAAGCAACACTACTTCTCTACTCTTATCTCTAATCTTTCTTCAAACCCAAAACGTCTGTTCTCCACTTTCAATACTCTCCTCCACCCTCCCCCACCTCGTACTACAACTTCTCTGTCAACTCAAGACTTTGCCAGCCACTTCAATAACAAAATTGACTCCATTAGAAATGAAATCAGCTCTCAAAATAATTCTCTCCCTCCCTCAAATCCTCTCACTCAACCACAACCCACAGAACCTTAAACTTAGCTCATTCACCCCTGTTACTGAGGAAGAAGTTTCGGCACTTATACTGCGCTCTAACCTCACTACCTGTCCCCTTGACCCTATCTCCTCACAACTACTTCCCTCCCTCTCTGCTACCCTTACCCCTATACTAACACACATTTTCAACCGCTCCCTCAGCACCGGTATATTTCCCTCATCGCTGAAACATGCACTGGTCACACCTATCTTCAAAAAACCTTCCCTTGATCCTACCTCCCCATCCAACTACCACGCTATTTCCCTCCTCCCTCTTGCCTCAAAGCTTCTCGAAAAACTAGTATATGCACGCCTATCCCATTTCCTTACGTTAAACTCCCTTCTTGATCCACTGCAATCTGGATTTCGTCCCCATCACTCCACAGAGACAGCTATTGTTAAGGTTACCAATGACCTACTTACAGCAAAATCAAAAGGCCACTTCTCTCTGCTTATCCTCCTTGATCTGTCCGCAGCCTTTGACACTGTTGACCACCCTCTTTTGCTCCAAACCCTCCAATCCTTCGGCATCTGTGACACAGCCCTTTCGTGGCTCTCTTCCTACCTGTCAAACCGTACATTTAGTGAAGCCTTTCCTGGGGCCTCCTCTGCCCCGTCACCACTTTCTGTCGGAGTACCGCAAAGCTCTGTCCTCAGTCCCCTTCTCTTCTCACTCTACACGTCATCAATAGGTTCCCTAATAAAGTCCCATGGTTTCCAATATCATTTGTATGCCGACGACACCCAAATCTACTTCTCTGCACCAGACCTATCTCCTTCTTTGCTAACCCGTGGCTGAAATTGGGGAGAGTTGGAAACCCTCCTCAATAAGTGTACACAAATAGCACTCCTGAGTTCTAAAACGTGGGTTAATCCCAAGAAATATTGGTAATCACAGAGAACTAGTGTCAATTCAATTAAATGACAAAAAACGGGTCAAAATAGATATAAGAGAATACATTAAAATATAACTTTTATTCGTTCGCTAAGTTAAAATTAACAAACACACAGAACACACAATTTAAAACTACGGATAGGGGGGATGGATCAGCGTGTCAAACAGACAATAGATGCTAATAGTACAGCATGGTAAGTATCATAGTCATATTCATTAACAATATATTCAAGGGAAAATCAGCAAATGTGTGATGACTAGAATTCACTGAGAATATCTCTCATGCTATATATTAACTGATGAGTGACTACTACTCCTAAATTGTAAGGTGTGGTACACTAACGGTGGGTATCTGGATAGAGTATGTTACCAGGAGGGTATAGCTGGTAGGGTACTGTAAAGTACCTATACAATATATACAAAAAAATGTGAATGTTGCTGAACACTGTGATTCGAACCACTGGGTATGTGGTCTTATATCAATTGCAGCATGACCAATAATTTCAGGTAAAACAAACTGACAAATATACCAACATAATGGTGATAGTGAAGAATTAGAGAAACTAACATTAATCTGATTCAAGTATGAGCTTGAATGAGTAACCGGTCTATTTTTACATTAGGGAGGTGCATTAAAGTTTCAATAAGCCTCCATTAATGGTGAAGTTATTATCAATTGTGATAGGGTTGATAGTGGGTGGATTCAGGCACATCAATACTGGAACACTATTTCTATCTGTTGTGTCACTAAAACAGTGGTCTAGATTAGTATGGAATGAATGGTACTACAAAATTAGGGATATATTCAGTGTATTGCAGATTGAAGAGAATAATACAGTTGTATTGTTCACACAGAGAGTCCTATTGTTGAGCTACTGGCTTAAAATAACCACTGTAACCAATCACAAATTAAAATGAGAGGTGGCTCTGATTTTAGGGTAACATATCATCTGTGTTAATATAGAGACTGGTTAGTAGAGTGTAACAGCAAGCAGCTTAAGTGTACGCCCACATAAATTTAAGGGTATATAATAAACAAGCAGTTTACAAATTAGAAGGCTCATACAGGGTTAAGTAAGGTAGATATTTATTGTGTCTCTTTGCATATGAGTGGGTTAGTATGTATCATGTTGTTACACGTTAAAAAGATATATTAGGGTAAAGCAGTGCTTTTAGATGCCAAAAATATTGACTACCCGTTCTGAATATCCACTGCATTAATTTGAAAAAGTGCAGTTTGAAGTCGGTGTCGGTAACTAAGATTGTAGCTACAATATGAGACACCTATGATAGCGTGTAGCACATCAACACTGTGCAATCAAATGCTGCTTGTTAACCCCATAAATAGTAATGTGGCTAATTGTAAAAAACATTGGAGTGTTTGTGGAGGTGAATAGTATAAAAACTGATATAAGTCACAGGCTATCGTTTAGACCGGGTCCATCATCAACATGCTGCATAACACTAGTGCCTCATTTTACACCTTGTACCAAGTATAACAAAGTAGCTAAGCTACTTGACAAATAATAAAGTATTAAGAGTATTAATAACACGGACACGCTAATCGTTCCCCACTAGGCACTTCCTAAAACACAGGAGCTCACTGGGATCCTCACCATTGCCCTAACATGTTTGGTATATCAGGTATATCTTTATATAAACGGCCTGCAATTGATTGCTTTTGCAAACCGAGTGTTCAAATTAATGCAGTGGATATTCAGAGCGGGTAGTCAATATTTTTGGCATCTAAAAGCACTGCTTTACCCTAATATATCTTTTTAACGTGTAACAACATGATAAATACTAACCCACTCATATGCAAAGAGACATAATAAATATCTACTTTACTTAACCCTGTATGTGCCTTCTAATTTGTAAACTGCTTGTTTATTGTATACCCTTAAATTTATGTGGGCGTACACTTAAGCTGCTTGCTGTTACACTCTACTAACCAGTCTCTATATTAAGACCGATGATATGTTACCCTAAAATCGGAGCCACCTCTCATTTTGATTTGTGATTGGTTACAGTGGTTAACTTTATATCAAGCACACTGTTACAGTATCTATAACTTTCAACAAGCTTGTCACTATAACAGGTCG
Source organism: Bombina bombina (assembly GCF_027579735.1). Lineage (NCBI taxonomy): Eukaryota > Metazoa > Chordata > Amphibia > Anura > Bombinatoridae > Bombina > Bombina bombina. The sequence continues at coordinate 233,361,490 of NC_069500.1, read as the reverse complement.
TTTTATTTTAAGCCAGTAGCTCAACAATAGGACTCTCAGTGTGAACAATACAACTGTATTATTCACTTCAGTCTGCAATACACTGAATATATCCCTAATTTTGTAGTACCATTCATTCCATACCAATCTAGACCACTGTTTTAGTGACACAACAGATAGGAATAGTGTTCCAGTATTGATATGCCTGAATCCACCTACTATCTACCCTATCACAATTGATAATAACTTCTCCATTAATGGAGGCTTATTGAAACTTTAATGCACCTCCCTAATGTAAAAATAGACCAGTTACCCATTCAAGCTCATACTTGAATCAGATGTTAGTTTTTCTGATTCTTCACTATCACCATTATGTTGGTATATTTGTCAGCTTGTTTTACATGAAATTATTGGTCATGCTGCAATTGATATAAGACCACATACCCAGTGGTTTGAATCATAGTGTTCAGCAACACTCACATTTTTTTGTATATATTGTATAGGTACTTTTCAGTACCCTACCAGCTATACCCTCCTGGTAACATACTCTATCCAGATACCCACCGTTGGTGTACCACACCTTACCAATTTAGGAGTAGCAGTCACTCATCAGTCAATATATAGCATGAGAGATATTCTCAGTGTATTCTAGTCATCACACATTTGCTGATTTTCCCTTGAATATATTGTTATTGAATATGACTATGATTACTTACCATGCTGTACTATTAGCATCTATTGTCTGTTTGACACGGTGATCCATCCCCCCTATCCATAGTTTTAAATTGTGTGTTGTGTTGTTTGTTAATTTTAACTTAGCGAACAAATAAAAGTTATATTTTAATGTATTCTCTCACATCTATTTTGACCCATTTTTTGTCATTTAATTGAATTGACACTAGTTCTCTGTGATTACCAATATTTCTTGGGATTAACCCACGTTTCAGAACTCAGGAGTGCTATTTGTGTATACTTATTGAGGAGGGTTTCCAACTCTCTCCAGTTTCAGCCAATCTCAGTCTCTAATATACACAGCACCAACCCTGGAACTTAGGTCAATAATACCTGAGTATCCCTTTATAGGGCTGTAGTTCTTATTTATTCTACTGTAGTGCCATTGGACTCTCTCTCTTGTTTTGTTAAGATTTTAATCCATTCTCTCATTCTTTCCGGCCTCAATTACTGCAACTCTGTCCTCTCTGGTCTCCCCACCTGCCACCTAGCTCCTTTACAATCCATAATGAATGCCTCTGCCAGACTCATCTTCCTTAAACGTCGCTCTTCATCTGCTGTACCTCTCTGCCAATCCCTTCACTGGCTTCCTCTTGCCTCTAGAATCAAACACAAAATTCTCACTCTGACATACAAAGCCCTTAACTGCACTGGTCCCCCTATATCTCAGACCTTGTCTCCAGATACTCTCCCTCCCGTCCCCTTCGCTCTGCTCATGACCTCCTACTCTCCTCCTCTATGGTTACCTCATTGCACTCCCGTGCAGGACTTCTCCAGACTGGCTCCCATCTTGTGGAACTCTCTGCCTTGCCCCCCAAGTCTCTCCCCTAGTTTTGAAAGCTTCAAGGCTCCCTAAAGACTCTACTGTGCAGGGATGCATACTACCTATGCTAACCTTACTTTATACTAGTTCCACTCCTCCATTGCAATCCACTGAACCCCCTCTTGGCAGGGACCTCTACCAATTTGATCCCTATAATTGTTTTGTTGTACTCCCCCTTTGTTTATAGCGCTGTGGAATCTGTTGGCGCTCTACAAATAACCGATAATAATAATAATAATAATAATAATAATAATAATTATTATTATTATTTAAGTGTTTTGTGCAACATTTTAGTTTCGGAAAACAGTTAACTACAGCTCTTAGAGGTTTAACTTTCAACAAAAAATACAAATAGAACAAATAAAATTTGATAATAATAGTGAATTGGAAGGGGGCGGAGCTAGCCAACAGCAGGAGCAAACGTGCAGGTCTGTAGCTCTCCGTACAGAATGACTAAAAGATAATATTAAGACCTAGATATTGTCTAAAAATGTATAAAAAAAGGAGCCTTAAGATGAGAACATATCCCTGATTATCACAAGAAGGTATATGAGAGATGACATTTGACGGAGCAATCCAATTAAACCACGAAACCTACGGCCACCACAATTAAGTATCTTACCTGGTCTGTATCTCACAGGTTCTACTCTTTTTCCATCCTTGTAGCCTACAAATTGTAACATATTGTGTAAGATTGCCTTTTGAAGTTTCCCTGACACCACAAAGTTTATGAGAAATAGCCCCCCCATAATGTCAAGTGGTGTTTATCCGTTGAATATTATTTCCTACATTCATATTTACTAAGTGTATCTGGAACCAATAGGGTCTTAGATGTGACTACCATACCTTACATTACCAGTTTTGCCTAAATCACTTGGCCCATAAGAGGCCAGCTATGTAGTCACCCATTTAAGAATGTAAAATTACTGGGTCAGACATCTTGTCTTTTACTCTTATCACTGTGTAACGTGTGTAACGGAAATGTTGTCATTATTGTTTTAAGAACATGTATTGCATTTTGTTTCTTTGCAAAACCTCTAATAGGATCATTAATTAACTCTGTGAACATATAAGTTTGCTTTATACTTTGGTGTATGTGTAGGTTTAAGGTGATATGTTTGCACACCCTTACTTAAATACTTTACAAACAAAATAATTATCCCTCTCCCTTTGTCTTGTCATATTGCAAATTATATTTTGGTATTACATCTTTAGGATTATTCAAGTCGTTATATAATGTCTATTAATGATTTACCCAAACTATGACAAATATTTGTATGATTGCTAATTAGGAATATGGCCCATTGTGACTATCGGCTAGATTATGAGTTTTGCGGTATGAGTGAAAAAGCAGCGTTAAGGCTCTTTTTCACTACCGCTGGTATTACGAGTTTTGCAGGTTTAGGTGTACCGCAACGTAACTACCACAGATTTTAAAAAGTCATTTTTCAATGGGACATCCATAGCGCCGGTATTACGAGTTTGCCTGGGAAGCCAAAAAGTGAGCGGTACAGCCTAAAACTACAAGGCCTCCATTACATATGCAGCGTCACCCGCAAAATCCTCCGCCGCCAGATTTTATGCAATTTTGGTGTTACATATACGGCGTAGCATACAAATTACGTGCGTATATTTCATCCTTCTGACATATTTTTTTTACCAATAGACTAACATAGAACAGCCGCGCAATTTGGTATCCAATATACAGCGTAAGGACTTACGCGCACAGAATTCAGAAAAACTACTCCATTCTCATATCGCCACATATTGCAGGTGCAGCAACCCTTGCACTGACTAAAAAAGCAACGTAACTCCCTGGAACAAACACATACATTTAAGCAGCATCTGAAGGTTAAATGGACAGTATACTATGATATTTTTTTAAGGTTTATTTGTGTATTTGAAATAGTTTGAAGTCACAGCATAATCAAATGGATTGAGCTTGTAGGTACTTTATCACATTGTGGACATATACTTGCTTATTTACTTTAAATTTCTTCTCAAAACAATCAACAATACTTGGAGGAGAGAAAAATGGGAAATCATAATTGTATTACCTTCATCTCTTTAGAACCCAGTGGAGTGTAATTTATTCTAATGCTAACACAGCTTGGCATTGATGCTAAAATATACAAAGGGACAGTCAAGTCCAAAGAAAACGTTCTTGTTTTAAATAGGGCATGTTATTTCAAACTACTTTCAGATTTAATTCTAACACTTGCTTTGTTCTCTTGGTATTCTTAGTTGAAAGCAAAACCTAGGATGGCTCATATGATAATTTCTAAGACCTTCTTGAAGGCTGCCTCTTTGCAATTGTGTCAAACCAATCACAGACACCACAACCTCTCACATGCAGCCTTAAAACACCTGATAATGCCCACCCTATCAGTAACATCACTACTATATATACCAATGTGTCAATTTATATTGAATGTGAGAGATATTGATTTACATCTTAGAAGTGAATATTACTATATGTACCCTTCATAAACAACTATTGTGGATGTGAGTTATAGTACAATAATATGTCATAAACATGATAATATTACCTTTTTTTGCCATTTCCACATAGGTCTTATTATATGTTTTAACAATATTAGTGTACTAAAGCACACCTCACATGGATGTGGATGACAATTATATGGTAAATAACAGAGGACAAGATTTATGGTGAACTATAAGAATATTTATTTCTTTTTTGGCTTCTTGGATGAGGGAGCTGAGGTGACTGTAGTGGATTGCCTTGTTCTCCTGGTTTGAGAAGATTCTGCTGTTTCTGCTGGTGTGCTGGCCACAGATGATAGGCTGGAGGCAGTGTCCTGCTGATGTGCTCAACCAACACCCAAGAGTTGATTTTGTTCTCTCCATCTATTGTCCATTTGCATCTGCATATCAGACAGAATTCGCATCATCTGTGATTGGTTATGAACACTTGCAATTAACGATGCTGCCATGTACCTTTGTAGCTCTATGCTACGTTGTTGTCTCCTCTCTTGGATCCTGATGAACCTTTCATGGTTCCTGAAGAACCTCTCTTGGCCTCTTTGTATGTTCTCCGTGCTTGTTATGAGCCTCCTCTGGAGTGCAATGTATTCCTCACCCAGGGGTGAATACAATGCATCTACAGGCTCTTGAGCAGCAGGGCTTCTAGGTACTTGTGGGGCAGGGTCACCTGCATCTGCTTTTGCTTGAGGTGCAGGGCCAGCTTCAACTGCTGGTTCATGTGGGGCAGGGCCAGCTTCAACTGCTGGTTCATGTGGGGCAGGGCCAGCTTCAACTGCTGGTTCATGTGGGGCAGGGCCAGCTTCAACTGATGGTTCATGTGGGGCAGGGCCAGCTTCAACTGATGGTTCATGTGGGGCAGTCTCACCTGCATCTGATGGTTCTTGAGGTGCAGCTGTAGAATCTGCTCTATTTCCATTTGCCATTGTCCAATTGCTGAGAATGGTGGAGCTCGTCCAATTGCTGAGGATGGTGGAGCTCGTATGGTTGGTTGATAGTCCCAATGATGATGAGTGTGTAACCACTCAGCCTGTCCAATTGGAACTTCCTGTGACATTGTCTGTGGGTAAAATCCCTGACTGCCATGAGATTGTGTTGTGGGGGGGGGTAAATACATGGACCCTTTGTGGCCGTCTTGGCTCCCCCTCAAAGCCAAAGGGAGGATATTTCTCTGGCCAGGAATCTTTCCAGGGGTCATATGGCAATGGTGGTGTCATCACGGATCCTCAACTGAAGCCATCCAACCATGCTCATGACTGGGAGCATACTGTTTTTGCGGTTGCCTGAAGGGTGGTGGTGGTGGTGGTGGCATGGATGTTTGCATCCTTGTGACAGGAGGTTCTGTGAAGGAGTCAAAGGATGATATGGATTAGTAAAGTCAGATATATGTCCACGTGGGCATACAATATACATTAATACATGCTAGGGCCTATACTGATTCTCATGTCAAACTCTATAACGTGTCCTGTGTTAATCTGAGACATGTTAGTATTGCACTATTCCACCTCATATCATGAATTGCATTGTGTTAAGTAGCATTAATGTCAAATATAATTGTAGATGTTTTTGTTAGAAGGCCAAATACCATGCTCCTCATTGTGTACATGAATGTGTGATATTAATGGATGTTATATCTCAAATACATATAATACTGGTGTGTGGGATGTTACTCACCAACATGATGTGTTGTGGTTGCAGCCCCTTAGTCACGAGCCCCTGGAAGTCCACGGACTGCTGTGATACTGCTGGGACCTGCGTATCATCTCCTGCCAGGTGTTATACTCAATATCCAGGGATGGACCACCGCCTGTTCCCCTCTGTTGCATAGCTTCCTGCCCCATCTTTTCTTTGACCTGCCTCTTGCAGTCATTCCACTGCTTTTTCAGGCCCTCAAAAGTCCTCCTCTGTGGGGCCACACTGTTGACAGCATCCTCTACCACTAACCATGCCGTTTTTCTCCTTTTGGCAATGTCTTTGCCCTTCTCCTGCCCGAAGAGGGCACTGTAATTGTCCATGATGGCCTGGACTAGGGCAACATTTTCCTCAAATGAGAAGTTGGGACATCTCAGCCTCTCATCCTCCATGGACACCTGGCTTCCACCCTGTTATGTCCCTGGTGTGGGTTCCTCCCTATCCTCTCCCTCCTTCCCCCTTCTGTCCACATGTGCACCCTCTGTCCCTCTCCTAGATGTGCCTGCTCTCTGGGGCTCTCGGGCATCTCCCCTCCCATCATCCCTTCTAGCAATCCCTCTCCCCACTCCACTTACTTCCTGACGGGGGACCCTACTGCTCCTCCTGTCCTCTCCAATACTCCTCTCCCTGCCACTCCTCTCCCCTCCTCCCCTCCTCCCTACCATCCTCAGACTAAATCACACTACACACACTCACACTCACTCCCAGTTCAATCACACACAATGACAACCAAGCACTCAGCCTATCACAATGTAAATTCAAATAAAATGCGTGAGGTGTTAGAAAACAAAATGTGGTGTATTTGTATATGTATGTATGCAAAATGTGTGCAATATGTAAAAATATGTGTAAGTGTACAAGCTTAATCAAACAACAATGCGACCTAACTAACTCCTCTGTTTGCGCCTCTCTCTCTACTCTGACTAATCCTCCACTTCAGTGTAGTGTGCTGTAGCTCAAAGAACAATCCAAACACACTGAAGAAAATGGCGGCTGCGCATGGGTTTATATATGAATTTTGAATAGAATAATTACGTGTCGCATTTTTATATGAAATCGCGGTTCATTTTTACGAGTGTTAGCCTAATTTGCATAAAACTACTCTTTAGTGACACTTTCCATGGACAAAATACTGGCGTAAGTTACTTGTGACGACTAAAATGTGTATTTGCGCACATTTCAGAAGATCGTCAGTTTAGCATATGTATATATTTAACGGCACAGTATATGTATTTAGTTTAGCATATGTATATATTTAACGGGCAGTATATGTAATACCCCGAGGTGAAATTATGGGCGGTGCGGGTTCCCACGCTTGCGCCGAAACATGCGCAGTATATGTGATCGCGCCCCAAGATTCATATCGTAAACTGAAAGTCAGTAGTTATGAGTTTTACGCTACAAAGCCGTACCATAAAACTTACAACTAAAGTGCTAAAAAGTACACTAACACCCATAAATTAGTTATTTACCCCTAAACCGAGGCCCTTCCACATCGCAAACACTAAAATAAAATTATTAACCCCTAATCTGCCGCTCTGGCCATCGCCGCCACTATAATAAACATATTAACCCCTAAACCGTCGCCCTCCCGCATCACAAACACTAGTTAAATATTATTAACCCCTAATCTGCCACCCCCAACCTCGCCGCCACCTACATTATACTTATTAACCCCTAATTTGCCACCCCCAATGTTGCCTGCCACCTACATTACAGTTATTAACCCATAATCTGCCGCCCCTGACACTGCCGCCACCTACCTACATTTATTTTACAGGTTAGGTTTTATTTTACAGGTAAATTTGTATTTATTTTAGCTAGGTAGTTAGTAAATAGTTAATAACTATTTACTAACTAGTCTACCTAGTTAAAATAAATACAAACTTAGCTGTGAAATAAAAATAAAACCGAAGCTAGCTACAATGTAACTATTAGTTACATTGTAGCTAACTTAGGGTTTATTTTATAGGTAAGTATTTAGTTTTAAATAGGAATTATTTAGTTAATGATAGTAATATTTATTTAGATTTATTTTAATTATATTAAAGTTAGTGGGTGTTAAGGTTAGGGTTAGAGGTTAATAACTTTAGTATAGTGGCGGCGACGTTGGAGGCGGAAGATTAGGGGTTAATAAATGTAGGTAGGTGGCAGCGATGTTATGGGCGGCAGATTAGGGGTTAATAAGTGTAGGTAGGTGTCGGCGACATTGGTGGCAGCAGATTAGGGGTAAATAAGTGTAATGTAGGTGGCGGCGACATTGGGGACGGCAGATTAGGGGTTAATAAGTGTAATGTAGGTGGCAGCGACATTGGGGGCGGCAGATTAGGGGTTAATAAGTATAGTGTAGGTGTTGGCGATGTCGGGGGCGGCAGATTAGGGGTGTTTAGACTCGGGGTTCATGTTAGGGTGTTAGGTGTAAACATATATTTAGTTTCCCCATAGGAATCAATGGGGCTGCGTTACGGAGCTTTACGCTCTTTTATTGCAGGTGTTAGGCTATTTTTCAGCCGGCTCTCCCCATTGATGTCTATGGGGAAATCATGCACAAGCATGTAAAACCAGCTCACCGTAGCTCACTGCAGCGCTGGTATTGGAGTGCGGTATAGAGCTCAATTTTGCTTTACGCTGCAATATTGCCTGCTAACGCCGGGTTTTTGGAAACCTGTAATACTAGCGCTGTAGGTAAGTGAGCGGTGACAATAACTTGCAAGTTAGTACCGAGCAGCTCTTACCGCAAAACTCGTAATCTAGCCGTATATTAAAAAGTATACTTGTGAAATGTGACTACCTAATTTCCTATGATGTTGTTTTAACTTGCGTTAATGGTGTAAAGCTTGGCACAATGCCAAATAAATTTTAAATTTTGAAATATAAACTGTATTCTATTTAGTTTCTTTTCTCTTTCTGTCTTGATAAAAGATATAGCACATTGTGCATTTTTACATTGTGGATTCCCTTTGTCTCTGCTGCTTCATGTAACTTAGTTAATCTAAGTAATTATTCATTGTCAACAGTGTATCTCTTGTTATAATTAAACACAGCTATACTTTATAATTTAACGCTTTCACTCCCTATATATTTATTTCTTTAAAAAACAACATATTATCGTAATGATTTGGTTAAGCAAAGTTATTTATTTTATTACCATGGCGCAACACTTAGGTAATAACTAGAACAAAAAATAAAAAGAATATGAGTTTATGGTCTCATTAACCCTTCTTTAATCAAATGTAAGATATTTATAACTTGCAGGCAAAAACTTAGCATTAGTGCTAGACTTTAAATTCTCATTAAAACATGCCAAAGATGAACATTTTTGATTTTAACCTTTTTTTTTTTTTAAATTATTTTGTGGACTCATTAAGGACATCACTAAAATCCTATAGTTTTTAAACTATTTGGAGTAGAACCCTCATCCTGTATTTATCTGTTCTGTTTAGTCTTTAGTCGATATATGTATACACACATCTTTTTCAATGAATTTATGTGTTTTCTGTTTTTCTACTCATGTCCCCAGTATTTTATAAATAAATTATATTATTATTAGTTTCAGGGGATTTCATTATGAGCTGTGATAAACGATAGATAAAAATGAACTGCCTGTTGCAATATCGGAATCTGTGCCACTAAGATCAAGAATCCTCTGCTGTAAAACCAAAGCAATTCCAACACTGTAGCGGTTTTTCATTACATAATGACACCCCATACATGTTTAAGCATATTTTACTGAGCAGATAGATCTGAAATATGTTCACTAACGATCTCTGCATCAATGGCAGTTTTGCCATTAGTCCATTGAAACTATGAAACTATATTCCTGTATGAGCTGGCTATTGTGGGGAAAAAAACAACAAATTACATTTTGCATTTCAGAAAAACTCAGTATATAAAAGAATAATGGGGAAATGTTATATTGCAAACCCATAATGTGCATGTTCATTCAAATTATTATTATTTTTATACTGCAAATATGTATTTGAGCATTGAAACATTGGGCAAGATTCAATAAAGATTGTTTGTGGAAATAATTTCTTGCTAAAAAAAATGTCTGCTAAAAAATTGCATAAATCAAAGTGCCATTATAGTTGTAAACTTTGTAAACTGGCTGTAACATTTTAAATCTCCATTGATCATAATAAACATCTTTATTGTTACTATTAGTTTATGAAGTTTACAACTGGAGAGATTTGAACCTCCCCTCATCAGAGCAGCAAGTGGCAAGATCAATTCTGCTGAAACCAATGAAGCTGCTTCTATCTCACAACCGTTATCTTCCTACCACATCTCAAAAATTTACCATATGCACAACAGTTACGCATAATCAAAAAGGGGTTTATCGCAGCTGTTTGTGTGTGTGTGTCGGATGCAGTGCTCGTGTTACAGGTTGAAACTAAATGCGATCAATGAGCGCAATTGAAATTAATGTGCATTGGGATAGCGCATCCTTAGAGCCCCTCAGAGAGTTAATTGTTTCAGGTAACAAAACATTGTCACAAAACACGTACAAATACATTTAAAAGTAGAGTTACACTCATAACACTACTTAATTAAAAATATATATAAAAAACATTGCACAAAGTTATAAGGGCTCAAAGATATAATGGCTCAGGTATTAAAAAAAAGGCTGCAAAGGACTTTAACAAGGAGATATGTACATATACATGTATAATTATGTATATTCATGTATAGATAGATAGATAGATAGATAGATAGATAGATAGATAGATACACTCACAAGCCACTTTATTAGGTACACATGTTCAATTGCTTGGTACCTCAAATTGCTAATCAGTCAATCACATGGCAGCAACTCAATGCATTTAGGCATCTAGACGTGGTGAAGATGACTTGCTGAAGTTCAAACCGAGCATCAGAATGGGAAATAAAGGGGATTTAAGTGACTTTAAACATGGCATGGTTGTTGGTGCCAGAAGGGCTGGTCTGAGTATTTAAAAAACTGCTGATCTACTGGGATTTTCACACGCAACCATCTCTAGGGTTTACAGAGAATGGTCAGAAAAAGAGAAAATATCCAGTGAGCGGCAGTTGTGTGGATGAAAATGCCTTGTTGATGTCAGAGGTCAGAGGAGAATGGGTAGACTGGTTTGAGACGATAGAAAGGCAACAGTAATTTAATTACCCACTCGTTACAACCAATATATGTAGAATACCATCTCTGAATGCACAACATGTTGAACCTTGAAGCAGATGGGCTACAGCAGCAGAAGACCACACCGGGTGCCCTCCTGTCATCTAAGAACAGGAAACTGAGGCTACAATTCACACAGGCTCACTGAATTTGGACAATAGAAGATTGGAAAAACTTTGCCTGGTCTGATGAGTCTTAATTTCAGCTGTGACATTCAGATGATAGGGTCAGAATTTTGCGTGACCAACATGAAAGCATGGACCATCCTGACTTGTATCAATGGTTCAGGCTGGTGGTGTAATGGCGTGGGGGATATTTTCTTGGCACACTTTAGTCCCCTTAGTACCAATTGAGCATTGTTTAATACCTGAGTATTGCTGCTGCCCATGTCCATCCCTTTATGACTACAGTGTACCCATCTTCTAATGGCTACTTCCAGCAGGATAATGCACCATGTCACAAAGCTCAAATCATCTCAAACTGGTTTATTAAACATGAAAATCAGTTCACTGTACTCCAATGGCCTCTTCAGTCACCAGATCTCAATCCAATAGAGCACCTTTGGGATGTGGTAGAACTGGAGATTCTCATCATGGTTGTGAATGTGAAGCCACACACTGCGTGATGCTATCATGTCAATATGGAGCAAAATCTCTGAGGAATGTTTCCAACACCTTGTTGAATCTATGCCATAAAGAATTAAGACAGTTCTGAAGGAAAAAGGGGGTCCAACCAGGTACTAGGAAAGTGTACCTAATAACGTGGCCAGTGAGTGTATGTATATACAGTGCTCAGCATAAATGTGTACACCCCAACAGATTTGTCAGAACATTTTTACTTACCTTTCAGAAACAACATATTCTATGCGACACTATACTACAAAATACTCCCACAAATGCGGGCCATTGATTGCAACCAAGATTTGTTACTTTGCACCCACAACAAAGTATTTTTCCTAGCAAATTCATTCAAGACCATGTTGCAAAAATGAATACACCCCCAATGTAAGTCATAGGAGCAAAGCTAAATGTCTGACAACAAATTCCTAATTAACAAGAATACAACTACAGGTGAGTTTAATTATTTATTAAACAGGTGTCCAGCAGACAGTTGATTTTAGAAGGGCGTTACTTACCAAAGAAAACCCCTTCCCATGTCATGCTGTCAGCATTGGCACCACATAGAAGAAAAATGTCACAAGGCCTGAGAAAGAAAATAATTTCTTTACACAAGAAAGGTGACGTTTACAAGAAGATCAGCAAAGCTTTACTTATCAGTCAGAATACTGTAGCAAAAGTGATACAAAAATGTAACAAAGATGGAACTGCAACCATCTCACAGAGACATCCAGGCCGTCCACGGACGTTAAAGGGACACAGAACCCACATTTTTCCTTTCATGATTCAGATATGCATTTTAAAGCAACTTTCTAATTTACACCTATTATCAATTTTTCTTTGTTCTCTTGCTATCTTTATTTGAAAAAGAAGGCATCTAAGCTTTTTTGGTTCAGACCCTGGACAGCACTTGTTTATTGGTGGGTGGATTTATCCACCAATCAGCAAGAACAACCCAGGTTGTTCACCAAAAATGGGCCAGCATCTAAACTTACATTCTTGCTTTTCAAATAAAGATACCATGAGAATGAAGAAAATTTGATACTAGGAGTAAAATAGAAAGTTGCTTAAAATTGCATGCTCTATCTGAATCATGAAAGAAAAAAATTGGGTTCAGTGTCCCTTTTACCCCTTAGTGACCAGACCACTTTTCCATTTGTTGACCGTTTAGGACCAGGGCTATGTTTACATTTCTGTGGTGTTTGTGTTTAGCTGTCATTTTCCTCTTACTCATTTACTGTACCCACACATATTACATACTATTTTTCTCGCCATTAAATGGACTTTCTAAAGATACCATTATTTTCATCATATCTTATAATTTACTTTAATTTTTTTATAAAATATGAGGAATAAATGAAAAAAACACACACTTTTTCTAACTTTGACCCCTAAAATCTTTTGCACATCTACAACCACCAAAAAACACCCATGCTAAATAGTTTCAAAATTTTGTCCTGAGTTTAGAAATACCCAATGTTTACATGTTATTTGCTTTTTTTGCAAGTTATAGGGCAATAAATACAAGTAGCACTTTGCTATTTTCAACCCATTTTTTTTTTCAAAATTAGCAATAGTTACATTGGTATCTGTCAGGAATCCCTAAATAACCCTTCACATGTAAATTTTTTTTTTTTTTAGTAGACAACCTAAAGTATTGATCTAGGCCCATTTTGGTATATTTCATGCCACCATTTCACCGCCAAATGCGATCAAATAAAAAAAATAGTTAACTTTTTCACAATTTTAGGTTTCTCACTGAAATTATTTACAAACATTTAGTGCAATCATGGCATAAGTGGTTGTAAATGCTTCTCTGGGATCCCCTTTGTTCAGAAATAGCAGACATATATGGCTTTGGCATTGCTTTTTGATAATTATAATGCTGCAAAATGCTGCTGCGCACCGCACGTGTATTATGCCCAGCAGTTAAGGGGTTAATTAGGTAGCTTGTAGGGTTAATTTTAGCTTTAGTGTAGAGATCAGCCTTGCACCTGACACATCCCACCCTCTGATCCCTCCATGACCCCCCTCAAACAGTTCTCTTCCCTCCCCCACCTCACAATTGTAACTGCCATCAAGAAAGTCTGCCAGTACTAAAATAAAAGCCAGTAGAAGTAGAAAGCCAAACTGGGGTGTTTCCCATGACACAATATGGCTTACACTGCAGAGGAATGGCATGCATGGGTGTCGTCCACAAAGGAAGCCTCTCCTAAAGTCCATGGGTTGTATTAATTTGTGCATCAACTGCTTTGAGTAAACCTGAAGATTGTGTTACTTTCATGTAATGAGCTAAACAAATGTTCTATAAAACTCAGTTTTGTCAAAATTCTGGATACTGTTCTTGTGTTCATTTTGATATTGATTAAAATCTTACTTTTGAAAAAGGGTGTATATATATATATATATATATATATATATATATATATAGGGGGGGTGTGTGTTAAGCGCTGTTACTGTAGTGAAAGCCCTGAAGCTTTAGGGCGCCAATTTTAACGCCATTATTTGCACCCTCCATATTAACTTGATTAGTGTATATTTATCAAATTTTAATCCGTAATTGTTCACGTCATATATGAAGCGAATATCATCATATTTATGATAAATTTAATTCCCCAGTTGTTCCAATTTATGAAGCATTCAATATGATCAAGCGAATAACTAAGCGTACGTTAGTTACATGTGATATTAAAATAAATTTAATACGTCATTACGGCACAAATGTTAGCATACGCCTATTACTTAATTTTTCTGATATTATTCTTTATTGTGACAAGATGGAAGCTAGTGAAGCTGGAAGAACCAAAAGTGGACGTAATGTCCAATTTACTTTAGAACAAAATGAAGTTCTAGTAGAGAGGGTACTAGAGCATTATGATGTTCTTCTAGGCCATAAGCAGAGGGTTACCACACATAGCCGAAAGAAGTTTTTGTGGGAAGAGATTAGTCATGCTGTTTCAGCAGTATCACGTTTTACAAAAAATGTAGATAGTTGCAAAAAGCGTTTCTCTGACATTAAAAGGATTACAAAGTCCAAATTTGCCACAGAAAAAAAAAGCAGCTAGGGCGACAGGCGGTGGCCCAGCAATAGAATCCGATCTTCTCAACTATGAACGTCGTGTATTGTCTTGATTGGGGAACAAAATAGTAGAAGGTCTTGATGTCCCTTGTGATTCCGATGATTTTCCAGGTTTGTATCCAAATTACATGTTCAAACAGCGTATCTATAGACACACAACAGTGATATGTGATATTGAATTCTTCCCCTTGAAATCATTATTTTTATTACTTTTTAATTTCTTACTTATTTGAAAGTAAGATTAGGAGATATCACATTTATTGTTATTCATCTGCACTTCAATTGATGAGTATGGATTCAAAAGTATACATCTATCATACAGTGCAAACCTTTTTATGTTCAAAAAATATTTATGACACACATGAACTAACAACCTCTATTGTTGAAAAACTGACAAAATGCCCTGAGAGAAGAGGCGGCCTTCAAGGCATTAGAAATTAGCATATGAACCTCCTAGGTTTAGCTTTCAACTAAGAATGCCAAGAGAACAAATAAAAATTGTTGATAAAAATAAATTTAAATTTTTTTAAAATTATATACCCTCGGGGAGCAATACCCTTTTTTTTTTTTTTCCCTTCTCCCCCCCCCAATACTGGGGTTTCGTGCCAAAACTCCACGGTACACTTGGAACCACCTGCGAGCGAGGTTATGTGTTAAAGTAATATGTTAAGTTATAAATGTATAAAGGAAAATAAAACAAAATAAGAGAGTTGAAGGAGAGAGGAACGACAAAACTCTGATAACTATCAGCATCTAATCTCTATACAGAAATAAGCTACAAGAAAACTAAATGTAATATTGTCAAACCAAATATACCAACCTATGTTTGAGGCATTTGATATGTTATATGTATATCTAAAGGCTAATTGTAACTGTATCTGACCTCCTTTTCTCTCTAATAAAAAGAATTTAAAAAAAAAAAAAATTATATTCTCAATCTGAATCATGAAATATTATTTTGGACTAGACTGTCCCTTTAACACATATATGTATTCTTTTAACTATTATAACACAACCTTCTAGCCAATCTTCTCTTCTCAATTGAGGAATTACCTTCTACAAGCCAAATGAGGCCTAGAGAAAATGTTTTTCGAGCAACCCTTTTGTCATCTTCGATAACAACATGTAGTTTAGAATCAGCGGATACATTGCCTGACATGCCCTGCAGTACACCTGTTGACAATGCCATAAATTTGAGAGGTATTTTTTATTTATTTAACAATGTTTTGTTCTATTTGTTTTCTTGTTAAAATTATTTTTAAAAGAAAACAAAAAATAATCAAACATTTTTTTCTGTTTTTTATCAGAAGTCATGAATATCTTCAATAGTGATGTCGTGAACCTAAAAAATTGGGTTTGCGAACGGCGAACTTCCACAAAAGGCGAACCGGGCGAACCACCATAGACTTCAATAGGCAGGCGAATTTTAAAACCCACAGGGACTCTTTCTGGCCACAATAGTGATGGAAAAGTTGTTTTAAGGGCACTAACACCTGGACTGTGCCATGCCGGAGGGGGATCCATGGCAAAACTCCCATGGAAAATTACATAGTTGATGCAGAGTCTGGTTTTAATCCATAAAGGGCATAAATCACCTAACATTCCTAAATTGTTTGGAATAACGTGCTTTAAAACATCAGGTATGATGTTGTATCGATCAGGTAGTGTAAGGGTTACGCCCGCTTCACAGTGCGCAGTGTAGGTGATATACCTGACCTGACCATGCTTTGCCGACCAGGTATCAGTGGTCAGATGGACCCTTGCCCCAACACTGTGTGCCAGACATGCCATTATAGCAGACTTATATGGCTTTGGCGTTGCTTTTTGGTAATTAGATGGCTGCTAAATGCCACTGCGCACCACACGTGTTTTATGCCCAGCAGTGAAGGAGTTAATTAGGGAGCATGTAGGCAGCTTGTAGAGTTAATTTTAGCTTAAGTGTAGTGTAGTAGACAACCCAAAGTATTGATCTAGGCCCATTTTGGTATATTTCATGCCACAATTTCACCGCCAAATGCGATC
Source organism: Bombina bombina (assembly GCF_027579735.1). Classification (NCBI taxonomy): domain Eukaryota; kingdom Metazoa; phylum Chordata; class Amphibia; order Anura; family Bombinatoridae; genus Bombina; species Bombina bombina. The sequence continues at coordinate 233,344,892 of NC_069500.1, read as the reverse complement.
AAATTAAAACAAATTGTTCACTTTTTCACAAACTTTAGGTTTCTCACAGAAATTATTTACAAACAACTTATGCAATTATGGCATAAATGGTTGTAAATGCTTCTCTGGGATTCCTTTTGTTCAGAAATAGCAGACTTATATGGCTTTGGCATTGCTTTTTGGTAATTAGAAGGCTGCTAAATGCCACTGCGCACCACACGTGTTTTATGCAAAGCAGTGAAGGGGCTAATTAGGGAGCATGTAGGCAGCTTGTAGAGTTAATTTTAGCTTAAGTGTAGTATAGTAGAAAACCCAAAGTATTGATCTAGGCCCATTTAATGCCACCATTTCACCGCCAAATGCGATCAAATTTAAAAAAAACTTAATTGTTTTCGCAATTTTAGTTTTCTCACTGAAATTATTTACAAACAGCTTGTGCAATTATGTCACAAATGGTTGTAAATGCTTCTCTGGGATCCCCTTTGTTCAGAAATAGCAGACATATATGACTTTGGTGTTGCTTTTTGGTAATTAGAAGGCCGCTAAATGCTGCTGCGCATCACACATGTATTATGGCTAGCAGTGAAGGGGTTAATTAGGTAGTTTGTAGGGAGCTTACAGGGTTAATTTTAGCTTTAGTGTAGAGATCAGCCTCCCACCTGACACATCAGACCACCTGATCCCTCCCAAACAGCTCCCTTCCCTCCCCCACCCCGCAGAAAGTCTGCCAGTACTAAAATAAAAGGTTTTAAAAAAATTTTAATAGCATATTTACATATGCTGTGGTGTAGCATCTCCCCTTAGCCCCCAACCTCCCTGATCCCCCCCAAAACAGCTCTCTAACCCTCCCCATCTGCCTTATTGGCGGCCATCTTGGGTACTGGCAGCTGTCTGCTATTATTTCACAGTCAAAAAAATGTTTTTTTTTTTAAATGTACACTACTGTTACACCAGATATGAGTGGTGGCACTGGGCAAGTGGGCACAGTATACGCTGTGAGCCTGACACACACGCTGGCAGGCAGGCAACTGCAATTAGATTACACAGGAAAAAAAAAAAAAGCAGACTGATGTTCTAGCCCTAAAAAGAGCTTTACAGCAGAGATCAGATGAGTCCTTCAGGACTGTAGTGGACACTGAATACACTAGCCTAGCTATCGATTTCCCTATTAAATCAGCAGCAGCTACACTGTCCCTCCTCTCACTAAGAATGCAGCTTCCAAATGACTCTAAAATGGATGCTGTCCAGGAGGTGGGAGGGTCTGGGAGGGAGGGTCTGCTGCTGATTGGCTGTAATGTGTCTTCTGACTGTGAGGTACAGGGTCAAAGTTTACTCAATGATGACGAATAGGGGGCGGATCGAACATCGCATATGTTCGCCCGCCGAGTCGAACGCGAACATGCTATGTTCGTCGGGAACTATTCGCCAGCGAACTATTCGAGACATCACTAATCTTCAATCAAATTATATCCGGAGGTCTAGAAGAAGGTAATTATATAGCTCTATGAACATTTATTAGAGTCTTTTCTAAATTTAAAAACATTAACATTTATTATTTCTCTTTTATAGAATTGCATGTTATTATCTAGAATTTAATGTGAAAAAAGATATGTCCCAAGGTAAATAAATCTTCAGATCAAATAATTTAATTTTAGTAATAGATTTTCCGGAACTGGCACAGACCATTCACCCTTATTATTGCTGTAATAATATTATCTTTAAAGATAACATTGAAAATCTTACATTTGTAAATTTGATCTGAAAATCAAATTTAATTTTTTGTTCCTAATGAAATTGAGTTGTTATTTTATTTAAAAATCAATTTATTTTAAATAAAATTTACAACGAAGGATTTGAATAAGCGGTCTGTATTGGCTATCTTTCAGTAACAATCTCTATATTCATGTTTTGGTCTTTTTCAAATTTTGCAATATTTTAGAATGTTTTATGTAAAAAAATTATATGTAAAACTTACAGTACATAGCTGATTTTTTATTTCTAAATTAATTTCTTACATTTTATTTGTAGCTAACGAAGAAGAAAACACAAACGATGATCTTAGTAGTGGGGAAATAATACTAAGGACTGTAGACCCTTTAGAAGAAGATTCCCAAATGACTATGATTGAAGAGTCCTTGTCAGGGACAAATACATCAGCTCAATCAAGGTCCCATCAACCACCAAAGTCTACAATAATGTCTACACCAATACCTGAATTTGAAAATGCTGCTAATATAGATAATAATCAAATTGAAGGTGCCCCTGAGACAGACGCATTACAAGAGATGGTGGGAATAGCACGTCATTTTAGGGATGACCAAAACAAAGTTATTGAGATGTTTGGAAATTTTTTAAAGGATAGGATAAGAATAGAGGAGCAAAAAATAGAAATTGAAAGGGAAAGAAATTAGATATTTAGAGCTGGTTTTGATAATTTAAGTAAATGTGTAGAATCAATAACACAAGCATTCTCAGCATCATCCTCACCAAACCCACAATTTCAAGAAGAGCCATAATGGAAAATCACCAATTTAATTTTATAATTAGAATGTTTTAATATAGTTTAATCTGTTCTCATTTAAATTGTTATAAACAAGTTATGTATTTAAATAAAAATATATATATTTAAAAAATAATATATATATATATATATATCTAAACATATATATATTGATTTTGATATATATTTTTATATATATATATATATATATATATATACATATATATTAATATATATCTTTATATATATTAATATATATTTTCAATATAATTATATCTAATTGACTATCAAAATATATATGTGTATATATATAAATCTCTCTCTCTCTCTCTCTCTCTCTCTCTCTCTATATATATATATATATATATATATATATATATATATATATATATATATATATATATATATATATATATATATAAAGAGAGAGAGAGATTTATATACATACATAGGCTTACCATAATTTTTAGAGGTGAAACTGGGACCACCTGGTGTGGTGCCTGTGGGGGTGTGGCCAGGGCAGTGGTCAAGGGGGCGTGGTTATTACCGGTCCTTTTAAAGTAGTAGTTTTTATATGATTAATGTTTTGTGGATACTCTACCCTTCCTCAGTCAAACAAGTGAATCACACAGTTTAAATAGACCATAACACCACCCCCTAGTGAAAAAGGCACCATTACGTTGTCATGGCAACCCATACACAACATGAGCAAATAAATCATTCATCTAAATCTCAGATTCTAAATAATGCCAAACATCAAGCATAATTATCAATTTCATAAAATAGTGAAAAGCGTATATATCACACAATTTAATATCTGCAGTGTAATATGTGTTTTATGTGTCTAATTAAGGAACAGAGCCAAATACTTATAAGGCATAAATGCAACATTGAATGAAATAAGTAGAAAAGAAACACATACCTGCTAAAGCTGTTTAAGAGGCTACACTATACCATAATGCAGGAAGATTACAGCCAAAATGCTATTCTGCATGAAGTAAAGCAAGATCCACGCCAATCCTGCCTGTCTGCACTTCCTGTTCATACTCATATGATTCCCCTAAAGGTGTATCACTGGTGATGTCACCAGGGGTCGAAGGGGGGGGGTTAAATTCTTATAATAAATTCTTAAAATAAACCAAGTAGCCCTACAAAATTAAAAAACCCTATGCTGCTCACTCAGCCTGTATTACTAAATGTAAACTTTGAAGGACACAGACTCTAAGCTAAGCAGGGCTGTATGTAACAAAGTACCAGCATCCAACTATGCTGGAGAGTCACAGTCCAGTCATGTTGAATAATGTATCAGGGTTTCAGGCGGTCTTAAACCCGGAGACATGATTTGAAACCCAGAGGTGGCAACCCTAATGGGACAGAATGAACAACTGGGTGGGACACTGGGACAGCGCCTCTAAACAGGGACAATCCCAGTAAAAGTGGGACTTCTGGTAAGCTTATACATACACATCCGGCTGGATTACGAGTTTTGAGGTAACAGGTAGGGATGGGCGAATGTTTCGCAACATTCGAAAAACGGCACGAATTTTAACACATTCGTTCGTTCGAATCGAATTTCGAATGTTTACATAACATTCTAACATTCGATTTTCGAATGTTCGGTTTCGAATTTTACGATTACATTCAAAATATTCGAATTCGAAAAATTCGAATTTAGATTGTAATAGTATTTCTAATGCTTTTTCTTTAAATGTAATATTCGAATTATGCAATATTCGAATTCGAAAAATTCGAATTTAGATTGTAATAGTATTTCTAATGCTTTTTCTTTAAATGTAATATTCGAATTATGCAATACGTGTATTTGAATTCGAAAAATTCGAATTTAGATTGTAATAGTATTTCTAATGCTTTTTCTTTAAATGTAATACTCGAATTATGCAATATTCGAATTCGAAAAATTCGAATTTAGATTGTAATAGTATTTCTAATGCTTTTTCTTTAAATGTAATATTCGAATTATGCAATACGTGTATTCGAATTCGAAAAATTCGAATTTAGATTGTAATAGTATTTCTAATGCTTTTTCTTTAAATGTAATATTCGAATTATGCAATACGTGTAGTCGAATTCGAAAAATTCGAATTTAGATTGTAATAGTATTTCTAATGCTTTTTCTTTAAATGTAATATTCGAATTATGCAATACGTGTATTCGAATTCGAAAAATTCGAATTTAGATTGTAATAGTATTTCTAATGCTTTTTCTTTAAATGTAATATTCGAATTATGCAATACGTGCATTCGAATTCGAAAAATTCGAATTTAGATTGTAATAGTATTTCTAATGCTTTTTCTTTAAATGTAATATTCGAATTATGCAATACGTGTATTCGAATTCGAAAAATTCGAATTTAGATTGTAATAGTATTTCTAATGCTTTTAAATGTAATATTCGAATTATGCAATATTCGAATTCGAAAAATTCGAATTTATATTCGAATTCAAAAAATTCGAATTTATATTCGAATTCGAAAAATTCGAATTTCGAATATAGACATTCGATATCATTATAAACATTCGAATTCGAAAGTGACATTCGAAAACTGTAAATAACATTCGATTTTCGAATTTTTAAGAATATTCGTTCTTATCGACATTCGAATTTAGAATTCGAATTTCGGTAATAACATTCGTTCTACATTCGAAATTCGAAAATTTACACATTCGCCCATCCCTAGTAACAGGGTTGCGTTGCTAACGAGCCTTTTTTTTCTAACGCTACCTTAAGACAATGCTGGTATTACAGGTTTTTTTAAACCTGCCGTTAGCCGCAAAAAGGTGAGCGTAGAGCAAAATTTAGCTCCACATCTCACGTCAATACCAGCGCTGCTTACGGTAGCGGTAAGCTGGAAAAACGTGCTTGTGCACGATTTCCCCATAGGAAACAATGGGGCTGAGCTGGCTGAAAAAAACCTAACACCTGCAAAAAAGTGACATTCGAAAACTGTAAATAACATTCGATTTTCGAATTTTTAAGAATATTCGTTCTTATCGACATTCGAATTTAGAATTCGAATTTCGGTAATAACATTCGTTCTACATTCGAAATTCGAAAATTTACACATTCGCCCATCCCTAGTAACAGGGTTGCGTTGCTAACGAGCCTTTTTTTTCTAACGCTACCTTAAGACAATGCTGGTATTACAGGTTTTTTTAAACCTGCCGTTAGCCGCAAAAAGGTGAGCGTAGAGCAAAATTTAGCTCCACATCTCACGTCAATACCAGCGCTGCTTACGGTAGCGGTAAGCTGGAAAAACGTGCTTGTGCACGATTTCCCCATAGGAAACAATGGGGCTGAGCTGGCTGAAAAAAACCTAACACCTGCAAAAAAGCAGCGTTCAGCTCCTAACGCAACCCCTTTGTTTCCTCTGGGGAAATTAATTTTATGCCTATACCTAACAACCTAACATGAATCCTGAGTCTAAACACCCCTAATCTTACACTTATTAACCCCTAATCTGCTGCCCTCACTATCGCTGACACCTACATTATATTTTTAACCCCTAATCTGCCGCTCCGGATACCACCGCCACCTACATTATACTTATGAACCCCTAATCTGCTGCCCCCCATATCGCCGACACCTACATTAACCCCTAATCTGCCCCCCCCCAATGTCGCCGCAACTAAATTAAATTTATTAACCCCTAATCTGCCGTTGCCAACATTGCCGCCACTATAATAAATTTTATAACCCCTAAACCTAAGTCTAACCCTAACCCTAACCCCCTAACTTAAATATAATTTAAATACATCTAAATAAATTTACTACAATTAAATAAATTATTCCTATTTAAAACTAAATACTCACCTGTAAAATAAACCCTAAGCTAGCTACAATATAACTAATAATTATATTGTAGCTATTTTAGGATTTATATTTATTTTACAGGCAACTTTGTATTTATTTTAACTAGGTACAATAGTTATTAAATAGTTATTAACTATTTAATAACTACCTAGCTAAAATAAGTACAAAAGTACCTCTAAAATAAACCCTAACCTAAGTTACAATTATACCTAACACTACACTATAATTAAACTAATTACATAAACTACCTACAATTAATTACAATTAAATTAAATAAACTAAATTATGAAAAACAACAAACAATAAATTACAGAAAATAAAAAAAGAATTACAAGAATTTTAAACTAATTACACCTAATCTAATCCCCCTAATAAAATGAAAAAGCCCCCCAAAATAATAAAAATCCCTACCCTATACTAAATTACAAATAGCCCTTTAAAGGGCCTTTTGCGGGGCATTGCCCAAAGTAATCAGCTCTTTCACCTGTAAAAAAAAATACAATACCCCCCCCACATTAAAACCCACCACCCACACACCCAACCCTATTATAAACCCACCCAATCCCCCCTTAAAAAAACCTAACACTACCCCCTTGAAGATCACCCTACCTTGAGACGTCTTCACCGAGGCGGGAGTGCGGCGGTTTAGGGGTTAATAAATTTATTAAAGTGGCGGCGATGTCCGGTCGGCAGATTAGGGGTTAAATAATTTTATTATAGTGTTTGCGATTTGGGGGAGGGCTAGGTTTAGGGGTTAATAGGTAGTTTATGGGTGTTAGTGTACTTTTTAGCACTTTAGTTAAGAGCTTTATGTTCTGGTGTTAGCCCATAAAACTCTTAACTACTGACTTTTAAATGCGGTAGGAGTCTTGCCAGGAGAGGATCTACCGCTCACTTTTTCAGGCGATCGTAATACCGGCGTTAGACATTAAAAAGATAGGATACGCAATTGACGTAAGGGGATTTGCAGTATGCTAAAATCGCGGAAAAAAGTGAGCGGTAGACCCTTTCCTGCCTGACTTGTAATACCAGCGGGCGTTAAAAAGCAGCGTTAGGACCCCTTAGCGCTGATTTTTAAGGCTAATGCAAGACTCGTGATCTAGCCGATAGATTGCATTTATATTTATATATACATTTATATAGTTTGTAAATATATTTATATATATAAAGAGAAAGAGAAAGTGATGACAAAAAAATATATATGTATATATATATATCTATAAGTATAGCTTTTATATATATATATATATATATATATATATATATATATATATATATAAATATTATACAGTGTATATATATATATATATATATATATATATGTTCCAATGGATTGTCCCCACTTGTAGCGCAAAAAATCTCTCTCCAAAGAAAAGTAAAACTTCCTTTATTGTAGTATCAAAAGTAAAAACATGACAGCCTACACACGACTGTAATAAAGCACTTAATGTAAAAACACAGTGTCAGTGATCTGAACCACATGCAGACATGTTTCGTGCAGTTGCGCACTTGATCACTGCTTGAAAGCAATCCTGATCACACCTGCTTTATAGCACTTTTCTTAAAGAGACATTTGTAAATGTTAGACACTGTGTGCTTGAACTCTCTCTTTACTGCCTATCCTTTGTTGAAGAACATGTTTCAAAAAGTTATTTAATACATTTGCAGAAAATTTTTTCTCTTCTACATGTATATTAATAATAATATGATGTTAACTTTTATATATTAAGAATTTTTTCTCTTCTACATGTATATTAATAATATGATGTTAACTTTTATACATTAAAAATTACCTTATGTCTTTGCCTCATTTCTCATAAGTATATCTTATACCACTAGATAAAATTGCAGTCTTTCAACTGTAGTACTTTGATGTAATTTATATATGACACTATGTGTCATACAGAAAATGTTAAATTTATTTCTAGAGTAAGGTTTAGAGTTTACAATATATGTAAAAATAATTTATTGTTTAAGACTTATATGATGGCCATATATTATTTCTCCCCTTTTCCTTATCTAAAAGAAAAGCTGTTGTGTATATATTAATTCACAAAAAGATCCAGGTCTCTACGCATATTGAGACCTAATGGATTACATGTTTTTAATGTGAAAATCCAGAAGACTTCACGTTTGTTAAGTTTATCTTCTCTGTCTCCTCCTCGTTTCCATAGAGGAACATGATCTATACCTTGAATTTTTAATAAAGACACATCTGAATTATGTTGACTTTTAAAATGTCTCGACACTGGTGTGTCGGTGTCATCATCCTCTATTGATCTGAGGTGCTGAAGAAACCTATCTTTAATGCTACGCTTGGTTTTACCTACATAGTTAATTTTACAGAGATCACACGTAAGTAAATATACTACATGTGTAGTTGAACAATTTATGTAATACTTAATTTTATAGTCTTGCTGGGTAGCAGATGAAGAAAAAGTATCGCCCTCAATGACATGGTTACAAGTTTTACATATATTTCTCCTGCATCTAAAGAATCCCTTTCTCTCTTTTAGCCAGCATTTATTGTGTTTTATTGGAAGATTAGATGGAGAGAGGTAGTTTGAAAGTGTTTTTCCTCTTTTGGGTATAATATCTACACCCTCTTCCATTATAATTTTTAGTACTGGATCTGAATATAACACAGGTACAGTATCTTTAATGATTTTGCTGATGTTTTTAAAATCAGTACTATAGGTAGTTATAAACCTGGGTTTCTCAGTGTCCCTTCTTTTTGCATCTTTCCTTTTATATTTTAGTAAATCCTCCCTAGTTGTTTGCTGAACACTTTCTTTTGCTTTAATTAAAGTGCCTTCATTATATCCTCTTTGTTTTAGTCTTTCTTCAATAATTTTACACTTTAATTAAAGCAAAAGAAAGTGTTCAGCAAACAACTAATCTTCCAATAAAACACAATAAATGCTGGCTAAAAGAGAGAAAGGGATTCTTTAGATGCAGGAGAAATATATGTAAAACTTGTAACCATGTCATTGAGGGCGATACTTTTTCTTCATCTGCTACCCAGCAAGACTATAAAATTAAGTATTACATAAATTGTTCAACTACACATGTAGTATATTTACTTACGTGTGATCTCTGTAAAATTAACTATGTAGGTAAAACCAAGCGTAGCATTAAAGATAGGTTTCTTCAGCACCTCAGATCAATAGAGGATGATGACACCGACACACCAGTGTCGAGACATTTTAAAAGTCAACATAATTCAGATGTGTCTTTATTAAAAATTCAAGGTATAGATCATGTTCCTCTATGGAAACGAGGAGGAGACAGAGAAGATAAACTTAACAAACGTGAAGTCTTCTGGATTTTCACATTAAAAACATGTAATCCATTAGGTCTCATTATGCGTAGAGACCTGGATCTTTTTGTGAATTAATATATACACAACAGCTTTTCTTTTAGATAAGGAAAAGGGGAGAAATAATATATGGCCATCATATAAGTCTTAAACAATAAATTATTTTTACATATATTGTAAACTCTAAACCTTACTCTAGAAATAAATTTAACATTTTCTGTATGACACATAGTGTCATATATAAATTACATCAAAGTACTACAGTTGAAAGACTGCAATTTTATCTAGTGGTATAAGATATACTTATGAGAAATGAGGCAAAGACATAAGGTAATTTTTAATGTATAAAAGTTAACATCATATTATTAATATACATGTAGAAGAGAAAAATTCTTAATATATAAAAGTTAACATCATATTATTATTAATATACATGTAGAAGAGAAAAATTTTTCTGCAAATGTATTAAATAACTTTTTGAAACATGTTCTTCAACAAAGGATAGGCAGTAAAGAGAGAGTTCAAGCACACAGTGTCTAACATTTACAAATGTCTCTTTAAGAAAAGTGCTATAAAGCAGGTGTGATCAGGATTGCTTTCAAGCAGTGATCAAGTGCGCAACTGCACGAAACATGTCTGCATGTGGTTCAGATCACTGACACTGTGTTTTTACATTAAGTGCTTTATTACAGTCGTGTGTAGGCTGTCATGTTTTTACTTTTGATACTACAATAAAGGAAGTTTTACTTTTCTTTGGAGAGAGATTTTTTGCGCTACAAGTGGGGACAATCCATTGGAACATATTCTATTTACTCAGACGCTGACTACAGACCGGCTCAGTCTCCACAGCTGCAGATCTCCATACACTCTGAGCCAATTACTCCCCAGCGTGTTACCGGACAGTGAGTGGTATACAGGTACCTTTTGAAATTATATTGCTAAAGTCTATGTGTGCGCTACTTACTTACAAAGTGTTCTTTTTTATATATATATATACATTTAATTAGAATTAAAAACTATCGGCTAGATTTAGAGTTCTGCGTTAGCCTTAAAAAGCAGCGTTAAGGGGTCCTAACGCTGCTTTTTAACGCCCGCTGGTATTACGAGTCTGACAGGTACAGGTGTACCGCTCACTTTTTTTCCGTGACTCGAGGCTACCGCAAATCCCCTTACATCAATTGCGTATCCAATCTTTTCTATGGGATTTGCCTAACGCCGGTATTACGAGTCTTGGAAGAAGTGAGCAGTACAGCCTCTACCGCCAAGACTCCAACCGCATAAAAAAGTCAGTAGTTAAGAGGTTTATGGGCTAACGCCGGAACATAAAGCTCTTAACTACAGTGCTATAAAGTACACTAACACCCATAAACTACCTATGAACCCCTAAGCCGAGGCCCCCCCACATCGCAAACACTAAAATAAAATTATTTAACCCCTAATCTGCCGACTGGACATCGCCACCACCTACATTATAGCTATGAACCCTTAATCTGCTGTCCCTAACATTGCCGACACCTATATTATATTTATTAACCCCTAATCTGCCCCCCCAACATCGCCACCACCTACCTACACTTATTAACCCCTAATCTGCCGACCGGACATCGCCGCCACTATAATAAATGTATTAACCCCTAAACTGCCGCACTCCCGCCTCGCAAACACTATAATAAATTTTATTAACCCCTAATCTGCCCTCCCTAACATCGCCGCCACCTACCTACAATTATTAACCCCTAATCTCCTGCCCCCAACGTCGCCGCTACTATAATAAAGTTATTAACCCCTAAACCTGAGTCTAACCCTGACACCCCCCTAAGTTAAATATATTTTAAATAAAACAAACTAAAATTACTATCATTAAATAAATTAATCCTATTTAAAACTAAATACTTACCTATAAAATAAACCCTAATATAGCTACAATATAACTAATAGTTACATTGTAGCTATTTTAGGATTTATATTAATTTTACAGGCAACTTTGTATTTATTTTAACTAGGTACAATAGCTATTAAATAGTTATTAACTATTTAATAGCTACCTAGTTAAAATAATTACAAAATTACCTGTAAAATAAATCCTAACCTAAGTTACAAATACACCTAAAACTACACTGTCAATAAATTAATTAAATAAATTAATTATCTAAACTAAAATACAATTAAATAAACTAAACTATAATACAAAAAAACAAACACTAAATTACAAAAAATAAAAAAATATTACAAGAATTTTAATCTAATTACACCTAATCTAAGCCCCCTAATAAAATAAAAAAGCCCCCCAAAATAATAAAATTCCCTACTCTAAAATAAATTACAAAGTAATCAGCTCTTTTACCAGCCCTTAAAAGGGCTTTTTGTGGGGCATTGCCCCGAAGTAATCAGCTCTTTTACTTGTAAAAAAAAATACAATCCCCCCCCCCAACATTACAACCCACCACCCACACACCCCTACTCTAAAACCCACCTGATCCCCCCTTAAAAAAACCTAACACTACCCCCTCCCGGCCACCGATGGGACAGAAGAGGACATCCGGACCGGCAGAAGTCTTCATCCTATCCGGGCAGAAGAGGACATCCGGACTGGCAGTAGTCTTCATCCTATCCGGGCAGAAGAGGACATCCGGACCGGCAGACATCTTCATCCATGTGGCATCTTCTATCTTCATCCTTCCAGAGTGGAGTGGAGCCATCTTCTATCCAGCCGACGCGGAGCCATCCTCTTCTTCCGATGTCCTACCGACGAATGAAGGTTCCTTTAAATGACGTCATCCAAGATGGCGTCCCTTGAATTCCGATTTGCTGATAGGATTTAGGGGTTAATAACTTTATTATAGTAGCGGCGACGTTGGGGGCGGGAGATTAGGGGTTAATAATTGTAGGTAGGTGGCAGCGATGTTAGGGAGGGCAGATTAGGGGTTAATAAAATTTATTATAGTGTTGCGAGGCGGGAGTGCAGCAGTTTAGGGGTTAATACATTTATTATAGTGGCAGCGATGTCCGGTCGGCAGATTCGGGGTTAATAAGTGTAGGTAGGTGGTGGCGACGTTGGGGGGGGCAGATTAGGGTTAATAAATATAATATAGGTGTCAGCGATGCTAGGGACAGCAGATTAGGGGTTCATAGCTATAATGTAGGTTGCAGCAGTGTCCGGAGCAGCAGATTAGGGGTTAATAATATAATGTAGGTGTCAGCAATAGCGGGGGCGGCAGATTAGAGGTTAATAAGTGTAAGGTTAGGGGTGTTTAGACTTGGGGTTCATGTTAGGGTGTTAGGTGTAGACTTAGAAATGGTTTCCCCATAGGAAACAATGGGGCTGCGTTAGGAGTTGAACGCTGCTTTTTTGCAGGTGTTAGGATTTTTTTCAGCCAGCTCAGCCCCATTGTATCCTATGCAACGTAAGCAACGCTGGTATTGAGAGTAGATGTGGAGCTAAATTTGGATCAACGCTCAGTTTTCTGAGGCTAACGCAGCCATTCAGAAATCTCGTACTACCAGCGTTGTCTTAAGGGTGTGCTGGAAAAAAAAGGCTTGTTAGCACCGCATGTCTTTACCGACAAAACTCCAAATCTAGGCGTATATATATTTATATTTTTTTATATATATATATATATATATATATATATATATATATATATATATATATAAATATTTCTAGATATTTGCTAATGTGATAAATTATATATATGTTTGTTTTGAAATAATAATAAAAATTTTGTGTTTTTAACTATATATAAATTGATATGTATGTATTATAATTCTATGTTGAATACAAGTTTTAGAAGTTCTAACCAAAAATGTATATAATGAATGCTATAAAAAAACAAAAAAACAAAAATGTTGACAAATATTTATTTGTTCTTTAATTTTTAATCACAAACATTTTTGAAAAAAAATTTGAACTTATTTACCTTCAATAAGTCAGACTTAAAAAAACAATAAAAAAAAATATTGGCATATATACCGTTTAAATTTAATAAAAGGACATTCACAAATTAAAATAAAGTAAAAAATAATTTTTTTCATTCAATATTTTTCAAGTATTGAAATCATTTTTTCAATCTCCTTGTTCACCTTTAATATTTTTTTCTTAAATTTTTTAAGTTTTTTCACAAAACAATTTTTTGGAGGTATATCTTGCTCTTTTTCAAGCACGGCTGTAATATAAGGAAGATAAAAATGAAAAAAAAAAATAATAATAATGTAATTAGTTAGTTACAAGTTATAGATATACACTTTTTGATGTATTTATATTTGTAAATATATTTATTAACTAAACAAAAAAAAATTTGTTTTAATTATTCTTTTTTTTATTACATTGACAAATTTATTAGATTGACACTCAGATTCAGTTGATCCTCTTCCATCAATGACATATTCAATATCATTATCAAATGTCAATGTTACTTTACATTCATATTGATTGTTCATATCAGTAGTTAATGGATCTTCAATTTCTGTGTTCAGATCAGTATTTTCCAATAAACTTATAGGAAGCCATTATTGGTCTCAGATATCGTGGAGTACTCTTATTTTTTTCCTTTCTTCTTTTGGTATCTGTAACAAAGATTATTAATAAAATATATATAGAGATAGATAGATAGACATCTCTCTCTCTCTCTCTATCTATCTATCTATCTATCTATCTATCTATCTATCTATATATATATATATATATATATATATATATATATATATATATATATTTATATATATATATAAAAATTATTCATTTTTTTATTTTAATCGATTTTTCTATTATTCAATAGATCATTGAATTCCTATATATCCATCTCTCTCAATGTCACTCTCTCTATATAAAGATCAATCTCTCTACCTCTCTCTCTTTCTCTCTCTCTCTCTCTCTGTTTCTCTTTCTCTCAATTTTTTATTTCTAGATGTATCAGTCTTTATATCATTATTTTTCTTGATATCTATCTCTGTATCTCTCTCTCTCTATTTGTCGATTCCTCTCTCTACCTTTACTAGTCTCTCTCTATCTCTCTCTATCTATCTTTGTATTTATCTCTCTCTCTCTTTTTCTCTCTCTCTATCTCTCTCTTGCTCGCTCTCTCTCATTCTCTATATTTCTTATTATTTCTATGTCTATCTATTTTAAACTGTATTTATCTCTGTATTTCTCTATCTCTCCCCCTCTACATATACTTCTCTCTATCTCTCTCTGCAAATATGTATTTATCTCTATTTCTCTCACTCTTATTATAAATAGCATTTTCACAGTCTTTTTCAATCTTTCTATTTATGTCGCTCTCTCTCTTTGTATTAATTTAACTCTCTTTCTCTGTCTTTATCTCTTTATTTTTTATCTCTTTATCTCTTTATAACTCTCTATCTGTATTTATCTCTATCTATACCTCTTTCTCTCTATCTTTTTCTGTCTTTATCTTTCTCTATCTCTTTTGATTTCTATATTTTTAATATTATTTATATATTCTTTATCCATCTATATCGATCTAGTTCTATCTCTCTCTCCCTTTCTATCTTTTTTTAAATGCATTACATTATTATATAGTACAAAATACCCAGACCAGCTCGTACTAGTGCTGATAAAAGAAAGTTCTTTATTATAAACATTAAAAATATATATTCCAACACACCAATAGACCATTAACAAGTAAGCAGCTATTGGCAAGTAAAAAAGTTGCTACGACCTCGGCCCGAATGACGTCACTGATGCGTTTCAGGTGTCTCCCGTAATCATAGTTGACATCTCTATGGCTCCCTCACCTTTTAAAAGGTAAGTGACAGGTGTTAGCTTCATTATTTAAATACCCTATTTGTTAAGGGCAAAATGCCATTACCTAAATATTTACAGCAGTTGAGTAAAAATCATAATCATTTCACAGAAAAAGCGTGCAACAATGTAGCAATATAGACATATGACATTCAATCATTCGGCAAGATTGACAGCTTAGTATACATATAAATATGAAAATTTATACTGCCTAAATGTATGCACAAATATAGGTTTAAAATCTTAATTAAACCTTGCCAAAGTATATATTAGATAAAATAGTTAATTATTAGCTGTATTTAAGCTCGATCGTTACATATATATATGACGGCTAGAATTATCTTAATACTTATTTCTTTGTTACCCAAATTTTATTACAATAATTTAAAAGTACTAAATACTAAATGCCTCTCTCATCGAGTATCGAATGTTCACACATTTGTGCTGTAAACTGTCAAATGCTTTTTGCTATCTGCTTTACAACTAAACGCCCTATGAATTTTCCTGCTAGTGTAAGAATTCTAAATGCTAAATACATCTCTCATTGAGTTTCAAATATTCAAACCTTTATGCTGTAAGTTGTCAAATACGTTTTACTGTCTGTTTTACAACTATTCGCCCTATGAACAATGTACACTACATAAAAGGTCTAAGGTTAACTAACCTAAAACTTACTATCGGCTAAATAGATATGCATTCAAATCAGCCATTAAAAGGATAAATAAGCCTGTGTATCCAGGTTATAAATTCGATGCATAAAGGAGCTATTATTCATATATAGTGATGTCGCGAACCTAAAATTTTACGTTCGTGAATGGCGGACGCGAACTTCCGCAACTGTTCGCGAACGGGCAAACTGGGCGAACCGCCGTAGACTTCAATAGGCAGGCGAATTTTAAAACCCACAGGGACTCTTTCTGGCCACAATAGTGATGGAAAAGTTGTTTCAAGGGTACTAACACCTGGACTGTGGCATGCTGGAGGGGGATCCATGGAAAATTACATAGTTGATGCAGAGTCTGGTTTTAATCCATAAAGGGCATAAATCACCTAACATTCCTAAATTCTTTGGAATAACGTGCTTTAAAACATCAGGTATGTACACTACTGTTACACCACATATGAGTTGCACTGGGGTGACACTGTGCCCTGGCAGGCAGGCAGGCAGGCACTGAAACGCACACGTGTGAAGGAAACTGACTGCTATTATTTAACACAGTCAAAAAAGTGTTGTTTTTTTTAAATCTACACTACTGTTACACCAGATATGAGTTGCACTGGGGTGACACTGTGTGCCCTGGCAGGCAGGCACTTAAACGAACACGTGTGAAGGAAACTGACTGCTATTATTTAACACAGTCAAAAAAGTGTTTTTTTTTTTTTAAATCTACACTACTGTTACACCAGATATGAGTTGCACTGGGGTGACACTGTGCCCTGGCAGGCAGGCACTTAAACGCACATGTGTGAAGGAAACTGACTGCTATTATTTAACACAGTAAAAAAAAGTGTGTTTTTTTTTTAAATCTACACTACTGTTACTCCAGATATGAGTTGCACTGGGGTAACACTGTGCCCTGGCAGGCAGGCACTTAAACGCACATGTGTGAAGGAAACTGACTGCTATTATTTAACACAGTCAAAAAAGTGTTGTTTTTTTTAAATCTACACTACTGTTACACCACATATGAGTTGCACTGGGGTGACACTGTGCCCTGGCAGGCAGGCACTTAAACGAACACGTGTGAAGGAAACTGACTGCTATTATTTAACACAGTCAAAAAAGTGTTGTTTTTTTTTTAAATCTACACTACTGTTACACCAGATATGAGTTGCACTGGGGTGACACTGTGCCCTGGCAGGCAGGCACTTAAATGCACACGTGTGAAGGAAACTGACTGCTATTATTTAACACGTTCAAAAAAGTGTTGTTTTTTTTAATCTACACTACTGTTACACCAGATATGAGTTGCACTGGGGTGACACTGTGCCCTGGCAGGCAGGCACTTAAACGCACACGTGCGAAGGAAACTGACTGCTATTATTTAACCCAGTCAAAAAAGTGTTATTTTTAAATCTACACTACTGTTACACCAGATATGAGTTGCACTGGGGTGACACTGTGCCCTGGCAGGCAGGCACTTAAACGCACACGTGTGAAGGAAACTGACTGCTATTATTTAACACAGTCAAAAAAGTGTTGTTTTTTTTAAATCTACACTACTGTTAAACCAGATATGAGTGGTGGCACTGGGCAAGTGGGCACAGTATACGCTGTAAGCCTGACACACACGCTGGCAGGCAGGCAACTGCAATTAGATTACACAGGGAAAAAAAAAAAGCAGCCCTAAAAAGGGCTTTTTGGGGTGCTGTCCTTACAGCAGAGATCAGATGAGTCCTTCAGGACTGTAGTGGACACTGAATACACTAGCCAAGCTATAGATTTCCCTACTAAATCAGCAGCAGCTACACTGTCCCTCCTCTCACTAACAATGCAGCTTCCGAATGAATCTAAAATGGATGCTGTCCAGGAGGTAGGAGGGTCTGGGAGGGAGGGTCTGCTGCTGATTGGCTGAAATGTGCCTGCTGACTGTGAGGTACAGGGTCAAAGTATTACTCAATGATGACGAATAGGGGGCCGATCGAACATCGCATATGTTCGCCCGCCACGGCGAATGCGAACATGCTATGTTTGCCGGGAACTATGCGCCGGCGAACAATTCGCGACATCACTATTCATATACATATATCTTACAAGTGTTGACTCCTTAGTTCACTATAATCACAGCTATATAGAGATTCTAAATACTTCTTTCTTCCATTATTCAATTTACTTTTATACAAAAAAAAATCAAAAATTACCAAATATTTCATGCTGATATCAGAACTAGATTTTCCTAGAATTATCAAATATACCATACTGAAAATTTCAGAACTAATTACAACATGGATTGTGTAGGCTACCTAAAGGGCTATTGTTTAATTCTGATGGAATAATACAATCAAATATATATATAGACATGCCTCAAAGCCAACATTTATATAAGTGATTAAATCCATATGTCTGAGTGAATAAACCCCCAACAAGGAGAGATCATCATTCATATGCCTTTAATCCATGTCTATTTTAATTTAATTTAATTTAATTTAATATGATACTACACCATTCAATGCTATTCCCAATGATTGATCAGATCAAACATGGAATTAAAGCCTTTTGGAATTCTCGTCCGTAGGGTAAAAATCCAAAAGGTTTCCCTATGATATAATATCTTAGTTCTGTCACCTCCTCTCTTTGGGGATAGCACTCTCTCAATAGTCTGCCATCTGAATGAATCTACTCTCTTATCATGTTCATTAATAAAATGAGTTGCTAAAGCTGAACATTCTCTTTCATTCTCAATGTTATTGAGATGTTCCCTAATGCATGATCTCACGTCTCTGGTAGTGAGACCTACATATTGTTTTTTACAGTGTATACATGCAGCAAGATAAATGACATAAGTCATTGAGCAATTAATGCATGTTAGAGTTGTATATTCTTTACCTGTGTCATAAGACACACATTTATCCGTCACTTGAATATACTCACAGGCTTTACATCTGCTTTTTCCACATTTAAATGTTCCATTATGTCTGAGCCATGAACTCCCTAGTCCAGTAGTAATTTGGGGTAATTGAGTGGGTGACAAAATATTCCCCAGGGTGACACCTCGTCTATACGAAAATCTACAACCTTGATTTACATATGTTTTTAATTTGTTGTCTGCTAGAAGTATGGGTAAATGTTTTCTAACCAATTTTCAAACAGTAGAATATTGATTGCTATAATTGGTTACAAATGTCACCTTATCCTCTCCTGTGCTCATGATTTTGGGTTTGTCTCCAAGTAAATCTTTTAGAACGCATAGATCTGCTTGTACTCTTGCCCTTTTAATTACTCTATTGGAGTAACCTCTCTCCTTTAGTTGTTTAGTGAGTATTTCACATTCACTTTTATACTTCTCCTGTTTACTACAATATCTTTTTATTCTTAGAAATTGTCCCTTTGCTATCGCAAAGGGAACATGTCCTGGATGATTACTTGTGGCATGTAGTAAGGTATTCTAAGAGATTGGTTTCCTGTATAACTGACTTTCAATCTTGGTGTCTTCTGTCCCTTTAAGGGATATACCTAGATCATTTATGCTTCTTTGATTATATTCCATAGTAAATTTTAAGTTCACAGTATTGTTATTCAAGTAATCTACAAACCAAAACATAATTTTTTTTTATCATATTTGGTTTACATAATTTGCATCATGATTATATTACTCTGTAATTCAATACATGTATATTAAATGCACTTTAATTTCTTAATCTTGCATCGGATATTAGGTAAAGTTTCATTATATGTTTAAATAAGTTTTGTAGTTATTGAACTTGCGTTGTAAAAATATAGATTGATGTTTACATAGTTATTTAATATTTGCAATAACATTTTAATATGGTGTCTTCTTGTTTTAATACAATTTTAATATATTATGATAGTTTGCAAATTTATTTAAAAAATGTATAATTGTTGTAAGTACAATAAAATCGAACATAGAAAAAAACATTATTTCATTGATGGTACAAATATATATAATCATATATATATAATATTAATAATAGAGAGACGAGTGAATGTCATGAATAGAGCGCTGTTTAAGGAATCATATATAAATAACTAGAGATAGAACAATGAAGTAAGATAGATATACATGAATACATTGATGCATGTAGATTACAATAAAGAGGGACATGCAAAGAAATATAATTATTGATAACCATATATCGTAAAAGTGATGCATTGAGAGATATTAATCGTTGAACGGAGGGATGTAGAGTGAGATATGTAGATAGAGAGAACAAGATTTAGAGTCTATTAGAAAGAAAATTAGATATAGAGATACAGTTGGAGTAAATTAGACATTGATAGTGTCATATAGAGAGCCCGAAGGATATATGTATGTTGATAGAAAAATATAAATTTTGAAAACTTCAATAGAGCTAGAGATAGAGAGATTGCAAGAGAAGCGAGAGTAAAGTTGAGTGATGTAGATAGACCTAGTCATAAAAATGATCTGAGATATAAAAAAAAAGATGTGATAAACATAGATAAAAAATAGTCATACTTACAATGATCTGTTTGTAGCTGAGCAAATATTTGCACTGATAGAGATGCAGCGTCATATATTTATAGAGTTATTGAGGAAAAAAAAGTTTATATATACGCTAATGTATATATTGATTTACTTGAGATTACAGTTAGTGTTATAAAGAGAAATATAGCGTCAAACAAATAAAAAAAAAATTAACTATTTTTCGAGTATGGTGGAGTTAAATAGATCGATAAATGTGCCTGTTAACATAGGAGAGTGGATGGAATTGATGGATGCATTGATTTTGTCAAAATAATATAGAAATACAGGGATAGAGAGAGAGATAGACACAGAGAATCAAAATAATTCATGTCCCAAAAATTAAATATTTGTTGTTAAAGAGTCGAAAATAAAAACAGACAGAATAACTGAGGAGAGATAAAATCAATAATAAGAAAGATGTAATGAGAGATTGATAATGGTAGAGTGATAGATAAAGAGATATTAAAAAATAGTGATATAAAGGTAAATATATATAGTTGGTGGTGAGGATTGAAAAAGAGAGAGAATGGCACATCATGAGAAAGATACAGAGATATGAAGGCATAGAGTACCAGAAATATAATGATTCAACAATTCACAGGGGAAGACAGCACCTCACTTACAGTTCTGGGGCATGGAA
Organism: Bombina bombina; assembly: GCF_027579735.1. Classification (NCBI taxonomy): domain Eukaryota; kingdom Metazoa; phylum Chordata; class Amphibia; order Anura; family Bombinatoridae; genus Bombina; species Bombina bombina. The sequence continues at coordinate 233,323,697 of NC_069500.1, read as the reverse complement.
ATAGGGCTAGCTAGACCCCTATACCCTATATATTTTTGTGAAAAATGACTAAGAAATATAATGATGAAAGGTGTGGTAGATAGAGTCTGAAAGATAGTTCGTGAGGGGTGCATTGACAGATTAGCATTGATTATTTTTTCTGATAAAATGAAAAATAGAGTTGGTGGAAGAAATATTAGAGAGAGATTATTGAATGATTATTGAATGATTGATTTAGACATAGGTAGACAGGGATATTGGGGATGGTTTAATACAGAGAAACTTAGAGTTAATGGCATTCTAAGATAGTTAATTAATGTATGAGATTTTGAGGGAGAGAACGATATTTAAAATATATAAAATAGATAGAGGTAGAAAGATATATGGTGATGGAGATAGAGATATTGAAGAATTTAATAGAGTATTGATATTAATGTTAAATAAAGCATTTACAGATATTTAAAAAGGGATAGATAGTCAGAGAAAGATTGGTTTAAAATTTTTAATTTTATTTCCATAATATATATTCTTATATTTCTGTGTTATATATATATATATATATATATATATATATATACTGTATATATATATATATATATATATATATATATATATATAAATATATATAATATTATTCATATCTTTCTCTCTCTCTGTCTCTCTTGCTCTCTCTCTCTCTGTGTCTCTCTGTCTCTCTCTCTCTCTCTCTCTCTCTCTCTATATATATATATATATATATATATATATATATATATATATATATATATATATATAGATTTATATATCTATCTATCTATCAATCTATAGTTATTACACTATATATTAATACATTTATTTATATATATTTATATATATATATTTTATATATATATATATATATATATATATATATGTATAATTATTTATATATACAAATATTGTGCAGATTTTAAAAAAATAACAAAATAAAAGAAATAAAAAGTTAATCATATTAAATTAAATTTTAATTTTCCATCGTCAATTTTTTTACAATTTTTTTTATTTTTTTTAAATTTATTTTAAATGAACATCAAATAGAACAAAAAAACAATATAGGCAAATATTTTTTTTAAATTTAAACAGGAGTTTCTAATCTGCACATATTTATTTTAACATTACACATCACTCTCATAATCCAAATTTGGAAAGAAAATGTGTAGAATTTTTTTCATTTTCGAATTCTAGATTTTCATGGTTGAACTTTTTCTGAAATGTTTTCAAGTTAACCTGTGTATATAAGAAGACATTGTTTATCATTATTGTTAAAAAAAATTAATACATCAATACATCAATTAAATATAATTTATATTTTATTCACCTATAAAATGACATGCTATCAATTGGTTACGTGCATGTGTACCCCCTTCGACTACATCTTGAGCAACAGATTCCACACCATCTTCATCGTGTATTATTATTTCTAGTTCCTCTATGTTAGATTGTCGTAAAGCATGTTATGCAACATGCAACAGACCAACACCATAACAGCCACGTTCTCAGGAATGTATTGAAGAGTGCTTCCAGATACATCTAAACAATGAAAATGGCTTTTGAGCATTCCAAAGGTCCTTTCAATCACACTCCTAGTGGTTTTGTGGGCCTCATTGTACCACATTTCTGATCTTGTTTGTGGAATATTTACAGGAGTTGTATAAGTAGTTATACAAATTGGAATGTCTTAATATATAATTAATATATTTAAAAACCATTTAGATTTTTTTAATTGCATATATATATATATATATATACTGTGTATATATATATATATATATATATATATATATATATATATATATATATATATATAACACATAGAAACACCCAACACTCACCAGCTAGCTCACAGCTAAGATAAAATCACAACTGGAAAGGTTAGTAACCGCATCTGGCCAAATGGGAAAAGCTCAGGCACCACGTCAAGGTCCTTTCCACTGCCTGAGTCCCTAACACAGCCACACCATGCGAGCTCACAAAGCCAAACAAACTGAGAACAAAGAAGGGGTGCACAGGTGGATGTAATCACCCAGAGAAATACAAAACACGGAAGGGAACTGCACTCCAATACCGGACCAGGTACACATCCTGTGACTCAGCAACATCCAGCCCTGGGTGATAAATAGCACTCCAAAAAAGCTGTGATGTCACCAGAGCCACAGGCAGTTAACCCCAGTCCGGAATGGGTGCAAGAAACAAGGGGGATTACAAACAAAAATTAATACAAAACAAAGAAACACCCAGCACTCACCAGCTAGCTCACAGCTAAGATAAAATCACAACTGGAAAGGTTAGTAACCGCATCTAGCCAAATGGGAAAAGCTCAGGCACCACAGGCTTGTAAACAGGCTTGATTCTAACTAGGGCCTGTGCAAACACCTGAACGTCTGGTACAGCTGCCAGGCGCTTATGTAACAGAATAGACAGAGCAGATATCTGTCCCTTTAAGGAACTAGCTGACATGCCTTTCTCCAATCCTTCTTGGAGAAAAGCTAATATCCTTGGAATCCTAACTTTACTCCACGAGTAACCCTTGGATTCACACCAACCAAGATATTTCCGCCATATCTTATGGTAAATTTTCCTAGTAACAGGCTTTCTGGCCTGTATCAGAGTGTCTATAACTGATTCAGAGAAACCGCGCTTAGCTAAAATTAAGCGTTCAATCTCCAAGCAGTCAGTTGCAGAGAAACTAGATTTGGATGCTTGAAAGGACCTTGAAGTAGAAGATCCTGCCTCGATGGCAGTCTCCATGGTGGGACTGATGACATGTCCACTAGGTTTGCATACCAAGTCCTGCGTGGCCACACAGGCGCTATCAGAATTACAGAAGCCTTCTCCTGTTTGATTCTGGCTATTAGGCGAGGGAGAAGAGGAAACGGTGGAAAGACATAAGCTAGATTGAATGACCAAGGCGCTGTTAAAGCATCTATCAATGCTGCCTTGGGATCCCTGGATCTGGATCCATAAAGGGGAAGTTTGGAGTTCTGACGGGACGCCATCAGATCCAATTCTGGAATGCCCCATAGCTGGGTCAGCTGAACAAAAACCTCCGGGTGGAGTTCCCACTCCCCCGGATGAAAAGTCTGACGACTTAGAAAATCCGCTTCCCAGTTGTCTACCCCTGGGATGTGAATTGCAGATAGATGGCAGGAGTGATCCTCCGCCCATTTGATGATCTTGGATACTTATTTCATCGCTAGGGAACTCCTTGTTCCTCCCTGATGATTGATGTACGCTACAGTCGTGATGTTGTCCGACTGAAATCTGATGAATTTGGACTCCGCTAGTTGAGGCCATGCTTGGAGCGTATTGAATATCGCTCTCAGCTCCAAAATGTTTATCGGGAGAAGAGATTCTTCCCGAGACCATAGACCCTGAGCCTTCAGGGAGTTCCAGACAGCACCCCAGCCTAACAGACTGGCATCGGTCATGACAATGATCCACTCCGGTCTGCGGAAACTCATGACAACCACCAGAGGAGAGAGTCTCTGGTTTTCTGGTCCATTTGTATTTGAGGAGATAAATCTTCGTAATCCCCATTCCACTGCTTGAGCATGCACAGTTGCAGTGGTCTGAGATGAATTCGGGCAAAAGGGACTACGTCCATTGCCGCCACCATTAAACCAATCACCTCCATGCACTGAGCCACCGAAGGCCGATGAATGGAATGAAGAGCTCGGCAGGTGTTCAACAGTTTGGACTTCCTGACCTCTGTCATAAAGATCTTCATTTCTACCGAGTCTATTAGTGTTCCCAGAAAGGGAACCCTTGTAAGCGGGGACAGAGAACTTTTTTCTACGTTCACCTTCCACCCGTGAGACCTTAGAAAGGCCAGAACAATGTCCGTATGAGCCTTGGCTCTGTGGAAAGACGACGCCTGTATTAATATGTCATCTAGGTAAGGTGCTACTGCAATGCCCCGCGGTCTTAGCACCACCAGAAGGGACCCTAGCACCTTTGTGAAAATTCTGGGAGCGGTGGCCAACCCAAAAGGAAGGGCCATGAACTGGTAATGTTTGTCCAGAAAGGCGAACCTTAGGAACTGATGGTGATCTTTGTGGATAGGAATATGTAGGTACGCATCCTTTAGATCCACGGTAGTCATATATTGACCTTCCTGGATCATTGGCAAGATTGTCCGAATGGTTTCCATCTTGAAAGACGGAACTCTGAGGAATTTGTTTACAATCTTTAGATCCAGGATTGGCCTGAAAGTTCCCTCCTTTTTGGGAACTACGAACAGGTTTGAGTAAAAGCCCAGTCCTTGTTCTGCAATTGGAACTGGGTGTATTACTCCCATTTTTAGGAGATCTTCTACACAGTGTAAGAACGCCTGTTTCTTTGTTTGGTCTGAAGACAAACGAGAACTGTGGAACCTTCCCCTTCGGGGAGAATCCTTGAATTCTAGAAGGTACCCCTGAGCCACTATTTCTAATGCCCAGGGATCCGGAACGTCTCTTGCCCAAGCCTGAGCAAAGAGAGAAATTCTGCCCCCTACTAGATCCGGTTCCGGATCGGGGGCTACCCCTTCATGCTGTCTTGGTAGCAGGAGCAGGCTTCTTGGCCTGTTTACCCTTATTCCAGCCCTGCAAGGGTTTCCAGGTTGCTTTGGGCTGGGAAGCGTTATCTTGCTTTGCAACAGCAGAGGTTGCAGCAGGTCCGCTCCTGAAGTTGCGAAAGGAGCGAAAATCAGCCTTGTTTTTGGCCTAAAACGGCCTATCCTGAGGGAGGGCATGACCCTTGCCCCCAGTGATATCTGAAATAATTTCTTTCAGCTCTGGGCCGAAAAGGGTCTTCCCCTTGAAGGGAATATTTAACAGTTTTGTTTTGGACGACACATCCGCCGACCAAGATTTGAGCCAAAGCGCTCTTCGCGCCATGATGGCAAAACCTGAGTTTTTCGCCGCTAGTTTAGCTAACTGGAAAGCAGCATCAGTGATAATAGAATTAGCCAGCTTTAGAGCATGAATTCTATCCATGACCTCATCGTATAAAGTCTCCCTCTGGAGCTACTCCTCCAGGGCCTCGAACCAAAAAGCCGCTGCAGTAGTTACAGGAATAATGCAGGCAATTAGCTGAAGTAGAAAACCTTGCTGAACAAAAATTTTCTTCAGCAATCCTTCTAATTTTTTATCCATAGGATCTTTGAAAGCACAACTGTCCTCTATTGGTATAGTTGTACGCTTAGCAAGTGTTGAAACAGCCCCCTCAACCTTAGGGACCGTCTGCCACTCGTCCCGCCTGGGGTAGTTTATGGCGAATATTTTCTTAAAGATAGGGGGGGGGGGACAAAGGGTACACCTGGTCTCTCCCACTCCCTAGTCACAATATCCGCCACCCTCTTTGGGATCGGAAATGCCTCAGTGTAAACAGGGACCTCTAAAAACCTGTCCATCTTACACAATTTTTCTGGGACCACCATGGGGTCACAATCATCCAGCGTAGCTAAAACCTCCTTAAGCAGTATGCGGAGGTGTTCCAGCTTAAATTTAAATGCTAAGGACTCAGAATCTGCCCGATGAGAAACTTTTCCTGTATCAGAAATTTCTCCCTCAGACAGACCTTCCCTCACTGCTACTTCTGAGTTTTGTGAGGGTACTACAGATAAATTATCCAAGGCGTCAGATTGCTCATCCTCTGTATTTAAAACTGAGCTATCACGCTTTCTTGGAAAAACTGGCAGTTTGGATAAAAATGCTGCGAGGGAATTATCCATTACTGCTGCTAATTGTTGTAAAGTAATAGGGGCCAATGCGCTAGAGGTACTAGGCATCGCTTGCGCGGGCGTAACTGGTGTCGATTCATGGGGAGAGGAAGAAGGACTATCCTCATTACCCTCAGTTAAAGAATCATCTTGGGCTACATCTTTAAGTGTCACTGGATGGTCTTTAAAATGCTTAGATGTTTTAGCACACTTTACACATAAATGCAATGGGGGTACCGCCATGGCTTTTAAACATAAAGAACAAGGTCTATCTGAAGTCTCAGACATGTTTAACAGACTTATACAGCACTACAATAGAGAAAAAAATCACTTTTTGAAAAAACGTTACTGTGTCTTTAAATAATAAAAAGCACACACTTTTTTTCCAAATCACTGAAAACCATCCGATCTTCATGAAAATTTCACCACATGATCCTAATGCTTTGAAATGATTGCACACAAATTTTTAGCTTAATTAACCCCTTATTGACCAAACCGGAGCAAATTGTAGTAAACAACCGGTTTAACACACTACAGCACGGCGCCACAGCCTTTGCTGCAGCCCTACCTTCCCTTAGGGTTATTTGTAGCTGAAATAGAAGCCTCCTCGATGTCCTCCTGCACTCTCAGGACTCTACACGTGAAGCTGCATGAGCTGTCTTGAAATTCAACTGCGCAACTGAGGCGCGAAAATGAGGCCCCCTCCCTCTGCAGTTCAGAGCTATGGGGCCTTCCTAAGTCAGACTAGGTGTCTGATAACATGCCAGGCGAAATAAAAACCCCAAAAAGTGTTTACAACGGGGGCGGAGCCGGCTGCTGCCATGAGTGCAGCGTAAATCCGGAGCTCTGTGCTGGCAATCCCTTAAAATATACATATCTTAATGAAATCCCACAAAAACTGACCTAGATGTGGATATAAAGGACACTGAAGTACCGGGGTTATCAGATATGGTTACAGCTCTTGCATATACCGGAGAAGATGGAAAATATTAACAGCTGAAATTACCCTGCATTCTATCAGGCCGGATCTCCTTCTCCTACCTACTGAAACCTGCTGACTGCCCTACAGTGAATGGCGAGTGGCTACCGCATAACACACAACACACATCAGATTACAGTGGGCAACCTCCGGGAACAGCAGCTTATCCTCTACATCGGGACTGTCACAAGCGACATTACAACCCCTTCAGAGGCGAACCTAACATCAACGTGGCACACGCGATCGGAGCTCAGGTAATACAGACAGCCTCCCACTTACTACCATATTATCCCGAGAGCTAATCACTAATCCCCGGCCACCTACCTAGAGAGATCACATCAGAGGAGACTGCCGCTCTGCACATCGGCCACCTTGACTGGGCCGCTACGGGGGAGGAGCTCCTTCACGGAAGTGCGCTAGCCGCCATTGTGGCTTTCACTTCCAGCACCGCTACACCTGTCATTACTACAAAGTGACAGGGATAACAAATAGAGTGTCTCAACCATTTTCCCCCTGAGCACCACTACCAAAGGTGATAAAACAACCTAAGAGGGAAGGAGCTATCTGAATAAAGAGTAGGAGAAAGAAACAAAACAACAAAAAAACGCAGGAGAACCCACAACAAGCAAATACACAAAGCACCCAAAAAATAAATAAATAAAAATAAAGCAACTAAATAATTTAATAATACCACAGAGAGGTAAAAAAGCTTAGACAAGAGACACAAGCAAAGGGTGGCGATAAGAGACTCATAATTAACCAAGTTCAAAACCCCTCCATACACAGGGTTACCCAGACTAGAGAACCCACTGCACACCACTGCAGAGCGCTGTACACTCCCATGACTTGCGCATAAGTGCAAGCCATTGAATAGGAAAGACTGCAGCAAACATCCTCACATAACGCTTTCCACCTTATTCCACCTATATAACGCTGTCTATCACTTCATAGAGAACTTTCACAACGTATCAGACAGAGGTGACACAGCCCTTGATTTTTATTTAGGGAGACCCTACGGAGCACATGTCAAAACATACCTGCCCAGCTCATTACAAAATCTGAGGAGGAACACCTGTTGAAATATATACCTGCAATTTAGCTGTGCACCAGCAACCAGAGACACTACCTTGAGATCTTAATTGAAAAGATTCCCAATTACTCACTTCTCTCCAAACCAGTCAACATGACATCCAGAAGATTGAAGCATGACAAGCCCCTAAAAGCCCCTACAGTAAAGGCAGCCAACATCTCTTCTTATATGCAAGCTGCGGACACACCTGAGGCGAGAGACAAAAGACTTTCTATAGATCACCAACCCTCTCAAATCACTACCTCACAAGAGGAAGACGCCAGCTTTACTTCAACAATTCTACAAGGCCTTCCCTCCAAACAAGATATCGCGGACATTGTTCGTACATGCATCAGGGAAGAGCTAGCGGGCATGAAACAAGATATCCACACCATAGGGCTCCAAGTGGATTCTCTTGAAACCAACCAAGATGAAATAAAAGAGGATGTCCAGTCTCTTACCAACCAAGTAACCACACACCAAGAAACCATCACCTTACTCCAAGAAAAACTAGAAGACTTGGAGAACAGGAGTCGCCGAAAAAACATAAGGATAAGGGGAGTCCCAGAGAGTGTTCTTCCAAGGGATTACCCAGTCTATCTCCAGTCTTTATTTCAACAAATCAAAGAACCCGCATGTATCACAGACATTCAGTGGGTACAAGCCCATAGGTCTCTCAGACCGAAACCTCCAGACACAGCACCTCCAAGAGACATTATTATTCGCTTTAAAAATTTCCTGGAAAAGGAAATGCTCTTGAACCAATCAAGAAAGTTGCAACCAATCCGATTCTGCGGCAATGTTCTCCAATTTTACCAGGACTTAGCTGCACAAACATTACAAAGAAGAAAAGAGTTTAGCCCACTAACTACCCTTCTTCACAACAAAAAAATCCCATACAGATGGGGCTTCCCCACTCAGGTTTGGGTTCTCAGGAATAACACCCGACTAACATGCAGATCCCCAGAAGAGACTAGCTCTTTTTGCAAGCAATTAGGGATAGATCCCCCACTTGACTCCACCACATCGGATCAAAATGGTCCCTCAACACCAAGAGCCAACAGAGACTCACACCCGAGAGGACCGCTAACGGCGGACAGAATACACGGCCTGCCCGGACACAGTCTCCTCGAATTTACCCATCATCTTTGCCTGCTTCATCACAAGGCCATACAGCCTATAAAGACTCAACTCAATGAACTTGAATACCTTGAACTGAAGTTTGATAAGTATACAGTGATATTCTTTTCTGCTTGTAGTTTCACGGAGTGACATGCCACCAATTTAACTTCGTGAACTTTCCTGAAAGGTGACTATGTACTCTAATGACGAACATGTAGGTAATCACCTAGGAAAAGTGTCACCGCCCCATATAGTTAGCAGACATTCTTAGTAAATGTATTAACATTTCCCTGGATATGCATTTCACAGTATAGATAAATAACCCCCCCCCCCTAGCATACCAAACTATACCCTGTCCACAGCTTTTAAGCCCTACTACGTGAGACAGCGGCTACATATATCTTAGTTATGACTCCTTTCTACTATCTCCGTAAAGTGGGATGGATAATTTAATATATATCTTAAGGGTTAGCCAACAACACCCCCCTCCACGAATGCTCTCAGAAATGACCTATATTAGGCAGAGAGCCAGTTGTTTGTTTACTTTGTTTAATATGTTTGGAATGTTTGTTTTGTTTTGTTCTCAGGAAAAATGGTTTTGTTGCTACATAACCTGTGTTTACTCTACTGCAGCTTCAATATTTCTTACCAAAACCACAAACACACACATCACCCTCGAGCCAAGTACCGTTTTATGCCCTAACATTCAATCCTACCATAAATGACTACAGCACTATAATGCCAACACAGACACATGACTCAGCCCCACAACTGACCCTTCTGACTCAGAACGTAAAAGGATTCAATTCCCCAATTAAGAGATCCAAAGCCCTATCCGACTTAACAAAACGACACATAGATATACTCTTCCTCCAAGAAACACATTTCAAATCCCACCACATACCCAAATATTTTGGAAAACATTTCACCACACACTTTCACAGCACAGGACCAAACAAGAAAAATGGAGTAAGTATCTTAATCAATAAATCCACCAAGAGTGTTGCAGACAGAGAGGGCCGATTTCTGGGACTGTTAGGCCTTCTGTATGGAAGACCTGTAACGCTCATAAATATATATGCCCCCAACACCCAACAACTTCCTTACTTTCGCTCCATGTTCACAAAAATACTAGACCTGGCCAAGGGTCCGATCTTTCTTTCCGGAGACTTTAATGTCCCCATACAGCCTACCATCGACAGCACTAACAAAAATATACAAATCCCCCGAAAACTTTCCAGAACCATCTGGCAAGGAATGAAAAACATGAATCTTCATGACACCTGGAGATAAATGCATAGAGAGAGAAGAGACTACACCTTTTTCTCCCACCCCAACAAATCATACAGCAGACTAGATTATATCTTCACAAATCAGTGTGGTCTATCCTACATAACTAGATGTGACATAGTCCCCACATTCTGGTCAGACCACTCGTCGGTCCAACTCAAATTTACTTGGCCCAATACACCTCTTACCCCATACCAGTGGAAAATGGATGACAGCCTTCTGGACCAACCAGATATAGTCCCCAAACTAACTAAATCTATCGAGGAATATTTTGCTATAAATACACACTCAATTAATGATAAATTTGCAATATGGGAAGCACATAAATGTGTAATCCGTGGCAAATTAATTAAAATAAAAGCCCATCACGCGCAGACCTACCGCAAATGTTATCAAGAACTCACAACAAAATACGCACAACTTGAATACGCTCATAAGAAATCCCCAACAAACACTAACATTCTAACAGAAATGCAAACAACTAGAGATGAATTAGATAATTTTTTAGACTTAGAATACCAATCCCAACATAGAAAAACTAATAGTATGTTTCACTTCGAGAACAATAGGGCAGGCAAACTTCTTGCCAGGGCACTAAACAAAAAAAGACTCAAATCCCATATCTATGAACTGCAAAACCCGAAAGGGAACCCACTCCAAACCACCCCAGAAATCCTGCAGTCCTTTCACGGTTACTACTCCTCACTATATAATCTCCAGAAAGATACTCCCATAGCAGACCATTCTACCAAACTCATAGAATATATTACCAAATACCCGACACCAAAACTGACGAACGATCAAAAGAATCAACTCACCAAACCAATATCCCCACAAGAAATCCAAACAGCCATTAAAACCCTGAAAATAGGGAAGAGTCCTGGGCCAGATGGCTTCACAGCCAAATACTACAAAACCTTCTCGGCTACATTGACGTCCTACCTTGCCACAATGTTTAATGCAGTAACTGATGACAACCCTTTCCCACCCTCCATGCTGGAGGCCCTAGTAGTAGTTCTCCCCAAGCCAGGCAAACCCCCAGACACACCCGCAAATTTCCGCCCCATCTCCCTTCTGAACCTAGATGTAAAACTTTTTGCAAAAATTATAGCCACAAGAATAAACTTAATTTTACCCTCAATCATACACACCAATCAAGCAGGCTTCACGCCCTCCAGAGAAGCCAGAGACAATACCACCAAAATAATAGATCTCATGGAACACACATTTAATCAAAAAATCCCTTCGGTTTTTCTCGCCATGGATGCGGAAAAAGCCTTTGATAGGCTAGATTGGTCTTTCCTGAAACAAACCCTACACACATTTGGCTTCCCCCAGGAAACTATAGGAAAGATATTTACCCTTTATAGCAATCCACAGGCCAAAATTAAAATCAATGACTCCATTTCCCCCCCGTTTAAAATTATGAATGGAACCAGGCAAGGTTGTCCGCTCTCACCTCTTCTATTCATTTTGGCAATGGAAGTGCTTGCCACACATATTAGACATAACATAGACATTAAGGGTATAGAGATTGGATCTGTATCATATAAAATAACCCTATATGCGGATGATATCTTTCTGACGCTCGAGGATGCGGAAACATCGTTACCTCCACTGATGCAAGCCCTGGAAACATATGGTCTACATTCCAATTTCAAAATCAATATCTCAAAATCCGAACTACTGGCCACCCACCTACACCAAAATGTAATAAATAGAATCCAACAACGATACCACTTCCGCATACAACCCCAAGCCATCAAATATTTAGGAGTTTATGTTTCACCATCGGTGGAAACCATAATATCTCTAAACTATAAACTTCTCAATTCGACAACTCAGGCTACTCTTGGCGCATGGAACCGCAAACCTCTTTCCTGGCTGGGAAAAATCAATGCGGTCAAAATGATCATACTACCTAAAATCCTATACCTTCTGCAAACCCTCCTGATTCCCATTCCTGAACACCTGTTATTCTCCTTGCAAAAACAAATTAACAGTTTCATATGGTCCCACAAAAGGCCTCGTATTGCCACCTCCACCCTATATCGCCCAAAGGAGTTGGGAGGGATCGGAGCCCCAAACTTGATGCGTTATAGACAGGCAGTTTTCCTAACACGTATTGTGGACTGGTGCAAACACAACATGAACAAAGAGTGGATTCAATTAGAGCAGACACTTTCTGATAAACACTACCTGTGCGGGAACTGCTGGCTCCCCAATACCCAACGCAAACTATCACATACCACCCCTAGATTAGTACATGAAACCTTCAGACAGTGGGACAAAATACTCCAGAAGCACCCTAAAATCTCCACCACATGTTCCCCCCTGACACCGGTCAGCAAAAACACGCCGTTCTCATCAATGATAAAGACAGTTGCCACAGCCCACCCCACCCCCTTTATACATAGCTCAGCCCCACATCACCTGTTATATAAGGGTAAAGAAACTCAACCACAACAGGCAATATGGGATATTCTTGGGATGCATTTCCAAAATTGGTACGCTTTCACTCAGTTGAAACACTACCTATCCACACACCCACTTAAATCTCACCTGCAGAGACAACTCTCCCAATTTGAAGCAATATGCTTCCATTCGTCCCCACACAGGGGAATCCTATCTCTTGCGTATAAATTGCTATCACAAGTATCCCACTCAACTCCCCCCACATATGTTGCCAAATGGGAGACAGACTTAGCAACCACCTTAGACTATACAGAATGGACAACCATTTTCCAGCAGATGACGAAAGCCTCATCGTCCATCTCAACGTTAGAGATGAACCTCAAGCTATTAAGCCGCTGGTATTATACCCCCATTAGGCTACATCATTTATTTCCCAACACGACCGCCATGTGCGGGAGAGACTGGGGAGAAATAGCAAACTCTGCGCACATTTGGTGGAATTGCCCGATAGTCTCATCCTACTGGCGCTCCCTTAAACCAGAATTCGAAAAAGCATTAGGCACACCGCTCCCCTTCACACCCTGGGTTTTTCTTTTCAACAAATTCCCTAAAATCCCGTGCAAACTGAAACAAACACTTCTCACTATCATGGTCAATTCAGCCAAGAGACTAATCCCACTTAACTGGAAGAAGACAAACCTACCATCTCTGGTAGTTTGGAAAACTAAAGTCACTCACTACCTCCAGCTGGAGAAATACCACTACGCACACACTAAACAAATTGATGATTTCCACAACATATCTTTCCTATGGGAGGAATATGTCAATAGCCGGTAAATACCTACCCTCTTGCACACCTCCTGAACTGGATCGCACAAAGACACACCCACTTCTGACTCTTATAAACCTAACTTTCTTACTGCATACATACAGTAGGGTCAATTCATTACATCAATGTGGAGGTTCACATCCTCCAAGACATAGTTATTTCTTACTCTTAGATATTGGCTGAACGGTACTTCACACCTAATCCAACTATCATAACCAACCTCGAGGTTAATCACTATGACCATACTAGAATAATTATAATGAAGCTGAATTTACATTTGCATTTTTTCTCTATTTTCTTTGTTTCTTGATTTTGTTTTTTGTTTTTTTTTGTTGTTTTTGTTTTTTGTTTTTCTTCTCCTTTTTTCCCCTATATCAAACAATGTCAAGTTGTGAGATTTCTTTATGCTTTTTCTATGTATCTCTTTGACAACGTTCAATAAAGCATTTGAAAAAAAAAAAAAGTGTTTACAACGTTTTAAAAACTTAAATAAATATAAGATTCCATCAATAAAACAATCGATTTAGCACATCAAAGTGTCTACCAGTATTTAAGCCCTTAACTGAAGCCATCCTTCTATACTGCGTTTCAGAAAATGGCTTACCTTCCCTCATGGGGATCTCTGTCAGCCTTCTAGCATTACCAGGTCTTGTTAGAAATAAATGACTGAGCATACCTTAAGCAGTTAAGCCTGCAAACTGTTCCCCCCAACTGAAGTTCTCCTGTACTCAACAGTCCTGTGTGGGAACAGCAATGGATTTTAGTTACAACATGCTAAAATCTTTTTCCTCTCAGCAGAAATCTTCATCACTTTCTGCCTCAGAGTAAATAGTACAAACCGGCACTATTTTAAAATAACAAACTCTTGATTGAAGAAATAAAACTACAAATATAACACCACAAACTCTTTACCCTCCCGTGGAGATGCTACTTGTTAAAGCGGCAAAGAGAATGACTGGAGGGGCGGAGCCTGAGGGGAGCTATATGGACAGCTTTGCTGTGTGCTCTCTTTGCCACTTCCTGTAGGGATTGAGAATATCCCACAAGTAAGGATGAATTTGTGGACTGAATACACCAAGTAAGAGAAATAAAGAAAAAGATATAAAAAAATATGAATATTTTTATTGAAATATATATATATATATATAGAGAGAGAGAGTAAGAAAGACAGGGATAGAGTTTGAGATCGATGGAGAAATATATATTTTGAGATACCTTTTAATAGATATAGAGAGCCAGGTCAATATATATATATATATGTAGAATGAGCATGAGTCAAAAAAAATATACTCATAAAAAATATAGAAAAAAGAGAGAGGTACGAAGAAAGAGAAAAACAGTAATAAAGAGAGAGAGAAAGAAAGAGAGAGAGAGATTGATATATATTACATTTTCATTATCTATTCATTTTCATAATCTTACCTAGTAGCCATCCTTCTGGCATTTGTCCTTCCTCAAATTTATTATACAGGGCAGACTGTTTGAGAATATATCGCCTAGATTTAGAGTTTTGCGGTAGCCGTCAAAACCAGCGTTAGAGGCTCCTAACGCTGGTTTTGGGCTACCGCTGGTATTTAGAGTCAGTCAGGAAAGGGTCTAATGCTCACTATTTCAAGCCGCGACTTTTCCATACCGCAGATCCCCCTACGCCAATTGCGTATCCTATCTTTTCAATGGGATCTTTCTAACGCCGGTATTTAGAGTCTTGGCTGAAGTGAGCGTTAGAAATCTAACGACAAAACTCCAGCCACAGAAAAACCCCAGGAGTTAAGAGCTTTTTGGGCTAACGCCGGTTCATAAAGCTCTTAACTACTGTGGTCTAAAGTACACTAACACCCATAAACTACCTATGCACCCCTAAACCGAGGTCCCCCCACATCTCCGCCACTGTATTAATTTTTTTTAACCCCTAATCTGCCGACCGCACACCGCCGCCACCTACGTTATGCTTATGTACCCCTAATCTGCTGCCCCTAACACCGCCGACCCCTATATTATATTTATTAAAACCTAATCTGCCCCCAACAACGTCGCCGCCAGCTACCTACAATAATTAACCCCTAATCTGCCGACCGGACCTCACCACTACTATAATAAATGTATTAACCCCTAATCCGCCTCACTCCCGCCTCAATAACCCTATAAGAAATATTATTAACCCCTAATCTGCCCTCCCTAACATCGCCGACACCTAACTACAATTATTAACCCCTAATCTGCTGACCGGACCTCACCGCTACTCTAATAAATGTATTAACCCCTAAAGCTAAGTCTAACCCTAACACTAACACCCCCCTAAGTTAAATATAATTTTATTCTAACTAAATAAATTAAATCTTATTAAATAAGTTATTCCTATTTAAAGCTAAATACTTACCTGTAAAATAAACCCTAATATAGCTACAATATAACGAATAAATATATTGTAGCTATTTTAGGATTAATATTTATTTTACAGGCAACTTTGTATTTATTTTAACCAGGTACAATAGCTATTAAATAGTTAATAACTATTTAATAGCTACCTAGTTAAAATAATTACAAAATGACCTGTAAAATAAATCCTAACCTAAGTTACAATTAAACCTAACACTACACTATCAATAAATTAATTAAACTACCTACAATTATCTACAATTAAACCTAACACTACACTATCAATAAATGAATTACATAAAATACCTACAAATAAATACAATTAAATAAACTAACTAAAGTACAAAAAATAAAAAAAAGAACTAAGTTACAAAAAATAAAAAAATATTTACAAACATTAGAAAAATATTACAACAATTTTAAACTAATTACACCTACTCTAAGCCCCCTAATAAAATAACAAAGCCCCCCAAAATAAAAAAATGCCCTACCCTATTCTAAAATTAAAATAGAAAAGCTCTTTTACCTTACCAGCCCTTAAAAGGGCCATTTGCGGGGCATGCCCCAAAGAATTCAGTTCTTTTGCGCCTGGGAAAAAGAACCATACAATACCCCCCCCCAACTCTCATGAACCAAGCCTCCAGACTAAAAAGAAAAAGAAAAGGTCTGGGAGGCATGCTGCTAAGAAGGGCTGTGTGGGGATTTGAACCTGTAGCTCTATGGTTATTTAATAGCTATTGTACCTGGTTAAAATAAATACAAAGTTGCCTGTATAATAAATATTAATCCTAAAACAGCTACAATATAATTATTCGTTATATTGTAGCTATATTAGGGTTTATTTTACAGGTAAGAATTTAGCTGAACACCTGTTATTCTCCTTGCAAAAACAAATTAACAGTTTCATATGGTCCCACAAAAGGCCTCGTATTGCCACCTCCACCCTATATCGCCCAAAGGAGTTGGGAGGGATCGGAGCCCCAAACTTGATGCGTTATAGACAGGCAGTTTTCCTAACACGTATTGTGGACTGGTGCAAACACAACATGAACAAAGAGTGGATTCAATTAGAGCAGACACTTTCTGATAAACACTACCTGTGCGGGAACTGCTGGCTCCCCAATACCCAACGCAAACTATCACATACCACCCCTAGATTAGTACATGAAACCTTCAGACAGTGGGACAAAATACTCCAGAAGCACCCTAAAATCTCCACCACATGTTCGCCCCTGACACCGGTCAGCAAAAACACGCCGTTCTCATCAATGATAAAGACAGTTGCCACAGCCCACCCCACCCCCTTTATACATAGCTCAGCCCCACATCACCTGTTATATAAGGGTAAAGAAACTCAACCACAACAGGCAATATGGGATATTCTTGGGATGCATTTCCAAAATTGGTACGCTTTCACTCAGTTGAAACACTACCTATCCACACACCCACTTAAATCTCACCTGCAGAGACAACTCTCCCAATTTGAAGCAATATGCTTCCATTCGTCCCCACACAGGGGAATCCTATCTCTTGCGTATAAATTGCTATCACAAGTATCCCACTCAACTCCCCCCACATATGTTGCCAAATGGGAGACAGACTTAGCAACCACCTTAGACTATACAGAATGGACAACCATTTTCCAGCAGATGACGAAAGCCTCATCGTCCATCTCAACGTTAGAGATGAACCTCAAGCTATTAAGCCGCTGGTATTATACCCCCATTAGGCTACATCATTTATTTCCCAACACGACCGCCATGTGCGGGAGAGACTGGGGAGAAATAGCAAACTCTGCGCACATTTGGTGGAATTGCCCGATAGTCTCATCCTACTGGCGCTCCCTTAAACCAGAATTCGAAAAAGCATTAGGCACACCGCTCCCCTTCACACCCTGGGTTTTTCTTTTCAACAAATTCCCTAAAATCCCGTGCAAACTGAAACAAACACTTCTCACTATCATGGTCAATTCAGCCAAGAGACTAATCCCACTTAACTGGAAGAAGACAAACCTACCATCTCTGGTAGTTTGGAAAACTAAAGTCACTCACTACCTCCAGCTGGAGAAATACCACTACGCACACACTAAACAAATTGATGATTTCCACAACATATCTTTCCTATGGGAGGAATATGTCAATAGCCGGTAAATACCTACCCTCTTGCACACCTCCTGAACTGGATCGCACAAAGACACACCCACTTCTGACTCTTATAAACCTAACTTTCTTACTGCATACATACAGTAGGGTCAATTCATTACATCAATGTGGAGGTTCACATCCTCCAAGACATAGTTATTTCTTACTCTTAGATATTGGCTGAACGGTACTTCACACCTAATCCAACTATCATAACCAACCTCGAGGTTAATCACTATGACCATACTAGAATAATTATAATGAAGCTGAATTTACATTTGCATTTTTTCTCTATTTTCTTTGGCCTAGATTTGGAGTTCGGCGGTAGCCGTCAAAACCAGCGTTAGAGGCTCCTAACGCTGGTTTTGGCCGCCCGCTGGTATTTGGAGTCAGTGATTAAAGGGTCTAACGCTCACTTTTCAGCCGCGACTTTTCCATACCGCAGATCCCCCTACGCCATTTGCGTAGCCTATCTTTTCAATGGGATCTTTCTAACGCTGGTATTTAGAGTCGTTTCTGAAGTGAGCGTTAGAGCTCTAACGACAAAATTCCAGCCGCCTGAAAATAGCAGGAGTTAAGAGCTTTCTGGCTAACGCCGGTTTATAAAGCTCTTAACTACTGTACCCTAAAGTACACTAACACCCATAAACTACCTATGTACCCCTAAACCGAGCTCCCCCCACACCGCCGCCACTCGATTAAAATTTTTAACCCCTAATCTGCCGACCGCCACCTACGTTATATTTATGTACCCCTAATCTGCTGCCCCTAACCCCGCCGACCCCTGTATTACATTTATTAACCCCTAACTTGCCCCCCACAACATCGCCGCCAGCTACTTAAAATAATTAACCCCTAATCTTCCGACCGCAAATCGCCGCCACCTACGTTATCCCTATGTACCCCTAATCTGCTGCCCCTAACATCGCCGACCCCTATATTATATTTATTAACCCCTAATCTGCCCCCTCAACGTCGCCGACACCTGCCTACACTTATTAACCCCTAATCTGCCGAGCGGACCTGAGCGCTACTATAATAAAGTTATTAACCCCTAACCCGCCTCACTAACCCTATCATAAATAGTATTAACCCCTAATCTGCCCTCCCTAACATCGCCGACACCTACCTTCAATTATTAACCCCTAATCTGCCGACCAGAGCTCACCGCTATTCTAATAAATGTATTAACCCCTAAAGCTAAGTCTAACCCTAACACTAACACCCCCCTAAATTAAATATAATTTAAATCTAACGAAATAAATTAACTCTTATTAAATAAATGATTCCTATTTAAAGCTAAATACTTACCTGTAAAATAAATCCTAATATAGCTACAATATAAATTATAATTATATTATAGCTATTTTAGGATTAATATTTATTTTACAGGCAACTTTGTTATTATTTTAACCAGGTACAATAGCTATTAAATAGTTAAGAACTATTTAATAGTTACCTAGTTAAAATAATAACAAATTTACCTGTAAAATAAATCCTAACCTAAGTTATAATTAAACCTAACACTACCCTATCAATAAAATAATTAAATAAACTACCTACAATTACCTACAATTAACCTAACACTACACTATCAATAAATTAATTAAACACAATTCCTACAAATAAATACAATTAAATAAACTAGCTAAAGTACAAAAAATAAAAAAGATCTAAGTTACAGAAAATAAATAAATATTTACAAACATAATAAAAATATTACAACAATTTTAAACTAATTACACCTACTCTAAGCCCCCTAATAAAATAACAAAGCCCCCCAAAATAAAAAATTCCCTACCCTATTCTAAATTAAAAAAGTTACAAGCTCTTTTACCTTACCAGCCCTGAACAGGGCCCTTTGCGGGGCATGCCCCAAGAATTTCAGCTCTTTTGCCTGTAAAAAAAACACATACAATACCCCCCCCCAACATTACAACCCACATACCCCTAATCTAACCCAAACCCCCCTTAAATAAACCTAACACTAAGCCCCTGAAGATCTTCCTACCTTGTCTTCACCATACCAGGTTCACCGATCCGTCCTGAAGAGCTCCTCCGATGTCCTGATCCAAGCCCAAGCGGGGGCTGAAGAGGTCCATGATCCGGTCAAAGTCTTCATCCAAGCGGGGCAGAAGAGGATCTTCCATCCGATTGAAGTCATCATCCAGGCGGCATCTTCGATCTTCTTCCATCCGGAGCGAAGCGGCAGGATCCTGAAGACATCCAGCGCGGAACATCCATCCGGACCGACGACTGAACGACGAATGACTGTTCCTTTAAGGGACGTCATCCAAGATGGCGTCCCTCGAATTCCGATTGGCTGATAGGATTCTATCAGCCAATCGGAATTAAGGTAGGAATTTTCTGATTGGCTGATGGAATCAGCCAATCAGAATCAAGTTCAATCCGATTGGCTGATCCAATCAGCCAATCAGATTGAGCTCGCATTCTATTGGCTGTTCCGATCAGCCAATAGAATGCGAGCTCAATCTGATTGGCTGATTGGATCGGCCAATCGGATTGAACTAGATTCTGATTGGCTGATTCCATCAGCCAATCAGAAAATTCCTACCTTAATTCCGATTGGCTGATAGAATCCTATCAGCCAATCGGAATTCGAGGGACGCCATCTTGGATGACGTCCCTTAAAGGAACAGTCATTCGTCGTTCAGTCGTCGGTCCGGATGGATGTTCCGCGCTGGATGTCTTCAGGATCCTGCCGCTTCGCTCCGGATGGAAGAAGATCGAAGATGCCGCCTGGATGATGACTTCAATCGGATGGAAGATCCTCTTCTGCCCCGCTTGGATGAAGACTTTGACCGGATCATGGACATCTTCAGCCCCCGCTTGGGCTTGGATCAGGACATCGGAGGAGCTCTTCAGGACGGATCGGTGAACCTGGTATGGTGAAGACAAGGTAGGAAGATCTTCAGGGGCTTAGTGTTAGGTTTATTTAAGGGGGGTTTGGGTTAGATTAGGGGTATGTGGGTGGTGGGTTGTAATGTTGGGGGGGGGTATTGTATGTGTTTTTTTTACAAGCAAAAGAGCTGAAATTCTTGGGGCATGCCCCGCAAAGGGCCCTGTTCAGGGCTGGTAAGGTAAAAGAGCTTGTAACTTTTTTAATTTAGAATAGGGTAGGGAATTTTTTATTTTGGGGGGCTTTGTTATTTTATTAGGGGGCTTAGAGTAGGTGTAATTAGTTTAAAATTGTTGTAATATTTTTATTATGTTTGTAAATATTTTTTTATTTTCTGTAACTTAGATCTTTTTTATTTTTTGTACTTTAGCTAGTTTATTTAATTGTATTTATTTGTAGGAATTGTGTTTAATTAATTTATTGATAGTGTAGTGTTAGGTTAATTGTAGGTAATTGTAGGTAGTTTATTTAATTATTTTATTGATAGGGTAGTGTTAGGTTTAATTATAACAGGTTAGGACTTATTTTACAGGTAATTTTGTTATTATTTTAACTAGGTAACTATTAAATAGTTCTTAACTATTTAATAGCTATTGTACCTGGTTAAAATAATTACAAAGTTGCCTGTAAAATAAATATTAAAATAAATATTAATCCTAAAATAGCTATAATATAATTATAATTTATATTGTAGCTATATTAGGATGTATTTTACAGGTAAGTATTTAGCTTTAAATAGGAATCATTTATTTAATAAGAGTTAATTTATTTCGTGGGGGTGTTAGTGTTAGGGTTAGACTTAGCTTTAGGGGTTAATACATTTATTAGAATAGCGGTGAGCTCCGGTCGGCAGATTAGGGGTTAATAATTGAAGTTAGGTGTCGGCGATGTTAGGGAGGGCAGATTAGGGGTTAATACTATTTATGATAGGGTTAGTGAGGCGGATTAGGGGTTAATAACTTTATTATAGTAGCGCTCAGGTCCGCTCGGCAGATTAGGGGTTAATAAGTGTAGGCAGGTGTCGGCGACGTTGAGGGGGGCAGATTAGGGGTTAATAAATATAATATAGGGGTCGGCGATGTTAGGGCAGCAGATTAGGGGTACATAGGGATAACGTAGGTTGCGGCGGTTTACGGAGCGGCAGATTAGGGGTTTAAAAAAATATGCAGGGGTCAGCGATAGCGGGGGCGGCAGATTAGGGGTTAATAAGTGTAAGGCTAGGGGTGTTTAGACTCGGGGTACATGTTAGAGTGTTAGGTGCAGACGTAGGAAGTGTTTCCCCATAGGAAACAATGGGGCTGCGTTAGGAGCTGAACGCTGCTTTTTTGCAGGTGTTAGGTTTTTTTTAAGCTCAAACAGCCCCATTGTTTCCTATGGGGGAATCGTGCACGAGCACGTTTTTGAGGCCGGCCGCGTCCGTAAGCAACTCTGGTATCGAGAGTTGCATTTGCGGTAAAAATGCTCTACGCTCCTTTTTTGGAGCCTAACACAGCATTTGTTTGAACTCTCGATACCAGAGTTAAATTTATGGTGCGGCCAGAAAAAAGCCCGCGGAGCGTTAGCAGCCCATTTACCGCCGAACTCCAAATCTAGGCCTTTGTTTCTTGATTTTGTTTTTTGTTTTTTTTTGTTGTTTTTGTTTTTTGTTTTTCTTCTCCTTTTTTCCCCTATATCAAACAATGTCAAGTTGTGAGATTTCTTTATGCTTTTTCTATGTATCTCTTTGACAACGTTCAATAAAGCATTTGAAAATAAAAAAAAAGTGTTTACAACGTTTTAAAAACTTAAATAAATATAAGATTCCATCAATAAAACAATCGATTTAGCCCATCAAAGTGTCTACCAGTATTTAAGCCCTTAACTGAAGCCATCCTTCTATACTGCGTTTCAGAAAATGGCTTACCTTCCCTCATGGGGATCTCTGTCAGCCTTCTAGCATTACCAGGTCTTGTTAGAAATAAATGACTGAGCATACCTTAAGCAGTTAAGCCTGCAAACTGTTCCCCCCAACTGAAGTTCTCCTGTACTCAACAGTCCTGTGTGGGAACAGCAATGGATTTTAGTTACAACATGCTAAAATCTTTTTCCTCTCAGCAGAAATCTTCATCACTTTCTGCCTCAGAGTAAATAGTACAAACCGGCACTATTTTAAAATAACAAACTCTTGATTGAAGAAATAAAACTACAAATATAACACCACAAACTCTTTACCCTCCCGTGGAGATGCTACTTGTTAAAGCGGCAAAGAGAATGACTGGAGGGGCGGAGCCTGAGGGGAGCTATATGGACAGCTTTGCTGTGTGCTCTCTTTGCCACTTCCTGTAGGGATTGAGAATATCCCACAAGTAAGGATGAATTTGTGGACTGAATACACCAAGTAAGAGAAATAAAGAAAAAGATATAAAAAAATATGAATATTTTTATTGAAATATATATATATATATATAGAGAGAGAGAGTAAGAAAGACAGGGATAGAGTTTGAGATCGATGGAGAAATATATATTTTGAGATACCTTTTAATAGATATAGAGAGCCAGGTCAATATATATATATATATATGTAGAATGAGCATGAGTCAAAAAAAATATACTCATAAAAAATATAGAAAAAAGAGAGAGGTACGAAGAAAGAGAAAAACAGTAATAAAGAGAGAGAGAAAGAAAGAGAAAGAGAGATTGATATATATTACATTTTCATTATCTATTCATTTTCATAATCTTACCTAGTAGCCATCCTTCTGGCATTTGTCCTTCCTCAAATTTATTATACAGGGCAGACTGTTTGAGAATATATCGCCTAGATTTAGAGTTTTGCGGTAGCCGTCAAAACCAGCGTTAGAGGCTCCTAACGCTGGTTTTGGGCTACCGCTGGTATTTAGAGTCAGTCAGGAAAGGGTCTAATGCTCACTTTCCAGCCGCGACTTTTCCATACCGCAGATCCCCCTACGCCAATTGCGTATCCTATCTTTTCAATGGGATCTTTCTAACGCCGGTATTTAGAGTCTTGGCTGAAGTGAGCGTTAGAAATCTAACGACAAAACTCCAGCCACAGAAAAACCCCAGGAGTTAAGAGCTTTTTGGGCTAACGCCGGTTCATAAAGCTCTTAACTACTGTGGTCTAAAGTACACTAACACCCATAAACTACCTATGCACCCCTAAACCGAGGTCCCCCCACATCTCCGCCACTGTATTAATTTTTTTTAACCCCTAATCTGCCGACCGCACACCTACGTTATGCTTATGTACCCCTAATCTGCTGCCCCTAACACCGCCGACCCCTATATTATATTTATTAAAACCTAATCTGCCCCCAACAACGTCGCCGCCAGCTACCTACAATAATTAACCCCTAATCTGCTGACCGGACCTCACCGCTACTCTAATAAATGTATTAACCCCTAAAGCTAAGTCTAACCCTAACACTAACACCCCCCTAAGTTAAATATAATTTTATTCTAACTAAATAAATTAAATCTTATTAAATAAGTTATTCCTATTTAAAGCTAAATACTTACCTGTAAAATAAACCCTAATATAGCTACAATATAACTAATAAATATATTGTAGCTATTTTAGGATTAATATTTATTTTACAGGCAACTTTGTATTTATTTTAACCAGGTACAATAGCTATTAAATAGTTAATAACTATTTAATAGCTACCTAGTTAAAATAATTACAAAATGACCTGTAAAATAAATCCTAACCTAAGTTACAATTAAACCTAACACTACACTATCAATAAATTAATTAAACTACCTACAATTATCTACAATTAAACCTAACACTACACTATCAATAAATGAATTACATAAAATACCTACAAATAAATACAATTAAATAAACTAACTAAAGTACAAAAAATAAAAAAAAGAACTAAGTTACAAAAAATAAAAAAATATTTACAAACATTAGAAAAATATTACAACAATTTTAAACTAATTACACCTACTCTAAGCCCCCTAATAAAATAACAAAGCCCCCCAAAATAAAAAAATGCCCTACCCTATTCTAAAATTAAAATAGAAAAGCTCTTTTACCTTACCAGCCCTTAAAAGGGCCATTTGCGGGGCATGCCCCAAAGAATTCAGTTCTTTTGCCTGGGAAAAAAACCCATACAATACCCCCCCCCAACTCTCATGAACCAAGCCTCCAGACTAAAAAGAAAAAGAAAAGGTCTGGGAGGCATTCTGCTAAGAAGGGCTGTGTGGGGATTTGAACCTGTAGCTCTATGGTTGCTATTTCTGTTTGCTTACATGTTGAGCCACAGCCAGTTCTAGCAATAGCAAGGAACTTAAAAGATCTGATAAATAACTATTTGCCTTACTTGTTATTACACCTGTGCAACACACTGGTGTTCTCAATTCTGGAATTATCAGAACCAACCCTGTGCAAAACCTCCCTATTTAAGGATGGCTTTTAGTCTGCATTAGGTGTCTTCACATTGGATCTGTTTTGTCAAGTCAGAACCTGTTTCCTGTACTTCTTTGGAGAAAGATTTCACCTTTGCACCTGTTTACAAGGTATTGCCAGGAGAAAGCCTTTATCTTTAAACCTGTTACCAGTTCACAAGTTTGTTTCCTGCCTTGTGCAATTCCTGCACTCAGCTATAACCAGGAGAAAGACTTTACCTTTAAACCTGTTAACAGTTCACAAGTTTGTTTCCTGCCTTGTGCAATTCCTGCACTCAGCAGTCACCAGGAGAAAGACTTTACCTTTAACCCTGTTACCAGCTCACAAGTTTGTTTCCTGCCTTGTGCAATTCCTGCACTCAGCTAACCAGGAGAAAGACTTTACCTTTAAACCTGTTACCAGTTCACAAGTTTGTTTCCTGCCTTGTGCAATTCCTGCACTCAGCTATAACCAGGAGAAAGACTTTACCTTTAAACCTGTTACCAGTTCACAAGTTTGTTTCCTGCCTTGTGCAATTCCTGCACTCAGCAATTACCAGGAGAAAGACTTTACCTTTAAACCTGCTACCTGTTTACAAGTTGTTTTCTTTTAGGTATTTTATGTAATTCATTTATTGATAGTGTAGTGTTAGGTTTAATTGTAGATAATTGTAGGTAGTTTATTTAATTAATTTATTGATAGTGTAGTGTTAGGTTTAATTGTAACTTAGGTTAGGATTTATTTTACAGGTCATTTTGTAATTATTTTAACTAGGTAGCTATTAAATAGTTATTAACTATTTAATAGCTATTGTACCTGGTTAAAATAAATACAAAGTTGCCTGTATAATAAATATTAATCCTAAAACAGCTACAATATAATTATTCGTTATATTGTAGCTATATTATGGTTTATTTTACAGGTAAGAATTTAGCTTTAAATAGGAATAATTTATTTAATAAGAATTATTTTTTTTCGTTAGAATAAAATTATATTTAACTTAGGGGGGTGTTAGTGTTAGGGTTAGACTTAGCTTTAGGGGTTAATACATTTATTATAGTAGCGGTGAGGTCCGGTCGGCAGATTAGGGGTTAATAATTGAAGTTAGGTGTCGGCGATGTTAGGGAGGGCAGATAAGGGGTTAATACTATTTCTTATAGGGTTATTGATGCGGGAGTGAGGCGGATTAGGGTTTAATAACTGTATTATAGTAGCAGTGAGGTCCGGTCGGCAGATTAGGGGTTAATTATTGTAGGTAGCTGGCGGCGACATTGTGTGGGGCAGATTAGGGGTTAATAAATATAATATAGGGGTCGGCGGTGTTAGGGGCAGCAGATTAGGGGTACATAGCTATAATGTAGGTTGCGGCGGTGTACGGAGCGGCAGATTAGGGGTTAAAAATAATATGCAGGGGTCAGCGATAGCGGAGGCGGCAGATTAGGGGTTAATAAGTGTAAGGTTAGGGGTGTTTAGACTCGGGGTACATGTTAGGGTGTTATGTGCAGACATAGGAAGTGTTTCCCCATAGGATACAATGGGGCTGCGTTAGGAGCTGAACGCTGCTTTTTTGCAGGTGTTTGGTTTTTTTTCAGATCAAACTGTCCCATTGTTTCCTATGGGGGAATCGTGCACGAGCGCGTTTTTGAAGCTGGCCGCGTCCGTAAGCACCGCTGGTATTGAGAGTTGCAGTGGCGGTAAATTATGCTCTACGCTCCCTTTTTGGAGCCTAACGCAGCCCTTCTGTGAACTATAAATACCAGCGGTATTTAAAAGGTGCGGCCAAAAAAAAGCACGCATAGCTAACGCACCCCTTCTAACGCAAAACTCCAAATCTAGCCGTATGAATCATGACATGATCCTGAAAATCCAGAACGGACACTCATAATTTTCAAACCAGCATCATTAACCATCTGGATGTTCAAAGAATGAAAAAACTTCCTGTTGCGATACATTTCTTCTTTTAGATGTGGTGGCCTTACTCTGACATGAGTACAATCAATTGCACCTAACACATGTGGAATTCCAGCAAGCCTAAATAAAGCTTTACAGAATGCCATTCTTCAGAGGTATTTGGTTAAAAGACATACCATATGAAAACAGACAAAAGAGCATCAATCACTGTAGTTAGGTGGCGTGAAAAAGAAGGTTGGCTCATGCCAACAACTATACTATTAACAGATTGAAAGGAACCAGTTGCTAGAAAATTTAAAACAGCCAACAGCTTCAACATTCCAGGCAGAGCATGTGTCCGAGAAGTAATGGTTTCCAGTTGACCAGATATTTGATTGTATAGCCTTTCTATTGATTCTCTACTCAATCTTAAACGCCTGATGATGTCAATGTCAGTAAGTGCATCAAGTCCTGATCTGGGATGAAAAAACCTTGAAATCCTTCTGCGCCTTCTTTGAAGCCTATCGATCTGGTGAACAGCTTGATCATCTATTCTTCGTTCCATTCTACGCACATAAATAGTATGAAACATTGAAATAACAATTTTAATAACTGTGATTAATATATGCATTGTAAATGGTGCTTGAAGATATATTTCGCGACCACAGGATATGCGTATAGAAAAGCGCATACGTGAAGAAATACCATGCCCAGATAGAATGGTTGACAGGATGATAAATTGAATAATAAGCATATATTAGATCAATTACAGTATAAAAGTAATAGTATGGATGTTCGAACGTATCTCGGTGTTCGAGCTGCGGACATATTCCCGGACTTAGAAATATATAATTTTTTAACTCCGATAACGATTTGATAAATTTGAAGAATAATTCGGAAGTGAATTTAGATACGGATAATATTGAGAATACAGTGTTAAATGCTTGATAAATTTCCCCCTAGCTTTAAGAGTGTTTATTTAGTTAGTTTATTCCTCTCAGCTGCTGTCCTCTGTTGGATTTACTTGATTACAACTACCAAGTGTAAAGAAAGAAGTAAAAATAGAAAGAGTTCGAGATAGCGCTATGGGTATATGCAATGAATGGTGTTTGGTCAATTAATTAAACTGAATACAAAAATAGAATAGGAGTATATTCAGGTTGTAAAGCCTAAAATACACGGGTGCAAAAAATAGAGTAATCTAAAAAAAACACTTGAAAAAATTGTTCCAATGTGTTAAATTTCAATATGGAGTGATTAACTTAAAAAAAAAAAGAAGAACTCTACAGCACCAGCCGAGGTCACAATTTTGACAATGGCATAAGTGGTTTGATTCCAAATATTAAAACAAGGTATTTATTATTGTTGCTTAAAACCAATAAAAAACACAACAAAATGCAAAAAGTATGAGTGAATATGTTTGTTATAGGTCTGAGATCACTGACAGATCTAACTCGTAGAAAGTGTGAAAAGTCAGGTCTCAGACCATGGAAAGCTAGTATAGTTAATAATACATATGAGAACCAATATCAAAAAGAGTATGATCGATACCAGAATCCAAACCAAAATTCTAAAATTCTAAAATGAAAAATCTAAAGATAAAAGGACCTTTTGCCTGTAGTGAAGGTACATGTACTAAAAATGGCTAATATGGGGGCGTGTCCAAGCAGCGGCCATGATAGCATGTACTATCTGCAGCTCATCAGGAATTTTCAACAATGTACCAAACTATATTATCTGAGGACATAATCTACAATACAGGCTCTTGTTAAACGCCGCATGAGCTTAGGACGAGCAGAAGGAACCTATTTTATGCCCTATTTAATGCCTCTATACTTGATCCCGGGCAGCTGCGGCCTAACTACATGAACTTGACATTTCCCCCCCCCCCGGCCATCTGGGTTAAGTTGCCACATACAGAGTTTAAAAGGAAGCTTTTAACATGCCCTCCTATGATATTCTGCTGCAGATCTCATTCTAACCCCGAGCAACAATTGTGGAGTGTGTAACTGGAGTGACATGGGGGACTTTGGAGAAGTTACTAACTGACCATTACGCCAGATTGGAGAGACACATAGAGTCAATTATTTGGAGCTGCAACTTTTCGGAGGGAGCACACGTTGAGAGCTGTGGCTCTGAAGAAGCAGTCTCCCATTCTAGAGTGAACGCTTTGCCTCACATTGTGGACGCAGGGGAGCAGTTGATCGATCAGGCTAAAGCACATACTGGGCAAAAACGAAGAAGAAAGGCAGGCACTGCATCAGGGTTCCATAAAATGCCAGGTCCGTGGTTGCTGCTGGGAACACCGCTTCTCTGTGTCTCACATACTGGGCAAGCCCGCAACAAGGCAATCTTCCTATCACGCAGGACATCCGTAGTTTCAGCAGCAACAGGGTCTGTTAGACAAACAGATCATCTCTGGTCCACAAATCAGTCAGACCAGGGGAAACATCAGAAACTCACGACAAAGAGAGGATCCTGGGGATCGCATACCCCTATACTCCAATGGCAGCTAAATCTGTCACATTGGTTGCATTTCATCGATCTGCCTAGTTCACAAAATTGCAAAAGGGCTCCACTCTTAGAGAAAGTTTTGAACGTTAAACATACCGCAGACATTGTGAAAACTGGAGTGGGTTAGGTATGTGAAGTTTGTGAGAGCCTGCATGATACACTATCAAGTAGATTTGGCTACTCTCGTATATTGTGAAATATCTCGAGTCTTTGTGCACCTCTGTTTTTCCTTGGACTCTTTTGTAGTTAGACACAAAATATGGACACCCAGTAAACATACTGCACCTCGCCCTTCTCCCCTATTACAGGGGCTTCTAATTCCTCATTCTGCTCTATGACGACTCTGTTGTCTGATGGTGCATTTCCTATGTGCTAATGAGGAAAAATTATTTACACTGCGAACTTCTGATATTTTGACCAGCTACTGTTATCCCTTAACTATTATACCCTAAAATATCTCACTGTATAACTGTTTATTACCCTGTAAGATTCATATATGGAAGTCAACTTAAAGGTTATCTAATTGATTTATGCTAAATAGTTCATCCCTGTAGGTAATAGTTCACAGCTAAGTAGACTATAGGCACTGATATTTTTCATATTAGCTTATTTAAATGTATGGGGGATATATAAATGTATATAGTGAATTGCGAACCCTCCAAGCTCCTATAGCGATGCAGAGGCTTATCTATAGAGCTAGGGAAAGTAGCATAGACTTTCTGATGTCCATAGCCGGTAGATTATTAAACTTTAGTGTCAGCTGATACCCTGCTTTAACATAGGAGGTGGGTACAAGTTTTGATACTTTGGGAGAGGTGATACTGTCTGCTCTCAATGGGGAGCGAGAGCCTCCACTCATAATATGATTGATGTCTTCTGGAGTAAGGGGAGGGTATTACTGTCTATACATATGCCAAAATTAACCACCGTTTATGGAGATCTCCGGGTCTGAGACCTGACAATAAGTAATAGTGCATACCCTACGAGAGTAGTTGCATAGAGAATAGAGCATAACCTCATCCACACTTGTGATTAATTGGATAACTATACTGACTTTAAATTAGATCTGTTATAATGCTTACTAGAATGCTATTGGAGGCTTAAAAGCTCACATAAATGTATGGTAATATATCAATGTTTATCCTATGGGAGAAGTTTTCCCTCCATGCTACTTAATTTGCTTATTTCCTTTTTCTTCCTCCGTTTGATTTGGCAGAGTTAGGTAGTCTCTGCCCAGTTCGGAGAGCTGCGATTTGCTCTTTGAGCCCCAATATAGTAAATATTGATCCTTTAAATTTAATTGCCCTCCCTTAAGTTTTTTTTAATTTTTTGGACTCACACGTGGTCCTTGTGACAAAAGAGGGTGACCGGATGATATAGGCCCATAAGTGACCTATCTTTTTTAAAATCCCCAGCTTAGAAAGATTATCCAGGCCCAAAAAGGGTCTCTGTTGTCATAGGTGATGGGGGAATAAACGAGGGAAGAGTTAGGTTTGCTCCCTTAATAATGTACCATATGTGAATTCTCTGTCATTTGAGCAAACTGTTTGTATGTCTTTGTTTCCCTCAAAAAAAACAAAATTTATAAAAAAAAAAAATGGCTAATATAATGCTGCACAGATAAAAACTTAAAAATACATTAAAAATCTGCGGTAAAATGATAAATATATATTCCTATTTTGTAGAAACACTTATCTGTTATCAGGGTCCTGTAGTACTGACCGATGAGAAAAATAAAACAATTGTGGCCATAAAAAACAAAGATCTAAAGAAAAACGCTGGCGTGCAAGTCGCAAGTAAGCCTGAAGTGGATCCAATGTGAAACCGGAAGTGACGTCACTCTTTATCGCGATATCTTACATGTTTCGTGGGAGCTTTCCCACTTCGTCAGAGAATGTATCCACTTCCATCCTGGTTCTTCTTTTATTTCTGGAGACCGGAAGTGCTTCTATTTATATCTGGCAAAAACAGCCAAATATTTAAGGCGATTATTTTGTATCTAAACACTTACACAATACGGAAGTTATAAAAAATTCATTATGAATATAGATTGGGGAATAAGTTTGTAAATCAGATACAGAGGATCAGAGGACAATAATATAAATATGGACAAAATGTCATAATTGATATACAGAATTTCATATAGAGTATAGGTATAAGGTTAAAATATAAATAAATATATATATGTATGACTATACAATTTGGGTGTATTGTGTATTTAAAAATATATATTTTGTGTGTAAGTACATTTCATGCATGAGGAATGTGTTGATTTTCTCCACTGTCACCTGAATAAATAGCATATTAAGAATTAGGGTGGGAAAAGAGTGAGGGGGCAAAAATGTGGCTTAATTATGGGGGCATCCATAGAGGTGTACGGCTCGTGCTTTTCTTACAAAAAGGCTGCCAGTTTGATGTCCCTATTTAAACCATATGGTTCCCTCATGTTTAGATGGTGGATCCAATATGTTTCCATTTTTCTTAATGTAAAAGTCTCTCTTTTCCCTAAGTCTTTGGTATCTGTTCGATTGCTTTTATTGTGAAATTGTTTCGGTCATTTTTATGAAATTCTTCAAAATGTCTGCTTAGACTGTACTCAGAGGTTTCTCCCTCTATGTTTTTGACATTTGACACTTTTAGAACATGTAGGATGAGAGCTTCTGAAATACTATTGGCTGCTCAAATCAGCCAATAGGATGAGAGCTACTGAAATTTTATTGACTGACTTAAATAGCCAATTTTACTGTTGGGGGTCTTTGTATTTTTTTCCAGGTAAAAGAGCTGATTTCTTTAGGGCAATGCCCTACAAAAGGCCCTTTTAAGGGCTACTGGTAGTTTATTGTAGGCTAAGGTTTTTATTTTATTTTGGGGGGGCTTTTTTATTTTTATAGGGCTATTAGATTAGGTGTAATTGTTTTATTTTTGATAATTTCGTTTGTTATTTTTTGTAATTTAGTGTTTGTTAATTTTCATAATTTAGTATTTTTTATTCTTTGTAATTTTAGACTTAAAGGGACACTGAACCCAATTTTTTTCTTTCGTGATTCATTCCTATTATCAATTTTTCTTCATTCTCTTGCTATCTTTATTTGAAAAAGAATGCATCTAAGCTTTTTTTTGGTTCAGAACTGTGGACAGAATTTTTTTATTAGTAGATGAATTTATCCACCAATCAGCAAGAACAACCCAGGTTGTTCGTCAAAAATGGGCCGGCATCTAAACTTAAATTCTTGCATTTCAAATAAAGATACCAAGAGAATGAAGAACATTTCATAATAGGAGTAAATTAGAAAGTTGCTTAAAATTGCACACTCTATCTGAATCACAAATTAAAAAATTTGGGTTCAGTTTCCCTTTAATTTTTTTTTTGGTAGTGTTAGGTTCTTTTAATGTGTAATTTAGATTTTTTTAATTGGTAGTTATTTAAATTTAGTATAATAGTTTAGTATAATAGTTATCTTAGGTTAATTTATAGTTTAAACTTAGTTTTTTTTTATTTCACAGGTACGTTTTTATTTATTTTAAGATAGGGATATTGTAATTTTAATATAAATTTAGGGGGTTGTTAGGTTTAGGGGTCAATAGTTTAATTTAGTTTTTTGCGATGTGGGGGGCTGGTGGTTTAGGGGTTAATATATTTATTTAGTGGCGGTGATGTGGGAGGCCAGAGGTTTAGGAGTTAATAACTTTTATTAGTGGCGCCAATGTCGGGGAGCTGCGGAATAGGGGTTAATAACTTTATTTAGGTGTCGGTGATGTCTGGGCAGCAGATTAGGGGTGTTTAGACTTGGGGTTTATGTTAGGGTGTTAGGTTTAAATATAACTTTCTTTTCCCCATAGACATCAATGGGGTTGTGTTACAGAGTTTTTCATTCTGCACTTCACACTGTCCCCTTTAATGTCTAAGGGGGAAAGCGTGCACAAGCACGTATTCTCAGCCCTTGGCTTTTGTGTGGTATGGAGCTTAACGCCACCATATCGCACGCACAAGGATGCAATTCAGAAACTTGTAATGGCAGCGCTATGGAGGGTGAAATAATGCAACTTTTGTTGCATTCATTTCGCACCCTCTATAGCGCAAAACTCGTAATCTCGGTTAATGACAACAGAGTTTCGTCTTTATGAATTCTACATTCTTGATTAAAGTTTAGGTGAAAAACCAATGAATGTACATGTCCGACCACCATTTACTTCTGCAAGATTTCTTGGATGCCTCTCATTCTATCCAGAATCACTACTCTACACTAATAAAACAGACATCTGAGTATTTTACAATACCCTTCCCATTTAACAATCGAGTGTTGCAATTTTACTTATTGTTTTTCTACTTTGCTGGCGGTTCTTGTATGTGTATTATAAAACAGCTATATATGTTAATGTCAGGAATGCCCACTAATAATGGGCTGGAAAAGATAGGTAAAGCATACCTCAACATAATATCACCTTTACAATAAGGCACCTCAACAAACTAACAAGTCTCTAGGAATCTAGGCCATTGCTTAGTTTGACAACTTGTTCATCAGGGTTAGGGGACAGTAAATTAAAACTGGCATGAAATACAAACAACTTTCCAATTTACTGCTGTTATCTCATTTGCTTAATTATGTTGGTAAGCTTTTTGTTGACGAGCATATGTAGGTAGGTTCAGGAGTGGCAGTGCAATACTGGAATCTAACTTGTGATTGAAGGCTGCACATATATGGCTCTTTTCATTGGCTCATCTGATGTGTTCAGCTACCACCTAGCCAAAGGATTAAGCGAATGAAGAAAATGTGATAAAAGAAGAAGATTGTAAAGTTGTTTTAAAAACTATGCTGTGTCTAAATCATTAAAGAAAAATGCTGGATCAATTCAATTTGTTTTCCTAAGTAACTGGAATTATAAACATAAATCAAAAAAACATAAAGGCTAGAGACCATATATAAAACTTTGACATTAATTTTGAAGAATAAAATACAATTTACACAACATAATTCAACAATGAATTTATCTCAATGTCAATAAAAATAAATGTTTATTTCATTCTGTAATTTATAAGTGATTTTGCATTTTTCAATAGAAAATTTGAGAAAAAACATTGATTTCCTCTTAAAACAAAATTTAACACACATAGGGCTAGATTACAAGTGGAGAGCTAATTTATCCCGCACCCGCAAATGGGCAAACATGCCTGTTTGAGGGCGTGTGATAAATAACCAGCCATTACAAGTGGCTGGTTATTGCTACCACAAGCTCGTGGTAGCAATTAGCGATAAAAAATTAATCAGCGATCAGTTTTCTGGTAAATTTTCTAAATGTCCTCCAATTGCCTCCAGAATTAAGTGGTGCTTTTGTTTTATTAAAAAAAAATAAGCATCTTTATTTTTTTTAAAAATAACTGAGCTAAGCAGTTATAAAGGGTTAAAAGTGGCAGGTGTGGGGTGTTATCTATGGGAACTGTGTATACGTGTATGCTTATATACACATATATTTATGTTTTAATATGTGTATATACACATATTAACACATCAATATACATATGTTTATAAGCATATACATATATATTTAAATTTGCTGCCATCACTGCGTGACTTACCCCCTTCTCTGCGCTTAGGTTCTGTGCCATGCATGACGGCATCAGAACGAGGTTCCCATTGGATGCTATGGAAGATCGCTCTCATGAGCGCAATGTTTCCATGAAATGCAAACGCGAGATCATGTTCACATTGCACCTAACTCATAATACCAGCGCACATTTGCATGTGCTGGTATTACAAAGTGGAGTGCAAATATTGCTTTAGCGAAAACAATATTTTACGCTCCACTTGTAATCTGACCCACAATATTTACCTGAATTTAAAGTAATTATTTGTTACTAAGAAAAAGAAAATTTGTTGCTCACCTTTTTTTTAGTAAAATAAATTAATAAAAATAATCTGTTCAGTTAATCCTTATTTTCATACCCTGAAGCAAATCTAATTAAGGGCCAGCATTAATATAATTATATTTCTAGAACTAAAAATAACACTTAAATTTAAATAATGTATATAATTTATTTTAGGAATAAAAAGATTTTACAAAACATGACTAATAAATGAAACATATAAATAAATAAATAAATAAATGTATTAGTAATAATTTAAACATAAAATATTTGTGGGAAAAGAGCTATGCTATAACTATTATCGGAGCCTGAGAACATTTGTAATATCACCCTTAGAGAATAATAAACAGATACTAGAGACTGAAATTTTGACATAGTTTACAGAAAAATAATCCCCAAAAAAATAACCAGGAGAAAGACTTTACCTTTAAACCTGTTACCAGTTCACAAGTTTGTTTCCTGCCTTGTGCAATTCCTGCACTCAGCAATTACCAGGAGAAAGACTTTACCTTTAAACCTGCTACCTGTTTACAAGTTGTTTTCTTTTAGGTATTTTATGTAATTCATTTATTGATAGTGTAGTGTTAAGTTTAATTGTAGATAATTGTAGGTAGTTTATTAAATTAATTTATTGATAGTGTAGTGTTAGGTTTAATTGTAACTTAGGTTAGGATTTATTTTACAGGTCATTTTGTAATTATTTTAACTAGGTAGCTATTAAATAGTTATTAACTATTTAATAGCTATTGTACCTGGTTAAAATAAATACAAAGTTGCCTGTAAAATAAATATTAATCCTAAAACAGCTACAATATAATTGTTCGTTATATTGTAGCTATATTAGGGTTTATTTTACAGGTAAGTATTTAGCTATAAATAGGAATAATTTATTTAATAAGAATATTTTTTTTTCGTTAGAATAAAATTATATTTAACTTAGGGGGGTGTTAGTGTTAGGGTTAGACTTAGCTTTAGGGGTTAACACATTTATTATAGTAGCGGTGAGGTCCGGTCGGCAGATTAGGGGTTAATAATTGAAGTTAGGTGTCGGCGATGTTAGGGAGGGCAGATTAGGGGTTAATACTATTTCTTATTGGGTTATTGATGCGGGAGTGAGGCGGATTAGGGGTTAATAACTGTATTATAGTAGCGGTGAGGTCCGGTCGGCAGATTAGGGGTTAATTATTGTAGGTAGCTGGCGGCGACGTTGTGTGGGGCAGATTAGGGGTTAATAAATATAATATAGGGGTCGGCGGTGTTAGGGGCAGCAGATTAGGGGTACATAGCTATAATGTAGGTTGCGGCGGTGTACGGCGCGGCAGATTAGGGGTTAAAAATAATATGCAGGGGTCAGCGATAGCGGAGGCGGCAGATTAGGGGTTAATAAGTGTAAGGTTAGGGGTGTTTAGACTCGGGGTACATGTTAGGGTGTTATGTGCAGACATAGGAAGTGTTTCCCCATAGGAAACAATGGGGCTGCGTTAGGAGCTGAACGCTGCTTTTTTGCAGGTGTTTGGTTTTTTTTTAGCTCAAACTGTCCCATTGTTTCCTATGGGGGAATCGTGCACGAGCACGTTTTTGAAGCTGGCCGCGTCCGTAAGCACCGCTGGTATTGAGAGTTGCAGTGGCGGTAAATTATGCTCTACGCTCCCTTTTTGGAGCCTATCGCAGCCCTTCTGTGAACTATAAATACCAGCGGTATTTAAAAGGTGCGGCCAAAAAAAGGCATGCATAGCTAACGCACCCCTTCTAACGCAAAACTCCAAATCTAGCCGTATGAATCATGACATGATCCTGAAAATCCAGAACGGACACTCATAATTTTCAAACCAGCATCATAAACCATCTGGATGTTCAAAGAATGAAAAAACTTCCTGTTGCGATACATTTCTTCTTTTAGATGTGGTGGCCTTACTCTGACATGAGTACAATCAATTGCACCTAACACATTTGGAATTCCAGCAAGCCTAAAAAAATAAAGCTTTACAGAATGCCATTCTTCAGAGGTATTTGGTTAAAAGACATACCATTTGAAAACAGACAAAAGAGTATCAATCACTGTAGTTAGGTGGCGTGAAAAAGAAGGTTGTCTCATGCCAACAACTATACTAGTAACAGATTGAAAGGAACCAGTTGCTAGAAAATTTAAAACAGCCAACAGCTTCAACATTCCAGGCAGAGCATGTGTCCGAGAAGTAATGGTTTCCAGTTGACCAGATATTTGATTGTATAGCCTTTCTATTGATTCTCTACTCAATCTTAAACGCCTGATGATGTCAATGTCAGTAAGTGCATCAAGTCCTGATCTGGGATGAAAAAACCTTGAAATCCTTCTGCGCCTTCTTTGAAGCCTATCGATCTGGTGAACAGCTTGATCAACTATTCTTCGTTCCATTCTACGCACATAAATAGTATGAAACATTGAAATAACAATTTTAATAACTGTGATTAATATATGCATTGTAAATGGTGCTTGAAGATATATTTCGTGACCACAGGATATGCGTATAGAAAAGCGCATACGTGAAGAAATACCATGCCCAGATAGAACGGTTGACAGGATGATAAATTGAATAATAAGCATATATTAGATCAATTACAGTATAAAAGTAATAGTGTGGATGTTCGAACGTATCTCGGTGTTCGAGCTGCGGACATATTCCCGGACTTAGAAATATATAATTTTTTAACTCCGATAACGATTTGATAAATTTGAAGAATAATTCGGAAGTGAATTTAGATACGGATAATATTGAGAATACAGTGTTAAATGCTTGATAAATTTCCCCCTAGCTTTAAGAGTGTTTATTTAGTTAGTTTATTCCTCTCAGCTGCTGTCCTCTGTTGGATTTACTTGATTACAACTACCAAGTGTAAAGAAAGAAGTAAAAATAGAAAGAGTTTGAGATAGCGCTATGGGTATATACAATGAATGGTGTTTGGTCAATTAATTAAACTGAATACAAAAATAGAATAGGAGTATATTTAGGTTGTAAAGCCTAAAATACACGGGTGCAAAAAATAGAGTAATCTAAAAAAAACACTTGAAAAAATTGTTCCAATGTGTTAAATTTCAATATGGAGTGATTAACTTAAAAAAAAAAAGAAGAACTCTACAGCACCAGCCGAGGTCACAATTTTGACAATGGCATAAGTGGTATTAAAACAAGGTATTTATTATTGTTGCTTAAAACCAATAAAAAACACAACAAAATGCAAAAAGTATGAGTGAATATGTTTGTTATAGGTCTGAGATCACTGACAGATCTAACTCGTAGAAAGTATGAAAAGTCAGGTCTCAGACCATGGAAAGCTAGTATAGTTAATAATACATATGAGAACCAATATCAAAAAGAGTATGATCGATACCAGAATCCAAACCAAAATTCTAAAATGAAAAATCTAAAGATAAAAGGACCTTTTGCCTGTAGTGAAGGAACATGTACTAAAAATGGCTAATATGGGGGCGTGTCCAAGCAGCGGCCATGATACCATGTACTATCTGCAGCTCATCAGGAATTTTCAACAATGTACCAAACTATATTATCTGAGGACATAATCTACAATACAGGCTCTTGTTAAACGCCGCATGAGCTTAGGACGAGCAGAAGGAACCTATTTTATGCCCTATTTAATGCCTCTATACTTGATCCCGGGCAGCTGCGGCCTAACTACATGAACTTGACATTTCCCCCCCCCCCCCGGCCATCTGGGTTAAGTTGCCACATACAGAGTTTAAAAGGAAGCTTTTAACATGCCCTCCTATGATATTCTGCTGCAGATCTCATTCTAACCCCGAGCAACAATTGTGGAGTGTGTAACTGGAGTGACATGGGGGACTTTGGAGAAGTTACTAACTGACCATTAAGCCAGATTGGAGAGACACATAGAGTCAATTATTTGGAGCTGCAACTTTTCGGAGGGAGCACACGTTGAGAGCTGTGGCTCTGAAGAAGCAGCCTCCCATTCTAGAGTGAACGCTTTGCCTCACATTGTGGACGCAGGGGAGCAGTTGATCGATCAGGCTAAAGCACATACTGGGCAAAAACGAAGAAGAAAGGCAGGCACTGCATCAGGGTTCCATAAAATGCCAGGTCCGTGGTTGCTGCTGGGAACACCGCTTCTCTGTGTCTCACATACTGGGCAAGCCCGCAACAAGGCAATCTTCCTATCACGCAGGACATCCGTAGTTTCAGCAGCAACAGGGTCTGTTAGACAAACAGATCATCTCTGGTCCACAAATCAGTCAGACCAGGGGAAACATCAGAAACTCACGACAAAGAGAGGATCCTGGGGATCGCATACCCCTATACTCCAATGGCAGCTAAATCTGTCACATTGGTTGCATTTCATCGATCTGCCTAGTTCACAAAATTGCAAAAGGGCTCCACTCTTAGAGAAAGTTTTGAACGTTAAACATACCGCAGACATTGTGAAAACTGGAGTGGGTTAGGTATGTGAAGTTTGTGAGAGCCTGCATGATACACTATCAAGTAGATTTGGCTACTCTCATATATTGTGAAATATCTCGAGTCTTTGTGCACCTCTGTTTTTCCTTGGACTCTTTTGTAGTTAGACACAAAATATGGACACCCAGAAAACATACTGCACCTCGCCCTTCTCCCCTATTACAGGGGCTTCTAATTCCTCATTCTGCTCTATGACGACTCTGTTGTCTGATGGTGCATTTCCTATGTGCTAATGAGGAAAAATTATTTACACTGCGAACTTCTGATATTTTGACCAGCTACTGTTATCCCTTAACTATTATACCCTAAAATATCTCACTGTATAACTGTTTATTACCCTGTAAGATTCATATATGGAAGTCAACTTAAAGGTTATCTAATTGATTTATGCTAAATAGTTCATCCCTGTAGGTAATAGTTCACAGCTAAGTAGACTATAGGCACTGATATTTTTCATATTAGCTTATTTAAATGTATGGGGGATATATAAATGTATATAGTGAATTGCGAACCCTCCAAGCTCCTATAGCAATGCAGAGGCTTATCTATAGAGCTAGGGAAAGTAGCATAGACTTTCTGATGTCCATAGCCGGTAGATTATTAAACTTTAGTGTCAGCTGATACCCTGCTTTAACATAGGAGGTGGGTACAAGTTTTGATACTTTGGGAGAGGTGATGCTGTCTGCTCTCAATGGGGAGCGAGAGCCCCCACTCATAATATGATTGATGTCTTCTGGAGTAAGGGGAGGGTATTACTGTCTATACATATGCCAAAATTAACCACCGTTTATGGAGATCTCCGGGTCTGAGACCTGACAATAAGTAATAGTTCATACCCTACGAGAGTAGTTGCATAGAGAATGAATAGAGCATAACCTCATCCACACTTGTGATTAATTGGATAACTATACTGACATTAAATTAGATCTGTTATAATGCTTACTAGAATGCTATTGGAGGCTTAAAAGCTCACATAAATGTATGGTAATATATCAATGTTTATCCTATGGGAGAAGTTCTCCCTCCATGCTACTTAATTTGCTTATTTCCTTTTTCTTCCTCCGTTTGATTTGGCAGAGTTATGTAGTCTCTGCCCAGTTCGGAGAGCTGTGATTTGCTCTTCGAGCCCCAATATAGTAAATATTGATCCTTTAAATTTAATTGCCCTCCCTTAAGTTTTTTTAAATTTTTTGGACTCACACATGGTCCTTGTGACATAAGAGGGTGACCGGATGATATAGGCCCATAAGTGACCTATCTTTTTTAAAATCCCCAGCTTAGAAAGATTATCCAGGCCCAAAAAGGGTCTCTGTTGTCATAGGTGATGGGGGAATAAACGAGGGAAGAGTTAGGTTTGCTCCCTTAATAATTGTGACAAAACCAATCTCGCCACTGTACATTGGAGGGCCTGTTATGGAACATTCTTTGGGCTGGAGGTACATGGGCTTAAGGATACCCAGAGACTGCATGGAAATATGGAATTTTATATGCTGGACACCCCATGTACTTTCATAACTCTGTCTTATCTCTATGTCACCCTGTATCCATAAATACAGGATGGGTACAGGGTGTGAGTGCCCCTTGTGGGAGCAATTGTGACTCTATAAGCCAAGTGGGCATAAAAGACTTTATAGCTAATAAGAACTGTTCCTATATTCAGTAATAAGATGTATTCTATGTATGTTTCAGATCTGATTGTGTCTCAGGAGTCTGTCTGGGTAAACTGATTGTGTCCTTGTGTGATTATGTTAACTAGACTGCCCAACATCAGATTGTCTGAGTAAACGTTCTTCCCTAGTTAATTAACTTAATATGTTAATCTGTTTTACCTGTGAATAGACAATTGTTAGAGGTTTGATGCATTGTTCATATGTTTGCTTTACTGTTAAACCAATGCCCTTTGTAACCTGAAGCCAGGGTGTATAAATCTGTGTGCTGCCTTCAAATAAAGACACATTCTGTTTTAAACCTGAAACTGGCTGGGTTGTGAATTGCTGATTCCCTATGCAGGACATTGTTCATCTGGTATTAACCCTTGGTACACTGTTGGTACCGTAACATTGGTGGCAGCGACGGAATGAACCTTATCGCCCAGAAGAGCAACTACACAAGCCAGTAACCTCAGGAAGAGGGGGATTATTACAATACTGACTAAGATGGAAAAGAGAAAAGTAAATTTTGCAGCTTTTAAAAACTTCCTGGAAACAGAAGGAGAGATTGATGGGTACCTTGCGGATTTTGAGAGGCAATGTGCACTACACAAGGTACCCGCAGAGGACTGGGTCACGATATTATCTGGAAAATTATCCGGCCGGGCCAGAGAGGCTTTTCGGGCCATTCCAGATGAGGAAGTCAGGGATTATAATACTGTAAAAGAGGCTCTGCTCTCCAGGTATGCGGTTACACCGGAGGCATACCGGAGGCGGTTCAGAGACACTGTTAAATTAGCTGGAGATTCCTACCTTGAGTGGGCATGTAAGGTGCACCGCACAGCAGCTCACTGGATAGCGGGGTGCCAAGCCATATCTGGGGAAGAGGTGCTGCAGCTATTCCTGTTGGAACATTGCTTCGACAAGTTACCCGCAGGAGTTCGAGAGTGGGTTCGGGACCGTAAACCCTCCACCCTGCAGGAAGCGGCTCGCTTGGCAGATGAGTATACGGATGCCCGCAAACTGGACACTGCTACCACTAAGCCCCCTGCTAGAGTGGAGTACAGACCCCCAGTCACCCCAGCAGCTGCCAGTTACCAAACCCCGGCGCACCGCTATACCACACGGCCTCCGGCCACGAACTACCCTCAGAGAGCCCTGTTCAATTTGCGGTGCTACTCACAACCTATTCGGTGCTTTAGATGTAAGCAACTAGGGCACAAAAGACCAGAGTGTCCCCTAAACGCAGCGAACCAAGCGCAGTCCTGGAGAAGACCCGCCGGCGGAATCCCACGTAATCCTCAGCCTACGGCCCGCTACGTAGAGGCGCAAGAATGCTGGAGCATCCTACATGAGGCAGACCTTGTGCAAGCTGCCCATCGGAATAACCGGCAACTGGTTAAAGTGAATGGGAAGAAGGTCAGTGGTCTACGGGATACTGGTGCTACCATGACCTTGCTTCAAAAGAACTTGGTGTCTGAGAAACAGTACACGGGAGACACTGTGGCTGTGAGGTTAGCAGGGGGCGATGTGTTCAGCCTACCTGTTGCCAGGGTACATTTGGATTGGGGAGTGGGCGCTAGACCTGTGAATGTGGGGGTCAAGAAGGACTTACCTGCTGATGTTCTTCTTGGAAATGACTTGGCCCCCCTTGTTTCTGCCTACGCTCCTATGGGTCCCCCTGATGTTAACTCTGTGACTACCCGTGCCCAGATCCATGCAGCAGAGACTGACCCACCTGCTGCTAAGCCCCAGGACGATGAGCTCAGTAAATCTCTATCCGCTATTGATATGTGGAGGTCCCGTTACAATGCGCTGATGAAGGAGAAGAGGAGCGCAGAGGAAAAAGCACGTTTAGAACGTGAATCTCTGCTAGACAAGCTGCACCGACAGACTGCAGAAAACACCAGCTTGAGAGTGGGACATGAAACCTTAAAGACAAACTTAGCGACACTTGAGGAGAAGCTGACGCTGGCTCATAGTGAGGTGCAGCAACTCAAGGGCACCCTATGTCAGTATGAAGGGATTGTGGATACCTATAAAGAGCAGGTACAGAAAACTCGTAAAGAAGCTGATGGGATTTTGAAGGACTGTTTGGCCCTGGTCTGGGCACTGAGGAATTTGAACCCTTGTTTGTATGGACAGGAATTCTCTCTCATAACGGGAATCCAGATGGATTGTCCCAGCAAACTGACATGCCTACCAGGCGCTCTGGTGGTATATGGCACATTATATACCCTGGACAGCCGAGCATGACAAACCAGAGGGAGAGGAGTTTGATGGTCCTGGCTTGTTATGGGAGTCCTTTGCAGAGCCTGACTTTGGGAGCCCAGACTCCATTCCCCAGCGGCAGGCTGCGTTACAAGGGGTAGGGACAGTTGGTCCTGTCCCCCAGCAACACGGCTGTTTAGCCAAAGGGGAGACGAATGGTCTCCCCCTCCAGCAGCACAGCTATGTATCCAAAGGGGAGACAGTCGGTCTCCCCCTCCAGCAACCAGGCTCCCACCAGGCTACTTCCATGGTAGTGCTGGCACCCGGGCAGAGTACAGCTGGTCTCTGCCCACCTCGCAACCCACCAATTCAGCGTACCAGTCCCCCACACAGCTGTGGTGAGGTACCTGGACATGGACAAGTTTTCCCCGTACTCAGGTGTAGTAACCATTTATTGTGGGTGGGCTGTACTACTAATTGTGTTTTATGGGTGGGTTGCTGGACTAACCAGGGCACTGACCGGCAGGAGGTCAGATACCCTGTTAGTCTGTTTGGAAAAGGGGAGAGATGTGACAAAACCAATCTCGCCACTGTACATTGGAGGGCCTGTTATGGAACATTCTTTGGGCTGGAGGTACATGGGCTTAAGGATACCCAGAGACTGCATGGAAATATGGAATTTTATATGCTGGACACCCCATGTACTTTCATAACTCTGTCTTATGTCTATGTCACCCTGTATCCATAAATACAGGATGGGTACAGGGTGTGAGTGCCCCTTGTGGGAGCAATTGTGACTCTATAAGCCAAGTGGGCATAAAAGACTTTATAGCTAATAAGAACTGTTCCTATATTCAGTAATAAGATGTATTCTATGTATGTTTCAGATCTGATTGTGTCTCAGGAGTCTGTCTGGGTAAACTGATTGTGTCCTTGTGTGATTATGTTAACTAGACTGCCCAACATCAGATTGTCTGAGTAAACGTTCTTCCCTAGTTAATTAACTTAATATGTTAATCTGTTTTACCTGTGAATAGACAATTGTTAGAGGTTTGATGCA
Source organism: Bombina bombina (assembly GCF_027579735.1). NCBI lineage: Eukaryota > Metazoa > Chordata > Amphibia > Anura > Bombinatoridae > Bombina > Bombina bombina. The sequence continues at coordinate 233,278,809 of NC_069500.1, read as the reverse complement.
TTGTTCATATGTTTGCTTTACTGTTAAACCAATGCCCTTTGTAACCTGAAGCCAGGGTGTATAAATCTGTGTGCTGCCTTCAAATAAAGACACATTCTGTTTTAAACCTGAAACTGGCTGGGTTGTGAATTGCTGATTCCCTATGCAGGACATTGTTCATCTGGTATTAACCCTTGGTACACTGTTGGTACCGTAACAATAATGTACCATATGTGAATTCTCTGTCATTTGAGCAAACTGTTTGCATGTCTTTGTTTCCCTCAAAAAAAACAAAATTTATATAAAAAAAAAAATGGCTAATATAATGCTGCACAGATAAAAACTTAAAAATACATTAAAAATCTGCGGTAAAATGATAAATATATATTCCTATTTTGTAGAAACACTTATCTGTTATCAGGGTCCTGTAGTACTGATCGATGAGAAAAATAAAACAATTGTGGCCATAAAAAACAAAGATCCAAAGAAAAACGCTGGCGTGCAAGTCGCAAGTAAGCCTGAAGTGGATCCAATGTGAAACCGGAAGTGACGTCACTCTTTATCGCGATATCTTACACGTTTCGTGGGAGCTTTCCCACTTCGTCAGAGAATGTATCCACTTCCATCCTGGTTCTTCTTTTATTTCTGGAGACCGGAAGTGCTTCTATTTATATCTGGCAAAAACAGCCAAATATTTAAGGCGATTATTTTGTATCTAAACACTTACACAATACGGAAGTTATAAAAAATTCATTATGAATATAGATTGGGGAATAAGTTTGTAAATCAGATACAGAGGATCAGAGGACAATAATATAAATATGGACAAAATGTCATAATTGGTATACAGAATTTCATATAGAGTATAGGTATAAGGTTAAAATATAAATAAATAAATATATATATGTATGACTATACAATTTGGGTCTATTGTGTATTTAAAAATATATATTTTGTGTGTAAGTACATTTCATGCATGAGGAATGTGTTGATTTTCTCCACTGTCACCTGAATAAATAGTATATTAAGAATTAGGGTGGGAAAAGAGTGAGGGGGCAAAAATGTGGCTTAATTATGGGGGCGTCCATAGAGGTGTACGGCTCGTGCTTTTCTTATAAAAAGGCTGCCAGTTTGATGTCCCTATTTAAACCATATGGTTCCCTCATGTTTAGATGGTGGATCCAATATGTTTCCATTTTTCTTAATGTAAAAGTCTCTCTTTTCCCTAAGTCTTTGGTATCTGTTCGATTGCTTTTATTGTGAAATTGTTTGGGTCATTTTTATGAAATTCTTCAAAATGTCTGCTTAGACTGTACTCAGAGGTTTCTCCCTCTATGTTTTTGACATTTGACACTTTTAGAACATGTAGGATGAGAGCTTCTGAAATACTATTGGCTGCTCAAATCAGCCAATAGGATGAGAGCTACTGAAATTTTATTGACTGACTTAAATAGCCAATTTTACTGTTGGGGGTCTTTGTATTTTTTTCCAGGTAAAAGAGCTGATTTCTTAAGGGCAATGCCCTACAAAAGGCCCTTTTAAGGGCTACTGGTAGTTTATTGTAGGCTAAGGTTTTTATTTTATTTTGGGGGGGCTTTTTTATTTTTATAGGGCTATTAGATTAGGTGTAATTGTTTTATTTTTGATAATTTCGTTTGTTATTTTTCGTAATTTAGTGTTTGTTAATTTTCATAATTTAGTATTTTTTATTCTTTGTAATTTTAGACTTAAAGGGACACTGAACCCAATTTTTTTCTTTCGTGATTCACTCCTATTATCAATTTTTCTTCATTCTCTTGCTATCTTTATTTGAAAAAGAATGCATCTAAGCTTTTTTTTGGTTCAGAACTGTGGACAGAATTTTTTTATTAGTAGATGAATTTATCCACCAATCAGCAAGAACAACCCAGGTTGTTCGTCAAAAATGGGCCGGCATCTAAACTTAAATTCTTGCATTTCAAATAAAGATACCAAGAGAATGAAGAACATTTCATAATAGGAGTAAATTAGAAAGTTGCTTAAAATTGCACACTCTATCTGAATCACAAATTAAAAAATTTGGGTTCAGTTTCCCTTTAATTTTTTTTTTGGTAGGGTTCTTTTAATGTGTAATTTAGATTTTTTTAATTGGTAGTTATTTAAATTTAGTATAATAGTTTAGTATAATAGTTATGTTAGGTTAATTTATAGTTTAAACTTAGTTTTTTTTTATTTCACAGGTACATTTTTATTTATTTTAAGATAGGGATATTGTAATTTTTTTTTTTTTTTTTCAAAATCTTTTTATTAAGAATCCATGATACATAGCAGTATGCAGACATACAAAGATGATTAAAAACATTACTTTGGTAAATATTACAGATGAAAACAATTGAATACGCATCAACAAATACCATGCACCCTGGACTCTCTTTTTAACCTCTTTTTTTTTAATTTAATTCTAACTATAACCTTAATATCTCGTTGCCTGTATAATATGTTTATTATTGTGCCTTGACAGTTGTTCAACCCGTAGAATTTGAGCCGGTAGGAGCTACAATCCATTGTATAATTAGTATTGGTCAAAGGGGAATCTAGGGCGTATTGTTTTTAATATATTGCTCCCACGTATGTTGTATTTCAATAAATTGTTCTCTTTTACCAGACAGGTAGGAACCATACTCCTCTAGTTCAATCATATCTGTAACTTTGTTACGCCAAAGTTTTAGAGAGATAACGTCGGTTGATCTCCAGTTTTGAGCTATCAAAACCTTTGTGCTGTTCGTCATAATTTTAAGTAGGTGTCTAAAATGGGCCTGGGGAAGTTTGATTGGTTTGTTTAGCAACCATATAAGAGGGTCCAGGGGGAGAAGAGTTTGAAAGATGTGCTCTATCTCATTAATTATGTTACGCCATAAAGTGTTTATCTGAGAGCACCACCACCACATATGACCCATATGGCTTCCAACATGCCCACACCGCCAACAGCGGTTATTAGTTTTTGGGAACAGTTTGTGTAGCCTCTTGGGGGTTAGGTACCAACCATGTAATAATTTATAATTTATTTCCTTAATGGATGCAGATGTAGAGGCAGATTTAGTGTTGTGAAAAATGTTAGTCGCGGTCTGCGGTGTGATAATTACCCCCAATTCCCTCTCCCACATCTCAATAGAATGTGGTAGATTGCCTGGTGGGGGCTGAGTAATAATATTATAGATATGTGAGAGACTATGTTTAATTGGGGGTGTGGAAGCGTATAATTTTTCAATATTTGATAGCGAGCGTATCATGTTTTCATAATGTTGGTGAGTTGTGATATAGTGATGTACTCTCCTATAGGAGAACCAGTTAGCAGCCCAGCTATGACCCAAGTCAACCAATTGTCCTTGTGTAAATAATTGATCGTTATTAGTAATTTGCATGACTGAGATCTCTCTATTGTCGTTATAGGTATCTATATTTTTAACTACTGTTAGTAGAGAGAATTCACTGTTATGTAGAAGTGATGTTAACGGGCCTGGGCATGACGAGATATATGGGTTCGTCTTATTAGAGATGTCCCATATTTTCAGCGTTTCTCGTGTGATTGGGTTATCAGTCTGTTTAGTTATCATTTGAAAGTTTGGGTGCCAACAGGCAGAAGATAAGTTAATACTAGAGTTTAGATTTTCCTCCAGTAAAATCCATCTCTTATGGTCCTTGTGAATTCTCCAGTCAAGAATTCTCTGTAAAAATATGGCCTTTCTATATGTATCAATATCTGGAACACCTAGCCCTCCCTGTGTAGTATGACGTGACATGGTAAGTTTATTTATTCTGGGGGGGCGTCTATTCCATATAAATGAGCCAAACAGTTGTTGCATCTGAGAAGTATAATTGACGGGAAGCGGAATGGGAAGGGTTTGCAATATGTAGAGCAGTCTCGGGAAGGCATTCATTTTAATAGTATTAATCCTGCCCAACCAGGACAAATGTTTTCTAGTCCAGGAGGAAAGGTCTCTCATTAGGGTACACTTAATTGGGACGTAATTTAATTTAAATAATGCATCAATGTTATCCGCTAGCTGTATCCCCAAGTATCTAAGGGATTCTCTATTCCATGTAAAAGGGCAAATTTTGGTAATTAATGTTTCCGTTTGTTGGTCAATGGCCACCCCTAATATTTCAGATTTGTTCTGGTTGATTTTAAAATTGGACAGTTTACGAAATACCTCTAATTCTTTCATGAGGGGTGGGATTGTTTTTACTGGGTCTGTTAGGGAGAAAAGGATGTCGTCCGCAAAGAGAGACATCTTGTACTCTATTCCTTCAATCCTTAGGCCTCGAATTTCTTGATTTAATCTAATTTTGGTTGCCAGAGTTTCTATGAGACACGTGAAAAGCAGGGGGGACAGAGGGCAGCCCTGTCTAGTACCGTTCGTAATCTGGATTGGATCTGATAATACTCCGTTAAGGGTCACTCTTGCACTAGGTTTGTTATAGAGTGCAAAAATTCTATGTAAAATCTTATCGCTTAACCCAAAGGCCCGCAGGGTTGCTTCCAGAAAAGGCCATCCGACTCTGTCGAAGGCCTTTTCGGCATCAGTAGAGAGCCACACTGAAGGAATGTTTCTAGTTTTGGCATGCCACATCAAGTGTAACTGTATTATCTCTAGCTTCGCGGTAGGGGACAAAACCGACCTGATCTTGATGAATAATCTTAGGTAGAATTAAATTAAGTCTATTTGCTATAACTTTGGCGAAAATCTTTATGTCTGTATTCAACAGGGAGATAGGTCTATAATTTGGTATTGATGTATTAGATTTGTTTGGCTTTGGGATTAAGGTTATGTTAGCTTGTAGGGCTAGAGGTGGGAATTTTTTGTGCTCGTCTATGCTATGGAAGTATGTCAGGAGATGTGGTATTAGGAGATCCTTAAAAGTAGTATAGTAGTCGTTAATGAAGCCATCTGGGCCTGGGGACTTCCCTGCCTTCAATGACTGGATTGCTAGTTTAATCTCTTCAGCTGAAAAGGGTGCGTCTAAATCGTCTCTCTGTTCATCAGTAATTCTGGGAACGTGAATTTGGTCTAGGTAGTTTTGTATGGCCGTGTTGGATGGAGGGGGATTAGTTTGGTTCAAATTATATAGTGATTCGTAGTATCGCCTAAAGCTGTCTGCTATATCTGTTGATGTATGTCAGTCTTTTCCCTTTTCATCTGTTATATGTAAGATATATCTGTTGAGTGTTTTTTTCCTAAGATGTCTAGCCAAGAGCTTGCCCTGTTTGTTGGTTCCCTCATAGAAGGTTTTTTTAAGAAATAATGCATTACGCTTAGCCTCAGTCCCTAGAAAAAGGTTAAGTTGTGATCTTTTATGTTCTAAGCTCTCCAGAAGGGAGTGATCTTTGGGGAATACTTTATGTATTTCTTGCAGTTTAGTCATGTCTTGTATCAGCGAGGTTAAATAGACCTGTTGTTGTTTGGTTTTAGCTGTTCTCAAAGCTATCAATTCTCCTCTAAGAACGCACTTGTGGGCATTCCATATGTGCTGTGGACACGTGTTAGGAGTATTATTCAGTTCAAAATAATCCACAAGGGATTTTGTTAATTGTATTCGTACTAGGGGGTCTTTCAATAGAGATTCATCTAGTCTCCATGGTCTTGGATGAGCGGAATGAGCGGGAAAATTAAAGGTGCAGCTAATCATGGCGTGGTCTGACCACGTTATAGGATATATTTCTGAACGTAGGACTTGTGATAGACTAGTGACATCAGTTAGCAAATAATCTATTCGAGAGTAAGTTTGGTGAGGGTGTGAATAAAAGGTGTAATCTTTTAGGTTGGGATGATGGATACGCCAGACATCATGTAGGGCTAGACTCGACAGGTGGGACTTGATCACGTTCAAAGTTTTATTTGTGATCGAAGATCTCCCCATGGAGCAATCAATGGTGGGGTCCAGCGCGACATTAAAGTCCCCTCCCACCAATAGACTGTGTTTAGTTGATTCTAGTATCTTATTACAGATTTGGTGGAAGAATTTTTGGTGATCCAGATTAGGTGCGTATATGTTGACTAAAGTTATGGGTTTATGGTATAAAATCCCAGAGATAATTAGGTATCTCCCTTCCCTGTCTTTAACGACCGACTTAACCGTTAAGGGGACTTTTTTGCTAATCATTACACATACTCCATTGTGCTTGGAGTCACTAGATGAGAAATAGGCTGGGCCAAATTTTTTGAAGGAGGAACGAGGTTCGAGTCACCTCTTAAAGTGGGTCTCTTGGAGCATAACAACATCACATTTAAGTCTTTTATAATCCCTGAACGCCATGGTTCTTTTCTGTGGAATATTAAACCCTTTGACATTATGTGAAAGGACTTTAATTGTAATCATGTTTAATGGTATTAGTGCATGTAGCTTTATGTACTATTACAAATGATTGATACATGTTGAACTCACAAATTGAAAATGTCAAGGGCAACACTGAGAAAAAGGCACGAGAAATCTTAAGTATATTAAACTCAACAATAACATTGTAAAAAAAACATTGTCTTGAAACTGTACTAACATATAGTGTATTCCTAAAATTATACACCTTAGTGGGGGGATAAACGGTGTTGCATAGCGCTCTTGTTACTAAAATTTATGATATATGAAGGCGCAGGGTGGGGACCCCGGTTAGGAAGGAATGTGAACTGAAATTCATACTGTCTTAGTGTCCCTAATGTAGATCACTATCTATGGGGTTCCCTAGTGTTATGTACCTGGGGGACTTATAGAAACATTTTGATCTTTATCTGAAAACAGTTGAACAAAGTAATTTAAGGCAACATGAAAAAACAAATTCATAACATTGCAAACCTAATAGTACAATATGGGACTGTTTGGTACCATGTGGTTCTTACCCATTACCCAAGTCCAATGACTTCTCATCTAGAAAGCCGCCAACAGTCCATTAGTTATCCTCAGGCCAACACAGACCTGAAAATAAAATATTCTGTTCTGAGTTACATAGAAATATGAATAATAATAACCCTAAAGTCCAGGGCGGTCTATGGGGGGTGACTCTGTTTTCCGTCTCTTAGATTGAGACTTGATCCATTGTGAGCGTTGCTCCTTAGGAAGATCTTGATTCTTTTCTTGACGGGATTGCGAGAGCTCCAGGACATCCTCTCCAGGTGGGGTAATAGTTATACCCAGCTTCTTCGTCAGGTTGTCTAGATCCTGAAAAGTCCTGTACACGACTTGGGTGCCATTGTGGTTAATGATTAGGCTGAAGGGGTAGCCCCAGCGATATCTGATATTATTATCTTGCAGAGCTTTAGTAAGGAATCTGATCTCTTTCCTCCTCTGAATGGTTTGTGGGCAGAGATCTTGGAATATTTGAAGGTTGTGGTCTTTGAATGTGATGGTTCTTCTTGATCTCGCGGCTTGCCATAGTTCCTCTTTAGTGGTGTACCTTAGAAATCTCATGATTACATCTCTCGGTGGGGAAGGAGGCTTAGAAGGGGGTCTGAGTGCTCTGTGGATCCGCTCAATATCATCATTCAGGAGTGGTGGTGCCCTGGGAGCTAAGGAATGAAACAAGTCCTTAACATAAGCTTTTAGTTGGTCCTGCGGGACTTCTTCAGGAATACCTCTAATCCTAAGGTTATTCCGCCTCCCCCTGTTATCCAGATCTTCAAGTTTTTCTTGTAAAGATTGCACCATTGAGTCCTGTATTGACAGTTGTTGTGTATTTGAGCTTACCATATTATTGAGAGCATCTTGGCCCTCCTCAAGGTAATCAAGTCTGGAACCCATTTCGTTCAAGTCTTTTTTAAGCTCTCTCATTTCACTTTTAATGAAAGTTTTTAAAGATTCAAGATCATTTTTAGACGGTAGATCAGCAATTTGCGACTGCAGAGCAAGTAAAGAATTGTGTTGCAGTGGTAGGGAATCTGTTTGCGGCTCTAATAAAAGCTTTTCCTGTGGTTGGGATAGATCTGCTGGAGCAGGGTCTGAGGAGTGAAAGAAGGCCGACACAGATGGTGTAGTTATTGCTGTTTTGTTATTCTTATCCATTTTGGCTCCCTTACGTTGGGACATGATGTTGTGAGCAAACGTAGAACAAAGCCTTTGGGAAGCCAGAGGCTGTGTATTATAAGTCAGGTTGGGCTTGGCAGTGTGAGAAGGTTAGTTGAGAATAAGTGGTGAGAGGTAAGGCTCTCCAGAGAAAACAGTTCCACTTTAAACAATATAATCCTCCAAGTCTAATATAAACTGACAAGTACACACACTTCTATATTAATGGTGCTATTCTTAATAAAGGGCGTTTCAGTTGTAAAGAGTAAAGCTACTCTTCCTTTCTTGGCTCTTGATTTGCGTGTTTCATTACATATGCCCCCACATGTTAACTGCTGGTGATACAGACAGACCTGGTAGTTTATTGAGCGGTAAGAGAGGGGTTAATAAAACTTTTGCCCCCTACTTGTACACCAAGAACTATAGCTGTGCTTGTCTCTGGGATGGAGACAGCTTAGTAAGCTTTATAGGTCCCGGTTTGGGTAAGTGTATGTGTGGAAATACAGAACTCCCCCTTTGTGAGTGTCTCTCTTTGACCGTTACCTTGCTGAGACGGGTGTATCACGTGGCAGTGTCGGCCTTTGCTAATGTTCTCCCCGGCTCGAGTGTGTACTTCTCAGCACTGTAGCTGAATCGTTGGGCTGGAGGCTGGATGGGGTTTTTCCCGGCAGTGTTCCCACTAAGGTAGGTGCAGAAGGGCCAACAGGGATGCCGCGTGGGTTATCAATCTTGATCCAATATGGCGACCGGGTCGCCGTTAGAAATGTGAGCGGGTCGCTAATTAGCTCACAGGGTCTGAGAAAGTCCCCAACTTGCGTACCGATCCTTGCTAGTAGAGATAGGGAACCGGTGTGATATGTTTAGGGTCTCCACTTATGCGCCTTAGCTTATTTAAGCTGCAACATCTACGGAGCACTACTGAAACACAGCTATGTCCCAGCACGGCTTGGCTCCGCCCCCAGGGGATATTGTAATTTTAATATAAATTTAGGGGGTTGTTAGGTTTAGGGGTCAATAGTTTAATTTAGTTTTTTGCGATGTGGGGGGCTGGTGGTTTAGGGGTTAATATATTTATTTAGTGGCGGTGATGTGGGAGGCCAGAGGTTTAGGAGTTAATAACTTTTATTAGTGGCGCCAATGTCGGGGAGCTGCGGAATAGGGGTTAATAACTTTATTTAGGTGTCGGCGATGTCTGGGCAGCAGATTAGGGGTGTTTAGACTTGGGGTTTATGTTAGGGTGTTAGGTTTAAATATAACTTTCTTTTCCCCATAGACATCAATGGGGTTGTGTTACAGAGATTTTCATTCTGCACTTCACGCTGTCCCCTTTAATGTCTAAGGGGGAAAGCGTGCACGAGCACGTATTCTCAGCCCTTGGCTTTTGTGTGGTATGGAGCTTAACGCCACCATATCGCACGCACAAGGATGCTATTCAGAAACTTGTAATGGCAGCGCTATGGAGGGTGAAATAATGCAACTTTTGTTGCGTTCATTTCGCACCCTCTATAGCGCAAAACTCGTAATCTCGGTTAATGACAACAGAGTTTCGTCTTTATGAATTCTACATTCTTGATTAAAGTTTAGGTGAAAAACCAATGAATGTACATGTCCGACCACCATTTACTTCTGCAAGATTTCTTGGATGCCTCTCATTCTATCCAGAATCACTACTCTACACTAATAAAACAGACATCTGAGTATTTTACAATACACTTCCCATTTAACAATCAAGTGTTGCAATTTTACTTATTGTTTTTCTACTTTGCTGGCGGTTCTTGTATGTGTATTATAAAACAGCTATATATGTTAATGTCAGGAATGCCCACTAATAATGGGCTGGAAAAGATAGGTAAAGCATACCTCAACATAATATCACCTTTACAATAAGGCACCTCAACAAACTAACAAGTCTCTAGGAATCTAGGCCATTGCTTTGTTTGACAACTTGTTCATCAGGGTTAGGGGACAGTAAATTAAAACTGGCATGAAATACAAACAACTTTCCAATTTACTGCTGTTATCTCATTTGCTTAATTATGTTGGTAAGCTTTTTGTTGACGAGCATATGTAGGTAGGTTCAGGAGTGGCAGTGCAATACTGGAATCTAACTTGTGATTGAAGGCTGCACATATATGGCTCTTTTCATTGGCTCATCTGATGTGTTCAGCTACCACCTAGCCAAAGGATTAAGCGAATGAAGAAAATTTGATAAAAGAAGAAGATTGTAAAGTTGTTTTAAAAACTATGCTGTGTCTAAATCATTAAAGAAAAATGCTGGATCAATTCAATTTGTTTTCCTAAGTAACTGGAATTATAAACATAAATCAAAAAAACATAAAGGCTAGAGACCATATATAAAACTTTGACATTAATTTTGAAGAATAAAATACAATTTACACAACATAATTCAACAATGAATTTATCTCAATGTCAATAAAAATAAATGTTTATTTCATTCTGTAATTTATAAGTGATTTTGCATTTTTCAATAGAAAATTTGAGAAAAAACATTGATTTCCTCTTAAAACAAAATTTAACACACATAGGGCTAGATTACAAGTGGAGAGCTAATTTATCCCGCGCCCGCAAATGGGCAAACATGCCTGTTTGAGGGCGTGTGATAAATAACCAGCCATTACAAGTGGCTGGTTATTGCTACCGCAAGCTCGTGGTAGCAATTAGCGCTAAAAAAATTATCAGCGATCAGTTTTCTGGTAAATTTTCTAAATGTCCTCCAATTGCCTCCAGAATTAAGTGGTCCTTTTGTTTTATTAAAAAAAAAATAAGCATCTTTATTATTTTTTTAAATAACTGAGCTAAGCAGTTATAAAGGGTTAAAAGTGGCAGGTGTGGGGTGTTATCTATGGGAACTGTGTATACGTGTATGCTTATATACACATATATTTATGTTTTAATATGTGTATATACACATATTAACACATCAATATACATATGTTTATAAGCATACACATATATATTTAAATTTGCTGCCATCACTGCGTGACTTACCCCCTTCTCTGCGCTTAGGTTCTGTGCCATGCATGACGGCATCAGAACGAGGTTCCCATTGGATGCTATGGAAGATCGATCATGAGCGCAATGTTTCCATGCAATGCGAACGCGGGGTCGCGTTCACATTGCACCTAACTCATAATACCAGCGCACATTTGCATGTGCTGGTATTACAAAGTGGAGTGCAAATATTGCTTTAGCGAAAACAATATTTTACGCTCCACTTGTAATCTGACCCACAATATTTACCTGAATTTAAAGTAATTATTTGTTACTAAGAAAAAGAAAATTTGTTGCTCACCTTTTTTTTAGTAAAATAAATTAATAAAAATAATCTGTTCAGTTAATCCTTATTTTCATACCCTGAAGCAAATCTAATTAAGGGCCAGCATTAATATAATTATATTTCTAGAACTAAAAATAACACTTAAATTTAAATAATGTATATAATTTATTTTAGGAATAAAAAGATTTTACAAAACATGACTAATAAATGAAACATATAAATAAATAAATAAATAAATGTATTAGTAATAATTTAAACATAAAATATTTGTGGGAAAAGAGCTATGCTATAACTATTATCGGAGCCTGAGAACATTTGTAATATCACCCTTAGAGAATAATAAACAGATACTAGAGACTGAAATTTTGACATAGTTTACAGAAAAATAATCCCCAAAAAAATAACCAGGAGAAAGACTTTACCTTTAAACCTGTTACCAGTTCACAAGTTTGTTTCCTGCCTTGTGCAATTCCTGCACTCAGCAATTACCAGGAGAAAGACTTTACCTTTAAACCTGCTACCTGTTTACAAGTTGTTTTCTTTTAGGTATTTTATGTAATTCATTTATTGATAGTGTAGTGTTAAGTTTAATTGTAGATAATTGTAGGTAGTTTATTAAATTAATTTATTGATAGTGTAGTGTTAGGTTTAATTGTAACTTAGGTTAGGATTTATTTTACAGGTCATTTTGTAATTATTTTAACTAGGTAGCTATTAAATAGTTATTAACTATTTAATAGCTATTGTACCTGGTTAAAATAAATACAAAGTTGCCTGTAAAATAAATATTAATCCTAAAACAGCTACAATATAATTGTTCGTTATATTGTAGCTATATTAGGGTTTATTTTACAGGTAAGTATTTAGCTATAAATAGGAATAATTTATTTAATAAGAATATTTTTTTTTCGTTAGAATAAAATTATATTTAACTTAGGGGGGTGTTAGTGTTAGGGTTAGACTTAGCTTTAGGGGTTAACACATTTATTATAGTAGCGGTGAGGTCCGGTCGGCAGATTAGGGGTTAATAATTGAAGTTAGGTGTCGGCGATGTTAGGGAGGGCAGATTAGGGGTTAATACTATTTCTTATTGGGTTATTGATGCGGGAGTGAGGCGGATTAGGGGTTAATAACTGTATTATAGTAGCGGTGAGGTCCGGTCGGCAGATTAGGGGTTAATTATTGTAGGTAGCTGGCGGCGACGTTGTGTGGGGCAGATTAGGGGTTAATAAATATAATATAGGGGTCGGCGGTGTTAGGGGCAGCAGATTAGGGGTACATAGCTATAATGTAGGTTGCGGCGGTGTACGGCGCGGCAGATTAGGGGTTAAAAATAATATGCAGGGGTCAGCGATAGCGGAGGCGGCAGATTAGGGGTTAATAAGTGTAAGGTTAGGGGTGTTTAGACTCGGGGTACATGTTAGGGTGTTATGTGCAGACATAGGAAGTGTTTCCCCATAGGAAACAATGGGGCTGCGTTAGGAGCTGAACGCTGCTTTTTTGCAGGTGTTTGGTTTTTTTTTAGCTCAAACTGTCCCATTGTTTCCTATGGGGGAATCGTGCACGAGCACGTTTTTGAAGCTGGCCGCGTCCGTAAGCACCGCTGGTATTGAGAGTTGCAGTGGCGGTAAATTATGCTCTACGCTCCCTTTTTGGAGCCTATCGCAGCCCTTCTGTGAACTATAAATACCAGCGGTATTTAAAAGGTGCGGCCAAAAAAAGGCATGCATAGCTAACGCACCCCTTCTAACGCAAAACTCCAAATCTAGCCGTATGAATCATGACATGATCCTGAAAATCCAGAACGGACACTCATAATTTTCAAACCAGCATCATAAACCATCTGGATGTTCAAAGAATGAAAAAACTTCCTGTTGCGATACATTTCTTCTTTTAGATGTGGTGGCCTTACTCTGACATGAGTACAATCAATTGCACCTAACACATTTGGAATTCCAGCAAGCCTAAAAAAATAAAGCTTTACAGAATGCCATTCTTCAGAGGTATTTGGTTAAAAGACATACCATTTGAAAACAGACAAAAGAGTATCAATCACTGTAGTTAGGTGGCGTGAAAAAGAAGGTTGTCTCATGCCAACAACTATACTAGTAACAGATTGAAAGGAACCAGTTGCTAGAAAATTTAAAACAGCCAACAGCTTCAACATTCCAGGCAGAGCATGTGTCCGAGAAGTAATGGTTTCCAGTTGACCAGATATTTGATTGTATAGCCTTTCTATTGATTCTCTACTCAATCTTAAACGCCTGATGATGTCAATGTCAGTAAGTGCATCAAGTCCTGATCTGGGATGAAAAAACCTTGAAATCCTTCTGCGCCTTCTTTGAAGCCTATCGATCTGGTGAACAGCTTGATCAACTATTCTTCGTTCCATTCTACGCACATAAATAGTATGAAACATTGAAATAACAATTTTAATAACTGTGATTAATATATGCATTGTAAATGGTGCTTGAAGATATATTTCGTGACCACAGGATATGCGTATAGAAAAGCGCATACGTGAAGAAATACCATGCCCAGATAGAACGGTTGACAGGATGATAAATTGAATAATAAGCATATATTAGATCAATTACAGTATAAAAGTAATAGTGTGGATGTTCGAACGTATCTCGGTGTTCGAGCTGCGGACATATTCCCGGACTTAGAAATATATAATTTTTTAACTCCGATAACGATTTGATAAATTTGAAGAATAATTCGGAAGTGAATTTAGATACGGATAATATTGAGAATACAGTGTTAAATGCTTGATAAATTTCCCCCTAGCTTTAAGAGTGTTTATTTAGTTAGTTTATTCCTCTCAGCTGCTGTCCTCTGTTGGATTTACTTGATTACAACTACCAAGTGTAAAGAAAGAAGTAAAAATAGAAAGAGTTTGAGATAGCGCTATGGGTATATACAATGAATGGTGTTTGGTCAATTAATTAAACTGAATACAAAAATAGAATAGGAGTATATTTAGGTTGTAAAGCCTAAAATACACGGGTGCAAAAAATAGAGTAATCTAAAAAAAACACTTGAAAAAATTGTTCCAATGTGTTAAATTTCAATATGGAGTGATTAACTTAAAAAAAAAAAGAAGAACTCTACAGCACCAGCCGAGGTCACAATTTTGACAATGGCATAAGTGGTATTAAAACAAGGTATTTATTATTGTTGCTTAAAACCAATAAAAAACACAACAAAATGCAAAAAGTATGAGTGAATATGTTTGTTATAGGTCTGAGATCACTGACAGATCTAACTCGTAGAAAGTATGAAAAGTCAGGTCTCAGACCATGGAAAGCTAGTATAGTTAATAATACATATGAGAACCAATATCAAAAAGAGTATGATCGATACCAGAATCCAAACCAAAATTCTAAAATGAAAAATCTAAAGATAAAAGGACCTTTTGCCTGTAGTGAAGGAACATGTACTAAAAATGGCTAATATGGGGGCGTGTCCAAGCAGCGGCCATGATACCATGTACTATCTGCAGCTCATCAGGAATTTTCAACAATGTACCAAACTATATTATCTGAGGACATAATCTACAATACAGGCTCTTGTTAAACGCCGCATGAGCTTAGGACGAGCAGAAGGAACCTATTTTATGCCCTATTTAATGCCTCTATACTTGATCCCGGGCAGCTGCGGCCTAACTACATGAACTTGACATTTCCCCCCCCCCCCCGGCCATCTGGGTTAAGTTGCCACATACAGAGTTTAAAAGGAAGCTTTTAACATGCCCTCCTATGATATTCTGCTGCAGATCTCATTCTAACCCCGAGCAACAATTGTGGAGTGTGTAACTGGAGTGACATGGGGGACTTTGGAGAAGTTACTAACTGACCATTAAGCCAGATTGGAGAGACACATAGAGTCAATTATTTGGAGCTGCAACTTTTCGGAGGGAGCACACGTTGAGAGCTGTGGCTCTGAAGAAGCAGCCTCCCATTCTAGAGTGAACGCTTTGCCTCACATTGTGGACGCAGGGGAGCAGTTGATCGATCAGGCTAAAGCACATACTGGGCAAAAACGAAGAAGAAAGGCAGGCACTGCATCAGGGTTCCATAAAATGCCAGGTCCGTGGTTGCTGCTGGGAACACCGCTTCTCTGTGTCTCACATACTGGGCAAGCCCGCAACAAGGCAATCTTCCTATCACGCAGGACATCCGTAGTTTCAGCAGCAACAGGGTCTGTTAGACAAACAGATCATCTCTGGTCCACAAATCAGTCAGACCAGGGGAAACATCAGAAACTCACGACAAAGAGAGGATCCTGGGGATCGCATACCCCTATACTCCAATGGCAGCTAAATCTGTCACATTGGTTGCATTTCATCGATCTGCCTAGTTCACAAAATTGCAAAAGGGCTCCACTCTTAGAGAAAGTTTTGAACGTTAAACATACCGCAGACATTGTGAAAACTGGAGTGGGTTAGGTATGTGAAGTTTGTGAGAGCCTGCATGATACACTATCAAGTAGATTTGGCTACTCTCATATATTGTGAAATATCTCGAGTCTTTGTGCACCTCTGTTTTTCCTTGGACTCTTTTGTAGTTAGACACAAAATATGGACACCCAGAAAACATACTGCACCTCGCCCTTCTCCCCTATTACAGGGGCTTCTAATTCCTCATTCTGCTCTATGACGACTCTGTTGTCTGATGGTGCATTTCCTATGTGCTAATGAGGAAAAATTATTTACACTGCGAACTTCTGATATTTTGACCAGCTACTGTTATCCCTTAACTATTATACCCTAAAATATCTCACTGTATAACTGTTTATTACCCTGTAAGATTCATATATGGAAGTCAACTTAAAGGTTATCTAATTGATTTATGCTAAATAGTTCATCCCTGTAGGTAATAGTTCACAGCTAAGTAGACTATAGGCACTGATATTTTTCATATTAGCTTATTTAAATGTATGGGGGATATATAAATGTATATAGTGAATTGCGAACCCTCCAAGCTCCTATAGCAATGCAGAGGCTTATCTATAGAGCTAGGGAAAGTAGCATAGACTTTCTGATGTCCATAGCCGGTAGATTATTAAACTTTAGTGTCAGCTGATACCCTGCTTTAACATAGGAGGTGGGTACAAGTTTTGATACTTTGGGAGAGGTGATGCTGTCTGCTCTCAATGGGGAGCGAGAGCCCCCACTCATAATATGATTGATGTCTTCTGGAGTAAGGGGAGGGTATTACTGTCTATACATATGCCAAAATTAACCACCGTTTATGGAGATCTCCGGGTCTGAGACCTGACAATAAGTAATAGTTCATACCCTACGAGAGTAGTTGCATAGAGAATGAATAGAGCATAACCTCATCCACACTTGTGATTAATTGGATAACTATACTGACATTAAATTAGATCTGTTATAATGCTTACTAGAATGCTATTGGAGGCTTAAAAGCTCACATAAATGTATGGTAATATATCAATGTTTATCCTATGGGAGAAGTTCTCCCTCCATGCTACTTAATTTGCTTATTTCCTTTTTCTTCCTCCGTTTGATTTGGCAGAGTTATGTAGTCTCTGCCCAGTTCGGAGAGCTGTGATTTGCTCTTCGAGCCCCAATATAGTAAATATTGATCCTTTAAATTTAATTGCCCTCCCTTAAGTTTTTTTAAATTTTTTGGACTCACACATGGTCCTTGTGACATAAGAGGGTGACCGGATGATATAGGCCCATAAGTGACCTATCTTTTTTAAAATCCCCAGCTTAGAAAGATTATCCAGGCCCAAAAAGGGTCTCTGTTGTCATAGGTGATGGGGGAATAAACGAGGGAAGAGTTAGGTTTGCTCCCTTAATAATTGTGACAAAACCAATCTCGCCACTGTACATTGGAGGGCCTGTTATGGAACATTCTTTGGGCTGGAGGTACATGGGCTTAAGGATACCCAGAGACTGCATGGAAATATGGAATTTTATATGCTGGACACCCCATGTACTTTCATAACTCTGTCTTATCTCTATGTCACCCTGTATCCATAAATACAGGATGGGTACAGGGTTTGAGTGCCCCTTGTGGGAGCAATTGTGACTCTATAAGCCAAGTGGGCATAAAAGACTTTATAGCTAATAAGAACTGTTCCTATATTCAGTAATAAGATGTATTCTATGTATGTTTCAGATCTGATTGTGTCTCAGGAGTCTGTCTGGGTAAACTGATTGTGTCCTTGTGTGATTATGTTAACTAGACTGCCCAACATCAGATTGTCTGAGTAAACGTTCTTCCCTAGTTAATTAACTTAATATGTTAATCTGTTTTACCTGTGAATAGACAATTGTTAGAGGTTTGATGCATTGTTCATATGTTTGCTTTACTGTTAAACCAATGCCCTTTGTAACCTGAAGCCAGGGTGTATAAATCTGTGTGCTGCCTTCAAATAAAGACACATTCTGTTTTAAACCTGAAACTGGCTGGGTTGTGAATTGCTGATTCCCTATGCAGGACATTGTTCATCTGGTATTAACCCTTGGTACACTGTTGGTACCGTAACATTGGTGGCAGCGACGGAATGAACCTTATCGCCCAGAAGAGCAACTACACAAGCCAGTAACCTCAGGAAGAGGGGGATTATTACAATACTGACTAAGATGGAAAAGAGAAAAGTAAATTTTGCAGCTTTTAAAAACTTCCTGGAAACAGAAGGAGAGATTGATGGGTACCTTGCGGATTTTGAGAGGCAATGTGCACTACACAAGGTACCCGCAGAGGACTGGGTCACGATATTATCTGGAAAATTATCCGGCCGGGCCAGAGAGGCTTTTCGGGCCATTCCAGATGAGGAAGTCAGGGATTATAATACTGTAAAAGAGGCTCTGCTCTCCAGGTATGCGGTTACACCGGAGGCATACCGGAGGCGGTTCAGAGACACTGTTAAATTAGCTGGAGATTCCTACCTTGAGTGGGCATGTAAGGTGCACCGCACAGCAGCTCACTGGATAGCGGGGTGCAAAGCCATATCTGGGGAAGAGGTGCTGCAGCTATTCCTGTTGGAACATTGCTTCGACAAGTTACCCGCAGGAGTTCGAGAGTGGGTTCGGGACCGTAAACCCTCCACCCTGCAGGAAGCGGCTCGCTTGGCAGATGAGTATACGGATGCCCGCAAACTGGACACTGCTACCACTAAGCCCCCTGCTAGAGTGGAGTACAGACCCCCAGTCACCCCAGCAGCTGCCAGTTACCAAACCCCGGCGCACCGCTATACCACACGGCCTCCGGCCACGAACTACCCTCAGAGAGCCCTGTTCAATTTGCGGTGCTACTCACAACCTATTCGGTGCTTTAGATGTAAGCAACTAGGGCACAAAAGACCAGAGTGTCCCCTAAACGCAGCGAACCAAGCGCAGTCCTGGAGAAGACCCGCCGGCGGAATCCCACGTAATCCTCAGCCTACGGCCCGCTACGTAGAGGCGCAAGAATGCTGGAGCATCCTACATGAGGCAGACCTTGTGCAAGCTGCCCATCGGAATAACCGGCAACTGGTTAAAGTGAATGGGAAGAAGGTCAGTGGTCTACGGGATACTGGTGCTACCATGACCTTGCTTCAAAAGAACTTGGTGTCTGAGAAACAGTACACGGGAGACACTGTGGCTGTGAGGTTAGCAGGGGGCGATGTGTTCAGCCTACCTGTTGCCAGGGTACATTTGGATTGGGGAGTGGGCGCTAGACCTGTGAATGTGGGGGTCAAGAAGGACTTACCTGCTGATGTTCTTCTTGGAAATGACTTGGCCCCCCTTGTTTCTGCCTACGCTCCTATGGGTCCCCCTGATGTTAACTCTGTGACTACCCGTGCCCAGATCCATGCAGCAGAGACTGACCCACCTGCTGCTAAGCCCCAGGACGATGAGCTCAGTAAATCTCTATCCGCTATTGATATGTGGAGGTCCCGTTACAATGCGCTGATGAAGGAGAAGAGGAGCGCAGAGGAAAAAGCACGTTTAGAACGTGAATCTCTGCTAGACAAGCTGCACCGACAGACTGCAGAAAACACCAGCTTGAGAGTGGGACATGAAACCTTAAAGACAAACTTAGCGACACTTGAGGAGAAGCTGACGCTGGCTCATAGTGAGGTGCAGCAACTCAAGGGCACCCTATGTCAGTATGAAGGGATTGTGGATACCTATAAAGAGCAGGTACAGAAAACTCGTAAAGAAGCTGATGGGATTTTGAAGGACTGTTTGGCCCTGGTCTGGGCACTGAGGAATTTGAACCCTTGTTTGTATGGACAGGAATTCTCTCTCATAACGGGAATCCAGATGGATTGTCCCAGCAAACTGACATGCCTACCAGGCGCTCTGGTGGTATATGGCACATTATATACCCTGGACAGCCGAGCATGACAAACCAGAGGGAGAGGAGTTTGATGGTCCTGGCTTGTTATGGGAGTCCTTTGCAGAGCCTGACTTTGGGAGCCCAGACTCCATTCCCCAGCGGCAGGCTGCGTTACAAGGGGTAGGGACAGTTGGTCCTGTCCCCCAGCAACACGGCTGTTTAGCCAAAGGGGAGACGAATGGTCTCCCCCTCCAGCAGCACAGCTATGTATCCAAAGGGGAGACAGTCGGTCTCCCCCTCCAGCAACCAGGCTCCCACCAGGCTACTTCCATGGTAGTGCTGGCACCCGGGCAGAGTACAGCTGGTCTCTGCCCACCTCGCAACCCACCAATTCAGCGTACCAGTCCCCCACACAGCTGTGGTGAGGTACCTGGACATGGACAAGTTTTCCCCGTACTCAGGTGTAGTAACCATTTATTGTGGGTGGGCTGTACTACTAATTGTGTTTTATGGGTGGGTTGCTGGACTAACCAGGGCACTGACCGGCAGGAGGTCAGATACCCTGTTAGTCTGTTTGGAAAAGGGGAGAGATGTGACAAAACCAATCTCGCCACTGTACATTGGAGGGCCTGTTATGGAACATTCTTTGGGCTGGAGGTACATGGGCTTAAGGATACCCAGAGACTGCATGGAAATATGGAATTTTATATGCTGGACACCCCATGTACTTTCATAACTCTGTCTTATGTCTATGTCACCCTGTATCCATAAATACAGGATGGGTACAGGGTGTGAGTGCCCCTTGTGGGAGCAATTGTGACTCTATAAGCCAAGTGGGCATAAAAGACTTTATAGCTAATAAGAACTGTTCCTATATTCAGTAATAAGATGTATTCTATGTATGTTTCAGATCTGATTGTGTCTCAGGAGTCTGTCTGGGTAAACTGATTGTGTCCTTGTGTGATTATGTTAACTAGACTGCCCAACATCAGATTGTCTGAGTAAACGTTCTTCCCTAGTTAATTAACTTAATATGTTAATCTGTTTTACCTGTGAATAGACAATTGTTAGAGGTTTGATGCATTGTTCATATGTTTGCTTTACTGTTAAACCAATGCCCTTTGTAACCTGAAGCCAGGGTGTATAAATCTGTGTGCTGCCTTCAAATAAAGACACATTCTGTTTTAAACCTGAAACTGGCTGGGTTGTGAATTGCTGATTCCCTATGCAGGACATTGTTCATCTGGTATTAACCCTTGGTACACTGTTGGTACCGTAACAATAATGTACCATATGTGAATTCTCTGTCATTTGAGCAAACTGTTTGCATGTCTTTGTTTCCCTCAAAAAAAACAAAATTTATATAAAAAAAAAAATGGCTAATATAATGCTGCACAGATAAAAACTTAAAAATACATTAAAAATCTGCGGTAAAATGATAAATATATATTCCTATTTTGTAGAAACACTTATCTGTTATCAGGGTCCTGTAGTACTGATCGATGAGAAAAATAAAACAATTGTGGCCATAAAAAACAAAGATCCAAAGAAAAACGCTGGCGTGCAAGTCGCAAGTAAGCCTGAAGTGGATCCAATGTGAAACCGGAAGTGACGTCACTCTTTATCGCGATATCTTACACGTTTCGTGGGAGCTTTCCCACTTCGTCAGAGAATGTATCCACTTCCATCCTGGTTCTTCTTTTATTTCTGGAGACCGGAAGTGCTTCTATTTATATCTGGCAAAAACAGCCAAATATTTAAGGCGATTATTTTGTATCTAAACACTTACACAATACGGAAGTTATAAAAAATTCATTATGAATATAGATTGGGGAATAAGTTTGTAAATCAGATACAGAGGATCAGAGGACAATAATATAAATATGGACAAAATGTCATAATTGGTATACAGAATTTCATATAGAGTATAGGTATAAGGTTAAAATATAAATAAATAAATATATATATGTATGACTATACAATTTGGGTCTATTGTGTATTTAAAAATATATATTTTGTGTGTAAGTACATTTCATGCATGAGGAATGTGTTGATTTTCTCCACTGTCACCTGAATAAATAGTATATTAAGAATTAGGGTGGGAAAAGAGTGAGGGGGCAAAAATGTGGCTTAATTATGGGGGCGTCCATAGAGGTGTACGGCTCGTGCTTTTCTTATAAAAAGGCTGCCAGTTTGATGTCCCTATTTAAACCATATGGTTCCCTCATGTTTAGATGGTGGATCCAATATGTTTCCATTTTTCTTAATGTAAAAGTCTCTCTTTTCCCTAAGTCTTTGGTATCTGTTCGATTGCTTTTATTGTGAAATTGTTTGGGTCATTTTTATGAAATTCTTCAAAATGTCTGCTTAGACTGTACTCAGAGGTTTCTCCCTCTATGTTTTTGACATTTGACACTTTTAGAACATGTAGGATGAGAGCTTCTGAAATACTATTGGCTGCTCAAATCAGCCAATAGGATGAGAGCTACTGAAATTTTATTGACTGACTTAAATAGCCAATTTTACTGTTGGGGGTCTTTGTATTTTTTTCCAGGTAAAAGAGCTGATTTCTTAAGGGCAATGCCCTACAAAAGGCCCTTTTAAGGGCTACTGGTAGTTTATTGTAGGCTAAGGTTTTTATTTTATTTTGGGGGGGCTTTTTTATTTTTATAGGGCTATTAGATTAGGTGTAATTGTTTTATTTTTGATAATTTCGTTTGTTATTTTTCGTAATTTAGTGTTTGTTAATTTTCATAATTTAGTATTTTTTATTCTTTGTAATTTTAGACTTAAAGGGACACTGAACCCAATTTTTTTCTTTCGTGATTCACTCCTATTATCAATTTTTCTTCATTCTCTTGCTATCTTTATTTGAAAAAGAATGCATCTAAGCTTTTTTTTGGTTCAGAACTGTGGACAGAATTTTTTTATTAGTAGATGAATTTATCCACCAATCAGCAAGAACAACCCAGGTTGTTCGTCAAAAATGGGCCGGCATCTAAACTTAAATTCTTGCATTTCAAATAAAGATACCAAGAGAATGAAGAACATTTCATAATAGGAGTAAATTAGAAAGTTGCTTAAAATTGCACACTCTATCTGAATCACAAATTAAAAAATTTGGGTTCAGTTTCCCTTTAATTTTTTTTTTGGTAGGGTTCTTTTAATGTGTAATTTAGATTTTTTTAATTGGTAGTTATTTAAATTTAGTATAATAGTTTAGTATAATAGTTATGTTAGGTTAATTTATAGTTTAAACTTAGTTTTTTTTTATTTCACAGGTACATTTTTATTTATTTTAAGATAGGGATATTGTAATTTTTTTTTTTTTTTTTCAAAATCTTTTTATTAAGAATCCATGATACATAGCAGTATGCAGACATACAAAGATGATTAAAAACATTACTTTGGTAAATATTACAGATGAAAACAATTGAATACGCATCAACAAATACCATGCACCCTGGACTCTCTTTTTAACCTCTTTTTTTTTAATTTAATTCTAACTATAACCTTAATATCTCGTTGCCTGTATAATATGTTTATTATTGTGCCTTGACAGTTGTTCAACCCGTAGAATTTGAGCCGGTAGGAGCTACAATCCATTGTATAATTAGTATTGGTCAAAGGGGAATCTAGGGCGTATTGTTTTTAATATATTGCTCCCACGTATGTTGTATTTCAATAAATTGTTCTCTTTTACCAGACAGGTAGGAACCATACTCCTCTAGTTCAATCATATCTGTAACTTTGTTACGCCAAAGTTTTAGAGAGATAACGTCGGTTGATCTCCAGTTTTGAGCTATCAAAACCTTTGTGCTGTTCGTCATAATTTTAAGTAGGTGTCTAAAATGGGCCTGGGGAAGTTTGATTGGTTTGTTTAGCAACCATATAAGAGGGTCCAGGGGGAGAAGAGTTTGAAAGATGTGCTCTATCTCATTAATTATGTTACGCCATAAAGTGTTTATCTGAGAGCACCACCACCACATATGACCCATATGGCTTCCAACATGCCCACACCGCCAACAGCGGTTATTAGTTTTTGGGAACAGTTTGTGTAGCCTCTTGGGGGTTAGGTACCAACCATGTAATAATTTATAATTTATTTCCTTAATGGATGCAGATGTAGAGGCAGATTTAGTGTTGTGAAAAATGTTAGTCGCGGTCTGCGGTGTGATAATTACCCCCAATTCCCTCTCCCACATCTCAATAGAATGTGGTAGATTGCCTGGTGGGGGCTGAGTAATAATATTATAGATATGTGAGAGACTATGTTTAATTGGGGGTGTGGAAGCGTATAATTTTTCAATATTTGATAGCGAGCGTATCATGTTTTCATAATGTTGGTGAGTTGTGATATAGTGATGTACTCTCCTATAGGAGAACCAGTTAGCAGCCCAGCTATGACCCAAGTCAACCAATTGTCCTTGTGTAAATAATTGATCGTTATTAGTAATTTGCATGACTGAGATCTCTCTATTGTCGTTATAGGTATCTATATTTTTAACTACTGTTAGTAGAGAGAATTCACTGTTATGTAGAAGTGATGTTAACGGGCCTGGGCATGACGAGATATATGGGTTCGTCTTATTAGAGATGTCCCATATTTTCAGCGTTTCTCGTGTGATTGGGTTATCAGTCTGTTTAGTTATCATTTGAAAGTTTGGGTGCCAACAGGCAGAAGATAAGTTAATACTAGAGTTTAGATTTTCCTCCAGTAAAATCCATCTCTTATGGTCCTTGTGAATTCTCCAGTCAAGAATTCTCTGTAAAAATATGGCCTTTCTATATGTATCAATATCTGGAACACCTAGCCCTCCCTGTGTAGTATGACGTGACATGGTAAGTTTATTTATTCTGGGGGGGCGTCTATTCCATATAAATGAGCCAAACAGTTGTTGCATCTGAGAAGTATAATTGACGGGAAGCGGAATGGGAAGGGTTTGCAATATGTAGAGCAGTCTCGGGAAGGCATTCATTTTAATAGTATTAATCCTGCCCAACCAGGACAAATGTTTTCTAGTCCAGGAGGAAAGGTCTCTCATTAGGGTACACTTAATTGGGACGTAATTTAATTTAAATAATGCATCAATGTTATCCGCTAGCTGTATCCCCAAGTATCTAAGGGATTCTCTATTCCATGTAAAAGGGCAAATTTTGGTAATTAATGTTTCCGTTTGTTGGTCAATGGCCACCCCTAATATTTCAGATTTGTTCTGGTTGATTTTAAAATTGGACAGTTTACGAAATACCTCTAATTCTTTCATGAGGGGTGGGATTGTTTTTACTGGGTCTGTTAGGGAGAAAAGGATGTCGTCCGCAAAGAGAGACATCTTGTACTCTATTCCTTCAATCCTTAGGCCTCGAATTTCTTGATTTAATCTAATTTTGGTTGCCAGAGTTTCTATGAGACACGTGAAAAGCAGGGGGGACAGAGGGCAGCCCTGTCTAGTACCGTTCGTAATCTGGATTGGATCTGATAATACTCCGTTAAGGGTCACTCTTGCACTAGGTTTGTTATAGAGTGCAAAAATTCTATGTAAAATCTTATCGCTTAACCCAAAGGCCCGCAGGGTTGCTTCCAGAAAAGGCCATCCGACTCTGTCGAAGGCCTTTTCGGCATCAGTAGAGAGCCACACTGAAGGAATGTTTCTAGTTTTGGCATGCCACATCAAGTGTAACTGTATTATCTCTAGCTTCGCGGTAGGGGACAAAACCGACCTGATCTTGATGAATAATCTTAGGTAGAATTAAATTAAGTCTATTTGCTATAACTTTGGCGAAAATCTTTATGTCTGTATTCAACAGGGAGATAGGTCTATAATTTGGTATTGATGTATTAGATTTGTTTGGCTTTGGGATTAAGGTTATGTTAGCTTGTAGGGCTAGAGGTGGGAATTTTTTGTGCTCGTCTATGCTATGGAAGTATGTCAGGAGATGTGGTATTAGGAGATCCTTAAAAGTAGTATAGTAGTCGTTAATGAAGCCATCTGGGCCTGGGGACTTCCCTGCCTTCAATGACTGGATTGCTAGTTTAATCTCTTCAGCTGAAAAGGGTGCGTCTAAATCGTCTCTCTGTTCATCAGTAATTCTGGGAACGTGAATTTGGTCTAGGTAGTTTTGTATGGCCGTGTTGGATGGAGGGGGATTAGTTTGGTTCAAATTATATAGTGATTCGTAGTATCGCCTAAAGCTGTCTGCTATATCTGTTGATGTATGTCAGTCTTTTCCCTTTTCATCTGTTATATGTAAGATATATCTGTTGAGTGTTTTTTTCCTAAGATGTCTAGCCAAGAGCTTGCCCTGTTTGTTGGTTCCCTCATAGAAGGTTTTTTTAAGAAATAATGCATTACGCTTAGCCTCAGTCCCTAGAAAAAGGTTAAGTTGTGATCTTTTATGTTCTAAGCTCTCCAGAAGGGAGTGATCTTTGGGGAATACTTTATGTATTTCTTGCAGTTTAGTCATGTCTTGTATCAGCGAGGTTAAATAGACCTGTTGTTGTTTGGTTTTAGCTGTTCTCAAAGCTATCAATTCTCCTCTAAGAACGCACTTGTGGGCATTCCATATGTGCTGTGGACACGTGTTAGGAGTATTATTCAGTTCAAAATAATCCACAAGGGATTTTGTTAATTGTATTCGTACTAGGGGGTCTTTCAATAGAGATTCATCTAGTCTCCATGGTCTTGGATGAGCGGAATGAGCGGGAAAATTAAAGGTGCAGCTAATCATGGCGTGGTCTGACCACGTTATAGGATATATTTCTGAACGTAGGACTTGTGATAGACTAGTGACATCAGTTAGCAAATAATCTATTCGAGAGTAAGTTTGGTGAGGGTGTGAATAAAAGGTGTAATCTTTTAGGTTGGGATGATGGATACGCCAGACATCATGTAGGGCTAGACTCGACAGGTGGGACTTGATCACGTTCAAAGTTTTATTTGTGATCGAAGATCTCCCCGTGGAGCAATCAATGGTGGGGTCCAGCGCGACATTAAAGTCCCCTCCCACCAATAGACTGTGTTTAGTTGATTCTAGTATCTTATTACAGATTTGGTGGAAGAATTTTTGGTGATCCAGATTAGGTGCGTATATGTTGACTAAAGTTATGGGTTTATGGTATAAAATCCCAGAGATAATTAGGTATCTCCCTTCCCTGTCTTTAACGACCGACTTAACCGTTAAGGGGACTTTTTTGCTAATCATTACACATACTCCATTGTGCTTGGAGTCACTAGATGAGAAATAGGCTGGGCCAAATTTTTTGAAGGAGGAACGAGGTTCGAGTCACCTCTTAAAGTGGGTCTCTTGGAGCATAACAACATCACATTTAAGTCTTTTATAATCCCTGAACGCCATGGTTCTTTTCTGTGGAATATTAAACCCTTTGACATTATGTGAAAGGACTTTAATTGTAATCATGTTTAATGGTATTAGTGCATGTAGCTTTATGTACTATTACAAATGATTGATACATGTTGAACTCACAAATTGAAAATGTCAAGGGCAACACTGAGAAAAAGGCACGAGAAATCTTAAGTATATTAAACTCAACAATAACATTGTAAAAAAAACATTGTCTTGAAACTGTACTAACATATAGTGTATTCCTAAAATTATACACCTTAGTGGGGGGATAAACGGTGTTGCATAGCGCTCTTGTTACTAAAATTTATGATATATGAAGGCGCAGGGTGGGGACCCCGGTTAGGAAGGAATGTGAACTGAAATTCATACTGTCTTAGTGTCCCTAATGTAGATCACTATCTATGGGGTTCCCTAGTGTTATGTACCTGGGGGACTTATAGAAACATTTTGATCTTTATCTGAAAACAGTTGAACAAAGTAATTTAAGGCAACATGAAAAAACAAATTCATAACATTGCAAACCTAATAGTACAATATGGGACTGTTTGGTACCATGTGGTTCTTACCCATTACCCAAGTCCAATGACTTCTCATCTAGAAAGCCGCCAACAGTCCATTAGTTATCCTCAGGCCAACACAGACCTGAAAATAAAATATTCTGTTCTGAGTTACATAGAAATATGAATAATAATAACCCTAAAGTCCAGGGCGGTCTATGGGGGGTGACTCTGTTTTCCGTCTCTTAGATTGAGACTTGATCCATTGTGAGCGTTGCTCCTTAGGAAGATCTTGATTCTTTTCTTGACGGGATTGCGAGAGCTCCAGGACATCCTCTCCAGGTGGGGTAATAGTTATACCCAGCTTCTTCGTCAGGTTGTCTAGATCCTGAAAAGTCCTGTACACGACTTGGGTGCCATTGTGGTTAATGATTAGGCTGAAGGGGTAGCCCCAGCGATATCTGATATTATTATCTTGCAGAGCTTTAGTAAGGAATCTGATCTCTTTCCTCCTCTGAATGGTTTGTGGGCAGAGATCTTGGAATATTTGAAGGTTGTGGTCTTTGAATGTGATGGTTCTTCTTGATCTCGCGGCTTGCCATAGTTCCTCTTTAGTGGTGTACCTTAGAAATCTCATGATTACATCTCTCGGTGGGGAAGGAGGCTTAGAAGGGGGTCTGAGTGCTCTGTGGATCCGCTCAATATCATCATTCAGGAGTGGTGGTGCCCTGGGAGCTAAGGAATGAAACAAGTCCTTAACATAAGCTTTTAGTTGGTCCTGCGGGACTTCTTCAGGAATACCTCTAATCCTAAGGTTATTCCGCCTCCCCCTGTTATCCAGATCTTCAAGTTTTTCTTGTAAAGATTGCACCATTGAGTCCTGTATTGACAGTTGTTGTGTATTTGAGCTTACCATATTATTGAGAGCATCTTGGCCCTCCTCAAGGTAATCAAGTCTGGAACCCATTTCGTTCAAGTCTTTTTTAAGCTCTCTCATTTCACTTTTAATGAAAGTTTTTAAAGATTCAAGATCATTTTTAGACGGTAGATCAGCAATTTGCGACTGCAGAGCAAGTAAAGAATTGTGTTGCAGTGGTAGGGAATCTGTTTGCGGCTCTAATAAAAGCTTTTCCTGTGGTTGGGATAGATCTGCTGGAGCAGGGTCTGAGGAGTGAAAGAAGGCCGACACAGATGGTGTAGTTATTGCTGTTTTGTTATTCTTATCCATTTTGGCTCCCTTACGTTGGGACATGATGTTGTGAGCAAACGTAGAACAAAGCCTTTGGGAAGCCAGAGGCTGTGTATTATAAGTCAGGTTGGGCTTGGCAGTGTGAGAAGGTTAGTTGAGAATAAGTGGTGAGAGGTAAGGCTCTCCAGAGAAAACAGTTCCACTTTAAACAATATAATCCTCCAAGTCTAATATAAACTGACAAGTACACACACTTCTATATTAATGGTGCTATTCTTAATAAAGGGCGTTTCAGTTGTAAAGAGTAAAGCTACTCTTCCTTTCTTGGCTCTTGATTTGCGTGTTTCATTACATATGCCCCCACATGTTAACTGCTGGTGATACAGACAGACCTGGTAGTTTATTGAGCGGTAAGAGAGGGGTTAATAAAACTTTTGCCCCCTACTTGTACACCAAGAACTATAGCTGTGCTTGTCTCTGGGATGGAGACAGCTTAGTAAGCTTTATAGGTCCCGGTTTGGGTAAGTGTATGTGTGGAAATACAGAACTCCCCCTTTGTGAGTGTCTCTCTTTGACCGTTACCTTGCTGAGACGGGTGTATCACGTGGCAGTGTCGGCCTTTGCTAATGTTCTCCCCGGCTCGAGTGTGTACTTCTCAGCACTGTAGCTGAATCGTTGGGCTGGAGGCTGGATGGGGTTTTTCCCGGCAGTGTTCCCACTAAGGTAGGTGCAGAAGGGCCAACAGGGATGCCGCGTGGGTTATCAATCTTGATCCAATATGGCGACCGGGTCGCCGTTAGAAATGTGAGCGGGTCGCTAATTAGCTCACAGGGTCTGAGAAAGTCCCCAACTTGCGTACCGATCCTTGCTAGTAGAGATAGGGAACCGGTGTGATATGTTTAGGGTCTCCACTTATGCGCCTTAGCTTATTTAAGCTGCAACATCTACGGAGCACTACTGAAACACAGCTATGTCCCAGCACGGCTTGGCTCCGCCCCCAGGGGATATTGTAATTTTAATATAAATTTAGGGGGTTGTTAGGTTTAGGGGTCAATAGTTTAATTTAGTTTTTTGCGATGTGGGGGGCTGGTGGTTTAGGGGTTAATATATTTATTTAGTGGCGGTGATGTGGGAGGCCAGAGGTTTAGGAGTTAATAACTTTTATTAGTGGCGCCAATGTCGGGGAGCTGCGGAATAGGGGTTAATAACTTTATTTAGGTGTCGGCGATGTCTGGGCAGCAGATTAGGGGTGTTTAGACTTGGGGTTTATGTTAGGGTGTTAGGTTTAAATATAACTTTCTTTTCCCCATAGACATCAATGGGGTTGTGTTACAGAGATTTTCATTCTGCACTTCACGCTGTCCCCTTTAATGTCTAAGGGGGAAAGCGTGCACGAGCACGTATTCTCAGCCCTTGGCTTTTGTGTGGTATGGAGCTTAACGCCACCATATCGCACGCACAAGGATGCTATTCAGAAACTTGTAATGGCAGCGCTATGGAGGGTGAAATAATGCAACTTTTGTTGCGTTCATTTCGCACCCTCTATAGCGCAAAACTCGTAATCTCGGTTAATGACAACAGAGTTTCGTCTTTATGAATTCTACATTCTTGATTAAAGTTTAGGTGAAAAACCAATGAATGTACATGTCCGACCACCATTTACTTCTGCAAGATTTCTTGGATGCCTCTCATTCTATCCAGAATCACTACTCTACACTAATAAAACAGACATCTGAGTATTTTACAATACACTTCCCATTTAACAATCAAGTGTTGCAATTTTACTTATTGTTTTTCTACTTTGCTGGCGGTTCTTGTATGTGTATTATAAAACAGCTATATATGTTAATGTCAGGAATGCCCACTAATAATGGGCTGGAAAAGATAGGTAAAGCATACCTCAACATAATATCACCTTTACAATAAGGCACCTCAACAAACTAACAAGTCTCTAGGAATCTAGGCCATTGCTTTGTTTGACAACTTGTTCATCAGGGTTAGGGGACAGTAAATTAAAACTGGCATGAAATACAAACAACTTTCCAATTTACTGCTGTTATCTCATTTGCTTAATTATGTTGGTAAGCTTTTTGTTGACGAGCATATGTAGGTAGGTTCAGGAGTGGCAGTGCAATACTGGAATCTAACTTGTGATTGAAGGCTGCACATATATGGCTCTTTTCATTGGCTCATCTGATGTGTTCAGCTACCACCTAGCCAAAGGATTAAGCGAATGAAGAAAATTTGATAAAAGAAGAAGATTGTAAAGTTGTTTTAAAAACTATGCTGTGTCTAAATCATTAAAGAAAAATGCTGGATCAATTCAATTTGTTTTCCTAAGTAACTGGAATTATAAACATAAATCAAAAAAACATAAAGGCTAGAGACCATATATAAAACTTTGACATTAATTTTGAAGAATAAAATACAATTTACACAACATAATTCAACAATGAATTTATCTCAATGTCAATAAAAATAAATGTTTATTTCATTCTGTAATTTATAAGTGATTTTGCATTTTTCAATAGAAAATTTGAGAAAAAACATTGATTTCCTCTTAAAACAAAATTTAACACACATAGGGCTAGATTACAAGTGGAGAGCTAATTTATCCCGCGCCCGCAAATGGGCAAACATGCCTGTTTGAGGGCGTGTGATAAATAACCAGCCATTACAAGTGGCTGGTTATTGCTACCGCAAGCTCGTGGTAGCAATTAGCGCTAAAAAAATTATCAGCGATCAGTTTTCTGGTAAATTTTCTAAATGTCCTCCAATTGCCTCCAGAATTAAGTGGTGCTTTTGTTTTATTAAAAAAAAAATAAGCATCTTTATTATTTTTTTAAATAACTGAGCTAAGCAGTTATAAAGGGTTAAAAGTGGCAGGTGTGGGGTGTTATCTATGGGAACTGTGTATACGTGTATGCTTATATACACATATATTTATGTTTTAATATGTGTATATACACATATTAACACATCAATATACATATGTTTATAAGCATACACATATATATTTAAATTTGCTGCCATCACTGCGTGACTTACCCCCTTCTCTGCGCTTAGGTTCTGTGCCATGCATGACGGCATCAGAACGAGGTTCCCATTGGATGCTATGGAAGATCGATCATGAGCGCAATGTTTCCATGCAATGCGAACGCGGGGTCGCGTTCACATTGCACCTAACTCATAATACCAGCGCACATTTGCATGTGCTGGTATTACAAAGTGGAGTACAAATATTGCTTTAGCGAAAACAATATTTTACGCTCCACTTGTAATCTGACCCACAATATTTACCTGAATTTAAAGTAATTATTTGTTACTAAGAAAAAGAAAATTTGTTGCTCACCTTTTTTAAAATAAATGAATAAAAATAATCTGTTCAGTTAATCCTTATTTTCATACCCTGAAGCAAATCGAATTAAGGGCCAGCATTAATATAATTAGATTTCTAGAACTAAAAATAACACTTACATTTAAATACTGTATATAATTTATTTTAGGAATAAAAAGATTTTACAAAACATGACTAATAAATGAAACATATAAATAAATAAATGTATTAGTAATAATTTAAACATAAAATATTTGTGGGAAAAGAGCTATGCTATAACTATTATCTGAGCCTGAGAACATTTGTAATATCACCCTTAGAGAATAATAAACAGATACTAGAGACTGAAATTTTGACATAGTTTACAGAAAAATAATCCAAACATCTGTTTTAATGACAAGGGATTTGAATAAAATACAGAGTACATGGGAAAGCAATGCTACATTTAGTAAAGTTTTAACTTTAAATCAAAGCTGTTTAGCAAAATGCAGCTTGCTACTAATATAAACAGTTTTCTCATTTTCCTGGGCCACATGCCAAATGTCAGAATACCGACACAGGCCCAAGGTCAAAGGGTAATCAAGTAGATGAAATTACTTGTATCTGAAAAATGGATGGGTCATTATATAAAGAAGGAGTTATATTATCATTTTGGCCACTCTTTTTAACTTGAGTTTGGTTAAGGCTAGGAATAGGGAACATTTCAGCCTCAACCACATTCTATCTACTTGAACAGAATAACTGTTATTCAAGACTTCTAGAAGTTGGTTTTTGCAGTATGACTTCAATGGATACATTAGTTTCTAACTTTACTGTATGGTTTGTTTTGATTTCTATTATTGAATATATTTTTATCATTATCCTTAATCTGGAAAACACTGCTCGATTCCATAACATTGGGTATAATTCATAAAAAAGAAGAAACTTTAAAAAAAACTAGAAACAACTAATAAGTCCAACCCCAAATTAGTGTCCCCCAAAAAACTAAAATCTACAATACGTATCCAAACTGGGCACAGCTCTATTCCTTCTTTAGAAGAGACTCTTTACCCTAGGAAAAACAAAAAATCCCACAGCACCATTGATAATCTCAAAAATAATCTCTTATTTTATTCTTACATATTGAAGTATTCTATATGTAAGAATAAAATAAGAGATTATTTTTGAGGTAGGATTCATGTAAATTAGGTGAATGGAACACTGGTTAAAGCAGTTGTGTTTAGATTATTTTCAGTTAGGCATCTATTTGTGCTTTAGGAACATTGCAATGGGTTTGTGCCAGGAGGTTCATGTACAAAACAAATGATTCCTACTTGACATTATAATAACGGTGCAGAATGTAAATCTAGTCATCTACTAACCATCACTATTAGATTGACTACTAAATTATGATCTTCCTTTTGGTAATAGCTATACTTAAAGTGTAAGCAACAATGCAAAGTATTTGCTATGTCTCTTGTTCAAAGAGGGATTGCTTGGTATTTTAGGACTGGACCATGTATTCTAGTCAGAAACAGACTGATATACAGCAGGACAGTTACACTTTGTGAAATACATATTCTGAGCGAATAAAGGCTGTTCCTGGGGGGAACACAGGACAATCTATAATGCTTTTGTCTGTTCCCTGGTTAGAGCTCTTCTCTCTATTTCTGTAAACAGTGTGAAAAATAGGCATTAAAGTGAAGGTAATTTTTCATGTGAAAATGCCCGTTTTTTTTTAACATTTCTCCCGTTTTCTTAAAATATACTTACCTTTTCTTCTTGAACCTGCTCCAGTGCTTCACTAGCCCGTCGCAAGCCTCTTCATACGTCAGCAATGCTGATTCCGGCATCCACCAATCACGGCTCCCCCCCCCCCGGAGGAAGCATTGCCTGAGGCAATGCCGTGATTGGAGGAAGCCGGTTTCGTCATTGCTGGATAAGTAAAACAGGAAGAAGCAGATGGGGCATCGTTTCAGAACGGCGATCCGGCATTTCAGAAGAAAAAGGTAAGTATTTTTAATATACGGTGCAATGTCAATTTTCATGAATGAAAGTGCCCCTGTTTTTAATAGTTTGTTTTTAAAAATCGGGCACTTTCACATGAAAATTGACCTTCACTTTAAGTAGAAAAGCTTTGTGCCTCAGATATCAATTTTAGAAATTGTTATTAAAAGAATAAGAAACCCCCAAAAAGTATTTTGTGAGTCAGGCAGAGCATAACATTTTTAAAAGGATTCCTATTTACTTCTATTATTAAATTTGATTCCCATGGTGTTCTTTTTTAAAGAGATAGCTAAGTAGGCATCTGGAGCACTACATAGCAGGAAATAGTGCTACCTTCTAGAGCTCTAGCAAATTGATTACAATCTTGCAAAACTGTCGCCATATAGTGCTAGTAGTTCCTGTGAGTATATACCCAAGAGGTCTTGTGTGGACTGTCTTCACCTCCTGGAGTGTATCTGAATACATGGGATTCTAGCTTGATGGTTTATACTTCTATGAGTACACCCTAGTGGCAGTAATTGGGTTCTTTCAGCCTCGGGACTCATTTTCATATATATATATATTTGTGTGGCATTTTAGTGCTTTTTTCTAAGTATATATATTTTTTGATCTGATATTTTTGTTCTGATATTAACGAGCCATATGCATATTGTTTTATTGGTTTTAGATATGCTATATTAGATGTAGATACATACTTTCATACATTACATTTATATTAATAGGAGTGTAAGTGTATATCAATTTCCTGTATCCATAATTTTTGTATACAAATTTTATTCAGGATTTTTATATGTAAGCTTTATTATTTATTTAATTATTTATTGTTCTCCTGACTCTAGCGCTTGCCACATAGCCCCCATACCCTCTTTGTACTTTGTGATCATTTAATAGAAATATTTGAAAAATATATTTTGCTTTTTGGGGAATATTGTGTCTAGTAGCTTTTTCAGGAGACATATCCATTGTGTTATTTGACTAAATCATATTTTATTAATGATTTATTGTTTTTTAATTGGAAATTATCAGATATCTATTTATATACCTTTTTATAGTAACAATTTATCCATTAGGAATCCATTTATTATATAATGTTATATACATATTTCTATATTACGTATTTATTTAACATATCATTATATTATATATTTATTATTGTGTGACCTCCCTGTGTTTTGCGCTTGGTTAGCCCCAGAGCTTATACAACTACTGGTTAGTGGTATATTCTATTTTGTACATATATATATATATATACATGTAGAAAAAAAACGGCACCTTTTCATAAAACAAAGTCTTTATTTCACCAGATTAAAAGATACAGCATAAAAAGTAGTGTGACAAGTTTCGGCGTTCAGCCTTAATCATAGACATGATAACTTGATAAAAACATAATTGTATTTAAACCATATGCTGCTATTACATTTGTAGTTACCTAATCAGGTGACTCAGAGAGTTAATTAGCTATGTTTAAATTCTTTAACCCTGAAACCTATTTCATACTTTTAACCATTTATTGTCTGCAGAAATATACAGAACTTACGAGTATAACAAATATCCATAACAAAGATGGTGAATAGAACACCACAATAAATTGCCCTTATCTAATATTGTATTGCCTATAACAAAGATGGCGAGTAGAGCACCACGATAAATTGCAATTATCTAATATAATATTGCCCATAACAAAGATGGCAAATAGAGCACACACACAAAAAAAAAACAACTAATAATTTGTTATTCTCTCAGACATATAAATGAGCCCTTTGTGAGGAAAACTGCACTTCTACCTTAGAACCACAAAACATATATGTATGTATATGCTTACTTATAACATAATTTCCTTCAAACATCAGAGACAAACCTTCCTCTCCTAATGGTGACTATTTTTGTTATACTAAAAATAAATGTTTTAATAAGCTGTAGGGCAATTTTAGCGATAAATCCGATATCTTATTCACAGAAGTTTACTACATCATACAAGGAATTGAAGCCCTTTGGAACATGTGTCTCAAGTGTGAAAATCCAATAGACTTCTCTTTTCAAAAGTGTCCCCTCTTTTGATGGAGCTGCAGGGTATACAAGCACTGTATCCACACCTATACATGCCCTTGGACGCAAGCCATGAGCTAGTACGATTAAGTGTGGGTAGCTCACTCGGTGAGTTTAGATTCCCTAGGGTGACACCCTTCCTGTAGGAAAACCAGCATCCTTTTTTGATTATATGTGCTAGTTAATCATCAGCATGGGTAGATATTTACGAATTATTTTACAAATATTATCGTAGTCTGATGAATATCGTGTGACAAACGTCACTGGATCAGACTTCATCTGCCCATTTTCATAGCGTTTTATCCGTGGTTTATTCAGAAGCAATTTGTTTCTGTCAGTTTTATCCACTTCTGCTTTTGCTCTGTGTATTTCTACAGGGTTTTAACCTCTTTGTAGAAATATTTCTGTTAATTCCTCACTTTCGCCTAGATTTAGAGTTCTGCGGCCAAAGGGGTGCATTAGCTACGCATGCTTTTTTTCCCACGCACCTTTTAAATACCACTGGTATTTAGAGTTCACAGAATGGCTGGGTTTTCAGTGCGTTAGGCTCCAAAAAGGGAGCGTAGAGCATAATTTAACGCCACTGCAACTCTAGATACCAGCGGTGCTTATGGACGCGGCCAGCTTAAAAAACGTGCTTGTGCACGATTCCCCCATAGAAAACAATGGGGCAGTTTGAGCTGAAAAAAAACCTAACACCTGCAAAAAAGCCGCGTTCAGCTCCTAACGCAGCCCCATTGTTTTCTATGGGGAAACACTTCCTATGTCTGCACCTAACACTCTAACATGAACCACGAGTCTAAACACCCCTAACCTTACACTTATTAACCCCTAATCTGCCGCCCCCGCTATCGCTGACACCTGCATATTTTTTTTAACCCCTAATCTGCCGCTCCGTAAACCGCCGCTATTTACATTATCCCTATGTACCCCTAATCTGCTGCCCCTAACACCGCCGACCCCTATATTATATTTATTAACCGCTAATCTGCCCCCCTCAACGTCGCCTCCACCCTTTAATGACTGACTCTAAATACCGGCAGTAGCCCAAAACCAGCGTTAGGAGCCTCTAACGCTGGTTTTGACGGCTACCGCCCAACTCTAAATCTAGGCCTTTGTCTGTTATAGTCAGTGTCATTGGAGCAGTTACACTTTATTCTAGTGTATTGTTCTTTGGCAATACAGTAAGGAACCATAATGGGATGGTTACTCTTTCCATGTAGAAGGGTATTCCCTGAAATGAGTTTTCGGAATACTATTGATTCTACCTGTTTGCAATTAGTGTCTGAGACTAGTTTAAGGTCTGGGTAGTTGATACACGATCTGTGAGCCTCAAAGGTAAACTTGAGACCCCACTCATTGTATTTTAGGGAATCAATGAATAATTCCATAACAGATCTCTCCCCTTTCCAAACAAAAATCAAGTCATCTATGTACCGATACTATAGTTTTAATTAAACCTAAGGTAACCATTGCCCTGAAAAGGGCATTTGGATGGGCATTGCCCTTAAAAGAGCATGTAGCTCTTTTACATTGCCCAAAACCCTACTCTAAAAATAAAACCCACCCAATAAACCCTTAAAAAAACCTAACACTAACCCCCGACGATCTACTTACAGTTTTCGAAGACCGGATTCCAATCAGCCAATAGGATGAAAGCTCAATCCTATTGGCTGATTGCAACAGCCAATAGGATTTTTTCACCTTTAATTCCTATTGGCTGATAAAATTCTATCAGCCAATCTTGGATGACATCATTTAAAGGGAAACTTCATTCTTCAGCAACCATCATAAGAAGAGGATGCTCCACGCCGGATGTCTTGAAGATGGACCCGCTCCGCGCCCGATGGATGAAGATAGAAGATGCGGTCTGGATGAAGACTTCTGCCCGCTTGGATGAAGACTTTTGCCGGCTTCGATGAGGACTTCTGCCCACTTGGATGAAGACTTCTCAAATGAGCATACAGACAATTGCCAACAATAAGGTATAGGACGTAACACAAAGGTAATATGCATCAAGATCTAAAACAGAAATACACCAAACGTCCTAATAAATGATTGCAATCTCGTCTGACGCTATACACAAAAATTCTAACTTAGTGGAATGAAGGACCT
Organism: Bombina bombina; assembly: GCF_027579735.1. NCBI lineage: Eukaryota > Metazoa > Chordata > Amphibia > Anura > Bombinatoridae > Bombina > Bombina bombina. Next base: position 233,240,666 of record NC_069500.1, on the reverse strand, counting down.
CATATTTTCACATTTCTTTCTTGAGATATTGCCCTTAATAAATATTCATAACATAAACAACAAGGTAAATATCAAATGCAGACTAAATAATTGTGTAGGCGTTACTTAGAGAGGTATAACAACAAGGTAATTATTAGATAGACTAGATAAATGCAAAGGAGCTGCTTAGGGAGATGTAACAATAAGGTAAACCTCAATTGTAAGCTCAGTATTTGTGAAAGAATTGCTTAGGGAAATAAAACAGTAAGATAAATATTAAATAGAAACTGAATATATAATTTGCGTGGAAAAAAGATAGTACTAAACAATCTTGCACAGCTTGGGAGGAAAAGTAGTGCCAATATAATTTGTAGTGCAAGATAGAATTGTAAAAAAGGGGGAAATAAGGTGTGGTATTGACAAGAGAAACCACATAATTCACTCTCTTGAAATAAGAGGTATATTAAAGGGGGGGGGAGGTGGTAAGTTAAATACGGTGGACAGATTGTATAAGTTAAGCGCCATATCAGGTCTGGGAGATGCACTATACTATGTGAAAAATTGCGTGGGCACATTGGGTACCGGCAGAGAATTAGTGGGGGTGGGGGGAGATGGTAACTCAAGCATAATAGACCCACAAATAAGCAAGGCGCTATAGCTAATCCAAAGGTTGCCAGGGTATCCGGATATGAGAGGACATGCAGGTAAAAGCTGGTAATATACAAGAAGCTCTCAATTAATACATATGAGGCAAATAAGAGAACTATCTGGCACTAGGGGTCTGCTGGAGGAGTTTAGCACCTTGTATCCATTCCCAAGTCAGGCACTGAGTAACAATCCCATGTCACAAAAGTCATAAGGGGCTGTACAAATATATGCATATATACACCACCATATACATATACAGACACACATGTATATGCACGTATGCTTGGGTAAAGCTATGCTGGGTTTCTGGAGGAATCTAATTATGCAGGCCTATGGGGTATACAATGTTGCCTATGTGACGCGTGTAGTGCTTGATATGAGAGTTGATGAATAACCTTGCCATATGAATCAAGCAAACACCATGAAACAAAATTACTAAGGTAGGATTCACCCATATACATACAAGCTGCAAGGCTGCTTGGGGGGAAACAAACAACCTAAGTATCCCGTTGCAAGGTAGTATAGCCAAGAATGGGAATATATTGACATGCCAGCACGTCAATAGCCTGGAAAGCAGCAATATCCTAGTAAATTGCAATTCAAGGGATATGTATATTCTTTTTATATCAGCAATATCGGAACTTGGGCATACAACAGCCTCTATCATGCTGTAGAGGGTGGGAAAAAGAAGGCATACTGTGAGCAGTGTAATATAGATGGGCTCTACATATAGCTAGCAGAAATATAATAGGCATCATGGTGATTGTGAAAGATATATATATGTTTCAGAGCCCCATGCCACCAATAGCATATGGAGTTAGCTTAACCGTAAGGACATTGTAAGGAGAGTTACTAGCAATTAAGATGCATAATGAACAATGTCTAACCCACTCTCTAAATGCGCTATAAAAATGCCTCCTGAACTATAAAATAGATTGAACCCTATGGGGCAAATTAAGAGCCACTCATAGATCTGTAGAGGGTGACTGTCAGTTTATCCTGAGTGAAGTATAGAGCGACAGCTACTACAGACTCAGAGAACACTTTTAAGCAAGGAGCTATGACATAGAACAAGCACGGGGCGGCAAAGTATACTTTTGCTCCACTTTAAGCTATATTAAAGATCACTAAGTTCTTGTGGTAAAAGGGGAATGTCACCAATGTCTAAGTAAAATGAAGGGGATTGCCTATATTAGGGAGAGCTTATGCTTAATGAGAACAAATGACAGTTTTGGTTGGGCTTCGTACATCAGTCGAGAGGTGAAGTGCAATTAGCAGGTCAAACTGTGTCCTGATTTACCAGTCAGGAGTAATAGTAGGGTTAACTACATTTAGAGCTGATAGTCTAATCCAGATATAAGCCAGCGTGATGTGGAGCATGTAATAAGTAGATGTGTGGGTCATGGTGCTTGTAGATTCATTCAGAAGAGTGACTAATAACATGTATAGCATGCAGCCCCAAGTGGTAGTAACATAACATTGTGTGAACTACTGGGACATAAAAAACTGTGAACCACATAAAACTATAAGTTTGCCACTAAACTAGGAGCATGTAAAAATAGGCAGTCCTATAACTATAAAACAGGCGTCCTGCTCAATAGGTGTTTAGAAAAGTGCAGTCCAACGGTAGCTTAATGACTGTTCACCCGCATAGCTACATTATCTAGTCAGGTGAGCCTCCGGTAACCGCACAGCTCAGTGTCTCTATCCCACGCCGGATGGCCAGAATAGGGAAAGTCTATCCCTCAGTTCATGGGCTGGCTCCAAACTGTATCCCAAGTACAGTCTAATTGAATGCGCAGAGGAAAGGCAATACTTATCTTTCTTATCGTGATATCCTAGACAAAAAGCAGAATCAAAGACCGAGATCGATCCACATGCATGAGCCCTGGCCGTTTGGGCTGTCAATGACGATGGTAGGTAGGTAATGAGAGAGATGTGTGAGAGAGCCCCGAGTTTCGGGGCCAAACTTTCAACTCCAGTTGCTCGGGACCTGTACTGATCGGGTAGCCGGCCCCCGTCGGCAGCATTATTTAAAGACTTAGCCGCTTCTGAGGTATGCGGTAGATGCCGGGGCCCCAAAGCATCACCACTCTCGCTGCCGCTGTTGGCCGGGCACAGGCAAGCTTCCTCCTGAGCTCCGCCGGAGACTGCTAGATCCAAGGCTCCGCCCGGAGCGGTAGTAAAAGCAAGGCTATAAGATTTTAAGAGTTTGCTTAGCTCGGCTAGGATCCATTTGGCGTCCACCATCTTAGATGTAGAGGATTAGGGTGATAGCAAGAAAAAAAGGTCTCAGTTCGCATAGAAAAGTGTAAACTGGTCTGTACAGGGTAACTTCCCTACCACGCAGGGAGAAAATGGCCACCGCCCGCACAGCATCAGGAAAGGCCTCCGGTTATAACTTGAGGTAGCTGCAGAGGTGTTATTTTGTTACCTTCGCCAAATATTGAGCCAAGGTCTGTCACCCGTTCTTCAAAGCTTAGAGGGTGTGATTTGCCTTGAGAAGCATTTTAAATCAATATTAAGAGGATATTAGCTGGAGCTTTAGAAATGTGAGGCCACTCTCAGGCGTTGCTGGCTCCGCCCCCCCACTTTGTATTTATTTTAACTAGGTAGCTAGTAAAAAGTTAATAACTATTTACTAATTCGTCTACCTAGTTAAAATAAATACAAACTTACATGTGAAATAAAAATAAAACCTATGTTAGCTACAATATAACTATTAGTAATATTGTAGCTAGCTTAGGTTTTAATTTACAGGTAAGTTTGTATTTAGTTTTAAATAGGTTATTTAGGTAATAATTGTAAGTTTTATTTAGATTTATTTTAATTATATTTAAGTTAGGGGGTGTTAGGGTTAGGTCAGGGATACGTTAGGGTTAGACTTATGCTTAGGGTTACGTTAGGGTTAGGTTTAGGGGTTAATATATTTATGTAGTGTTAGTGATGTGGGAGGCCAGAGGTTTAGGGGTTAATAACTTTAGTATAGTGGTGTCGACATTGGGGGCGGCAGATTAGACGCTAATAAGTGTAGGTAGGTGGCGGCGATGTTTGGTCCAGCAGATTAGGGGTTAATAACTGTAATGTAGGCGGCAGCAATGTCAAGGGTGGCAGATTAGGGTTTAATAAGTGTATTTAGGTGGCGGCGATGTTAGGGCCCTCAGATTAGAGGTTAATAACTGTACTGTAATGTGTTTTTTTTAGCCGACTCTCCCCATTGATGTCTATGGGAAAATCGTGCATGAGCATGTCAAAACAGCGCTTGTATTTGGGTGCGGTATGGAGCTCAATACAACCATATCGCCGCACAAGCCAGGTTTTAAAATACCTGTAATAGCAGCGCTATAGGGAAGTGAAATACCGCCACTTTTGTGGCGGTCATTAATTTGCCTATATCGCTCAAAACTCGTAATCTAGCTGTTAATGTGTTGTGCAACTTTTTTGTTTTGTGAAACAGTTAACCTGAGCTCTGAGGACGCAATAATCATTCTAGAGTAATTAATAATTGTGCTTAAGAGATTGTGTTTACCTTCAACTTTTAATACCAGCGATAAGCCCAAAAAGTTCAAACAGCCACTTATCGCTCACACTCAAACGTTTGCGCTCCACTGGTAATCTGACCCTCTATCATTATTCATATGGGGAAATTATTGTTTAGCAAAGCTTTGCTCATTTGATGATCAAGATATGTTTATGTTGCTATGTAGTATTCTTTATGTGAAACAGATACTCCTACATTACAATACAAGGTCTAAAAAAAAAAATCCTAAAGACTTTGCATGATTTCTCTACATGCCGGTGAGGTTTTTAATATTAGACCCTGAAAGCTTACATTGTTTGGCTAAAATATGGTACTAAACAAACCTATCATATAAATCTGGGGATAGTGCACAAATATGTTTTGTATGTAAAATGTGTTTACTGGGCCAATTTATGCTGAATGCTGCAGTTTCTGCGAGAGCATTCAGGCTCCTTAACTCGTCCGCTGCCTCCGAGGCTGCGGACCTCAGTCTGCCCAATCGTATATGATCGGGTTGATTGACACCTCCTGCTAATGGCCGGTTGGCCACAAATCTACAGGGGGCAGCATTGCACAAGCAGTTCACCATAACTGCTTGTGCAATGTTAAATGCTGACAGCGTATGCTGTCTGCATTTAGCGATGCAGGGCAGACATAAGTTGCTATAGCGAATCATGTCCACCCAGGGTATGATAAATCTACCCCTAAATGTCTAATGTGTGTAAAATTTTGTCCTTGCAGCAGCCCATTAAGATTAGAATTAACGTGGATGGATTACTTTACTACTATGAATACTGATTTTTTTATGCTTGCTTTAAAAATGTCCCTTCTTGTTTTTGGAGATATCTTTCTATTTTGTGAGGTTCATGACAACTCATTCAGACAGTTTACTTTTGGCTTGTGCCTTCATTTTGGTATGAATGTGAATTTATAATGAAAATAGGGATATTCATTTCCTTTTCAGAAAACAAATACCCAAATGAATGCACAAACGTGGGCGTGACCAGATGTGATGGTCGTGGTTGGGGGCGTGGGCGTGGGCGGGTGCGGTTGGCGCGAGAGAGGGGAGATAAATAAAATGAGAGGGGGAGAGACAAAAAGAGATAGGAAAGAGCTAAAGAGAGGGGGAAGAGCGAAGAGAGGGGAAAGTGCAGAAGAGAGGGGAAGAGAGAGCTAAATAGAGGGAAAAGAGCAAAGCAAAGGGGAAAGAGCAAAATAGAAGGAAGAGAGAGAAAAAGAGAGGGGGGAGAGAGATCAATAGAGAGGGGGAGAGAGAGCAAAAGAGAGGGGGGAGAGAGAGCAATAGAGATGGGGAGAGAGAGCAATAGAGGGGGATGGAGAGAGAGAGCAAAAGAGGGGGGTGGAGAGAGGGGAGAGAGATAGAGAGCAAAAGAGAGTGGGGGAGAGAGAGCACAAAAGAGAGGGGAGGAGAGAGAGAGCGCAAAAGAGAGGGGGAGAGAGAGAGCACAAAAGAGAGGGGGAGAGAGAGAGCGCAAAAGAGAGGGGGAGAGAGAGCAAAAGAGAGGGGGGAGAGAGAGCAATAGAGAGGGGGAGAGAAAGCAATAGAGAGGGTAGAGATCAAAAGAGAGGGGAGAGAGACAGAGCAAAAGAGAGGGGTGGAGAGAGAGAGCAAAAGAGAGGGGGGAGAGAGAGAGCTAAAGAGAGGGATGGAGAGAAAGAGCAAAAGAGAGGGATGGAAAGAGAGAGCAAAAAAAAGGAGAGACAGAGCAAAAGAGAGGGGGAGAGAGAGAGCGCAAAAGAGAGGGGGGAGAGAGAGAGCACAAAAGAGAGGGGGAGAGAGAGAGCACAAAAGAGAGGGGGAGAAAGAGAGTGCAAAAGAGAGGGGGAGAGAGAGTGCAAAAGTGAGGGGGAGAGAGAGAGCGCAAAAGAGAGGGGGAGAGGGAACACACAAAATAGGGGGAGAGAGAGCACAAAAGAGAGAGAGAACGCAAAAGAGAGGGGGGAGAGAGAGAGCGTAAAAGAGAGGGGGAGAGAGAGAGCGCAAAAGAGAGGGGGAGAGAGGGAGCGCAAAAGAGAGGGGGAGAGAGAGCAAAAGAGAGGGGGGAGAGAAAGCAAAAGAGAGGGGGAGAGAGGGAGCAAAAGAGAGGGGGAGAGAGAGCAAAAGAGAGGGGGAGCAAGAGAGAGAGCAAAAGAGAGGGGGAGAGAGCACAAAAGAGAGGTTGAGAGAGCACAAAAGAGAGGGAGAGAGATAGAGCAAAAGAGAGGGGGGGAGAGAGAGCATAAGAGAGATGGAGCGAGAGAGAGCACAAAAGAGAGGGGCATAGAGTGCAAAAGAGAGGGGGAGAGAGCACAAAAGAGAGGGGGAGAGAGCACAAAAGAGAGGGAGAGAGAGAGAGCAAGGGGTGGGACCGCTGTACTGCAAAAAATGGACTAGTATCTAATAATGCATTAAAGGCATAATGACAAGAATAGTGTCCTAGGTTCACAAATGTCCACTGGGACTGTGTAGCCTAACAACAAACACAATAAGAAGTGTGAGGTCATTTTCAAGACTCAGTAAAGGAACGTTTTATATGGCAAGCTATTTAACCCTTTATGGGACATTCTTTTTTGATTAGAAGAAGAGATGCAAGAAGTACAAATTAAGGCTTCCTTTTTGTAACACCAAGTCCCTTTTGCACCTGTATTGTAAATTTGACAATCTTTTGGCTATTTGTGGTGTTAATTTATGTTTGATGCCAAGTGTATTCTTTTAAAAATAAAGAAGTTGCAGTATATAAGCATTAATATGATTATAGATGCCAGCATTGTTATATTATTATGAAAGGCCTTCTATTTTAAAGAGATACCCTCGGTACTCTTTAAAAAATGGTCATGCCATTGTAAAATGCCATAAGCACTAACCCTTGCATGTGACTCACTGTAATTGGTTAATATGTAATGGAGCTCAATTATATGTGTATTTAACTATTAGGGTTGTTACCTTTTCTGGGAAAAAATACTGGCAAGGATCATTAGATAAATAAATACTTATACAGCATTCAACTAATGCTAAAGCTGCTAGGTCTGATTTTAAAGGACATTTTGTTTATTATTATTATTATTATCATCATCAATCATGTATAATGCTGCCAAATTCCGTAGCGCTGGGTACAGTGATAGGGGTATACAATGACAAAGATTTGTGATAAAATACAAAACGTAATAAAACAAAACAAATATAGTACAGGAGGAAGAGGGCCCTGCTCCGGAGAGCTCACAGTCTATAGGTTTAGGGTGCAGAGACATAAGGTTGGGGTAGTTTGCTATAGCGAATCATGTCCACCCAGGGTATGATAAATCTACCCCTAAATGTCTAATGTGTGTAAAATTTTGTCCTTGCAGCAGCCCATTAAGATTAGAATTAACATGGATGGATTACTTTACTACTATGAATACTGATGTTTTTTATGCTTGCTTTAAAAATGTCCCTTCTTGTTTTTGGAGATATCTTTCTATTTTGTGAGGTTCATGACAACTCATTCAGACAGTTTACTTTTGGCTTGTGCCTTCATTTTGGTATGAATGTGAATTTATAATGAAAATAGGGATATTCATTTCCTTTTCAGAAAACAAATACCCAAATGAATGCACAAACGTGGGCGTGACCAGACGTGATGGTCGTGGTTGGGGGCGTGGGCGTGGGCGGGTGCGGTTGGCGCGAGAGAGGGGAGATAAAATGAGAGGGGGAGAGACAAAAAGAGATAGGAAAGAGCTAAAGAGAGGGGGAAGAGCGAAGAGAGGGGAAAGTGCAGAAGAGAGGGGAAGAGAGAGCAAAATAGAGGGAAAAGAGCAAAGCAAAGGGGAAAGAGCAAAATAGAAGGAAGAGAGAGAAAAAGAGAGGGGGGAGAGAGAGCAAAGAGAGGGGGGAGAGAGATCAATAGAGAGGGGGAGAGAGAGCAAAAGAGAGGGGGAGAGAGAGCAATAGAGATGGGGAGAGAGAGCAATAGAGGGGGATGGAGAGAGAGAGCAAAAGAGGGGGTGGAGAGAGGGGAGAGAGATAGAGAGCAAAAGAGAGTGGGGGAGAGAGAGCACAAAAGAGAGGGGAGGAGAGAGAGAGCGCAAAAGAGAGGGGGAGAGAGAGAGCACAAAAGAGAGGGGGAGAGAGAGAGCGCAAAAGAGAGGGGGAGAGAGAGCAAAAGAGAGGGGGGAGAGAGAGCAATAGAGAGGGGGAGAGAAAGCAATAGAGAGGGTAGAGAGCAAAAGAGAGGGGAGAGAGACAGAGCAAAAGAGAGGGGTGGAGAGAGAGAGCAAAAGAGAGGGGGGAGAGAGAGAGCTAAAGAGAGGGATGGAGAGAAAGAGCAAAAGAGAGGGATGGAAAGAGAGAGCAAAAAAAAGGAGAGACAGAGCAAAAGAGAGGGGGAGAGAGAGAGCACAAAAGAGAGGGGGGAGAGAGAGAGCACAAAAGAGAGGGGGAGAGAGAGAGCACAAAAGAGAGGGGGAGAAAGAGAGTGCAAAAGAGAGGGGGAGAGAGAGTGCAAAAGTGAGGGGGAGAGAGAGAGCGCAAAAGAGAGGGGGAGAGAGAACACCCAAAATAGGGGGAGAGAGAGCACAAAAGAGAGAGAGAACGCAAAAGAGAGGGGGGAGAGAGAGAGCATAAAAGAGAGGGGGAGAGAGAGAGCGCAAAAGAGAGGGGGAGAGAGGGAGCGCAAAAGAGAGGGGGAGAGAGAGCAAAAGAGAGGGGGGAGAGAAAGCAAAAGAGAGGGGGAGAGAGGGAGCAAAAGAGAGGGGGAGAGAGAGCAAAAGAGAGGTTGAGAGAGCACAAAAGAGAGGGAGAGAGAAAGAGCAAAAGAGAGGGGGGGAGAGAGAGCATAAGAGAGATGGAGCGAGAGAGAGGACAAAAGAGAGGGGCATAGAGTGCAAAAGAGAGGGGGAGAGAGCACAAAAGAGAGGGAGAGAGAGAGAGCAAGGGGTGGGACCGCTGTACTGCAAAAAATGGACTAGTATCTAATAATGCATTAAAGGCATAATGACAAGAATAGTGTCCTAGGTTCACAAATGTCCACTGGGACTGTGTAGCCTAACAACAAACACAATAAGAAGTGTGAGGTCATTTTCAAGACTCAGTAAAGGAACGTTTTATATGGCAAGCTATTTAACCCTTTATGGGACATTCTTTTTTGATTAGAAGAAGAGATGCAAGAAGTACAAATTAAGGCTTCCTTTTTGTAACACCAAGTCCCTTTTGCACCTGTATTGTAAATTTGACAATCTTTTGGCTATTTGTGGTGTTAATTTATGTTTGATGCCAAGTGTATTCTTTTAAAAATAAAGAAGTTGCAGTATATAAGCATTAATATGATTATAGATGCCAGCATTGTTATATTATTATGAAAGGCCTTCTATTTTAAAGAGATACCCTCGGTACTCTTTAAAAAATGGTCATGCCATTGTAAAATGCCATAAGCACTAACCCTTGCATGTGACTCACTGTAATTGGTTAATATGTAATGGAGCTCAATTATATGTGTATCTAACTATTAGGGTTGTTACCTTTTCTGGGAAAAAATACTGGCAAGGATCATTAGATAAATAAATACTTATACAGCATTCAACTAATGCTAAAGCTGCTAGGTCTGATTTTAAAGGACATTTTGTTTATTATTATTATTATTATCATTTATTTGTATAACTCTGCCAAATTCCGTAGCACTGGGTACAGTGATAGGGGTATACAATGACAAAGATTTGTGATAAAATACAAAACGTAATAAAACAAAACAAATATAGTACAGGAGGAAGAGGGCCCTGCTCCGGAGAGCTCACAGTCTATAGGTTTAGGGTGCAGAGACATAAGGTTGGGGTAGTTTGTTACATCGGTTGTATTTGTATCCTTATATGAACTTTTTATTTATCTATTGATTCTTCTAGAATCATCACATTTATTTTCACATTTATTTTCGATTGTGATGTTTGGTATATTTTTTGTATATCGGTTGTATTTGCAGCAGTGGAGTCAGGCAGTTCATGTATTAGTTTGGTTCGGATGCTGGATGGAGGAGAGATGTTAAGCCTCTCGGAATAGGTGGGTTTTCAAGGATCGTCTGAAGCTATACAATTTGGAGACAGTCTAATGGAGTGGGGTAGAGAGTTCCAGAGGACAGGAGCAGCACGTGCAAAGTCTTGGAGGCGGGAGTGGGACGTAGAGATAACAGGAGTGTAGAGGCGTAGGTCAGAGGTTGATCGAAGAGGACGGGATGGGGAATATTTCACGATGAGAGAGGAAATATTGTTTGGAGTTAGACTGTTGAGTGCTTTGTAGGTTAAGGCTAATACTTTAAATTGTATTCTGGAGTGTATGGGGAGCCAGTGTAGAGACTGGCAGAGCGGAGCAGCTGATGTAGATTGTCGACTATAAGAGGGAGGAGAGGTGTTGTTTTGGAAGGCCATTTAGGGGTAGATTGCAATAATCAATGCGTGACAAAATGAGGGAATGAATAAGTATTTTTGTAGTATTTTGAGTAAGGAAGGGACAAATTCTGGAAATGTTGCGTAGGTGTGAATGGAAGGATTTGGTAAGCGCTTGTATATGTGGGTTGAATGTGAGTTCTGAATCTAGTGTGACCCCAAGGCAGTGGACCTGGGGTAAGGTGTTGAGAATAGAGTCTCCAACCATCAGATAAATGTCAGGTGTTGGATGTCTCGAAGAAGGAGGGATAAGAAGCAGCAACAGATTGAGTTGGAGGTAGTGTGAAGACAATTGCAGAGAGGCAGTCAGAAATCTGGTTGAGTAAAGAGGGAGAGATATCAGGAGAGGAAAGAAAGATTTGGGTATCATCAGCATATAGGTGGTACTGGAATCCAAAGGAGGCTATAAGTTTTCAAAGGCAGGATGTGTAAAGAGAGAAAAGCAAGGGGCAACAGGAAAGAAACAATGGCACTACTCAGAATTAATAATAAATAATGAACGTTCCCCTTTTCCCAGTGATAATGGGTATATTGTATATTTGTGTATTCAAATATTAACAATCTATTAGGGATTGGTGCTTGTACCTATTTACAATCTGTATAGAGAATCAGTAAAGAACTGACGAAAGGGTACAAATATAGCACTCATGAACGTGAAAAAATGACAAAAAAAAATAATAATAAACTGAACTAAAATATAACTTTTACTAGATCGTTTAAAAACAGGGGTTTGACACACATTTAAAATCAAATTTGGTCTACTACCATGGAGCCAGAAAGTGTGGGTACTGTCCCTTGAGAGACAGAACAGCCTTGTTAGGATTGGTATTAAGTCTCGTGTTGAAGTGACAACTAATGGTACAAATATGGGTACCCATAGATCAGCCGGGATAATTACATATTGTCTGGGTCCACTAAGATATGTGATACATTTCCATTAAATAAAGGTACCGATACAAAGTGTGTGAAGTTGTACAATTAAGATTATCACAAGTACAGTGAATTAAAGTAGGTTGGGCTACAACTCCTTATTACATCAGATTATCTGTATGTTTTTGACACTGGGACATCCAGATTCTGGCTCGAAATAACCAAGTTTTTGCTCAGACAGATTATCAGTATGTATGTGACGTTATATCAATAATCCAGACACCAAATATAAATATATGTCGGCTAGGTTCTGGTTATACTGAATTAAGGTATCATAGTCTCCTGAGTAACCCTATTATATGGAGGTCTGGCAGACCAGTGGATTGTATCACTTGATAGTCATCACGTATGATTGAAGCGTAAACTCTGCTGATATATATGTCCTAAGAAACTGATTTATACCTTGTTAATACTGGAAATAACAACTAGCTTGTGAAGTAGATATAGATTCGTATCAGCATACAAGTCAGGAAAACCTTATTAATACCAAATATGATGATAAAGTTGTAAATCGTGTTGGATAGATACCAGATACCATCAGTGTTAGGTTAGGAAAAGCCTAACAAATATACCATGATATTACCGTTAAACTACTATAACGTGTTGTAACCGTTAAGAATAAAGTTAACTGGTATACGTGATATGAGAACTAAGTTTAGATACTTAATACATCTTAATCTTAGTCAGAAAAAGCCTGACTGTAATACCTTGCTATTACCATTATGAGAGAATAAGTAATATAGCCAGGTGTTAGTACGTGTCAAAGTTAGGAAAGACCTAACTGCTATACCTTGTTATACCGTTATAGGTGTAAAGCATCCATATCTAGGTCAGGAAAAGCCTGACTGTGATACCTTGTTATTACCCTTGTAGGAAGATGGTAAATACGACCCTGTATTAAAACAGAGAAATATAAAGTTTCCGTATTGGAGTTAGGAAAAGCCTAACTACTATACCTTGTTATTACCGTTTGAGTGGTTTGAATGGTTAAGCCAACTAAGAGGAGACCCATATCTGAGTTAGGAAAAGCCTAACTGCTACCTATATCTGGTTAGGAAAAGCCTAACTGCTATACCTTATTATTACCGTTATGAGTAACCTATATCAATGGTTCAGAAATAATACTGAGCGTAGTTGGTCAGACTAATTCTATTACGTAGCGTAATCAAAGTAAGTTAGGGCCGCCGAAGCGGTTAGTATATCTTTAAGTATTAGGTAGTCATTCTATATTTGGTAGTAGACCAAGCATTAAAAGTAACAAGAAGGGAAGAGAGGGGGATGCCACTGATGCGTTTCGTCGAGGTGGCTGTATCAAAGGGCCCAAGCAAGGGGCCCAAGACAGAGCCTTGCGGTACTCCAACTGAGAGAGGCATAGGATCACAAGATATGTTGTTAAAGGAAACTGAAAACGAGCGGTTTGAAAGATATGATGCAAACCAGACGAGGGCTGTGTCTCGGATGCCAAATGAATGTAGTATTTTTAGGAGGAGAGGATGGTCAACTGTGTCAAAAGCTGCAGACAGGTCAAGAAGAATTAGTAAGGAGTAATGGCCTTTTGCTTTATTTATAATACACTTAGAAGAAGTTTCACCATGATAGCATCTTTATTTTCAAATATTGGCTTGGTGGCAACCCAACTAACTGCCCTCCTCTAAGGAGATAAGATTAGCAATACTCAAGAGGTATTTCAATGGGTTAGTCCAAGAATTAGCAAAACAATGCACATTTTTCTACCAAGATGAGTTTTCATTTTTCATTTTATATGCAGATTTTGTGCAATGAGTGTTTAATATATGAGCATATACCGTATAATATTATGTTACTGTTTTTTTGTTTTTTTTATTAAATCAGCCAATGATAGTGAGTAATAATCAGCTAGATTACAAGTTATGTGTGCTATAGGGAAATTAACAAATGCAACATTATTTAACCCTCTATAGCGCTGCCATTGCAAGTTTTCAAACAGCCGGCTTGTGCGTGCGATATGGTGGTTTTAAGCTCCATACCGCACCCAATTCAAGTGCTGTTTTGACATGCTCGTGCATGCTTTCCCCATCAATGGGGAGAATGTGTCAGAAAAAACACCTGAAGCGCGGAATGAAAAGCTCTGTAACACAGCCCCATTGATGCCTATAGGGAAAAAAAAGTTATGTTTAAACTAACACCCTAACATAAACCCTAAGTCTAAACACCCCTAATCTGCCGCCCCCAACATCGCCGACACCTACATAATATTATTAACCCCTAATATGCCACTCCCGATATCGCCACACCTAAATAAAGCTATTAACCCCTAATCTGCCACTCCCAATATCGCCGCCACTATACTAAAGTTATTAATCCCTTTTCCCCTGCACTCCAACATCATCCACACTATAATAAATCTATTAACCCCCTATTCAACCGCTCCACGACATCACGGCCACTAAATAAAGCTATTAACCCCTAAACCTCTGGCCTCCCACATCACTACCACTAAATAAATCTGTTAATCCCTAAACCACCAGCCCCCCGCATCACAACAACCTAAATTAAACTATACTAATCCCTAAACCTAGCCCTAACGTAAACCCTAACCCTAAGCATAAACCTAACCCTAATTTTAACATAATTAAAATAGAGCTAAACTAGTTACAATTATTAACTAAATAATACATATTTAAAACCAAATACATACTTATCTGTGAAATAAAACCTAAGCTAGCTACAATATAACTAATAGTTATATTGTAGCTAGCTTAGGTTTTATTTTTATTTCACAGGTAAGTTTGTATTTATTTTTACTAGGTAGACTAGTTAGTAAATAGTTATTAACTATTTACTAACTACCTAGTTAAAATAAATACAACCTGTGAAATAAAACCTAAGCTGTCTTACACTAAAACCTACTGTAACATTACAAAAAATAAAAAACACTAAAATTACAAAAAAATAAAAATCCTAGCATTACAAAAAAATAACAAACAAAATTATACAAAATTAATTATATAAACATTTGTATGGCATTGCCCCAATGTTAACAGCTCTTTTGCTACAAAACAAAAACCCCCTAACAGTATACAAACCCCCACCCCCTAAACCCACAAAATAAAAATAAAGTAAAACCTAAGCTACCCATTGCCCTGAAATGGGCATTTGTGTAAGCATTGCCTTTAAAACGGCATTTACCTCTTTTGCTGCCCAATCCCTAATCTAAAAAAAAACACCCAAAAAAACCTTTAAAAAGCCATAACACTAACCCCCGATGATCCACTTACAGTTTTTGAAGTCCCCCTTGAACGATCTTCATCCAGGCTGAGAGAAGTCTTCATCCAGATGGCCTCTTCTATCTTCATCCAGTCAGCAAAGTCCTCATCCAGGCGACGAGAAGTCTTCATCCAGGCGGCCTCTTCTATCTTGATTCCGGCGGCAAGGAGTGGGTTCATCCTGAAGACATCCGGCGCAGAGCATCCTCTTCATACGGTCGCGGCTGTACACTGAATCTTCAATGTAAGGGAGCCGTTTCAAAATGGCATCCCTTGCATTCCTATTGGCTGAAGAATTTGAATCAGCCAATGGGAATTAGAGCTGCTAAAATCCTATTGGCTGTTCAAATCAGCCAATAGGATTTAAGCAGCTTTTATTCTATTGGATGATGAATCATCCAATACAATGAGGGCTGCTTAAATGTAGGGCTTAATAACTTTAGTACAGTGGGGGCGATGTGGGTGGATGGCAGATTAGGGGTTAATAATATTTAAATAGGGTTTGCGATGTGGGAGGGCATCATTTTAGGGGTTAATAACTTTATTATAGTGGTGACGATGTCAGGAAATGGCAGAATAGGGGTTAATAATTCTTTTTAGTGGCAGCGATGTCGGGAGCGACAGATTAGGGGTTAATAAGTTTAATATAGTATTTGCGATGCGGGAGGGCCTTCGTTTAGGGGTTAATAGGTAGTTTATGGGTTTTAGTGTACTTTGTAGCAGTTTACTTATGAGTTTTATGTTACAGTTTTGTAGCGTAAAACTCATACAGTAACTACTGCTTTTAAATTGCAGAAAGGATCTTGTTGTTATAGGCTGCAACCCTAGCTTTTTAGCCTGACCGCAAAACTTGTAATGGTTGCGCTATGGAAGTCCCATGAAAAAAACATAATTTTTACGGATGCGGAACTGACGTTGCGCTACAGGCTAAAAGGCTTGCAGTACTGCTATTCTGACAAGGCTTGTAATGGCTGCGGTGCTGTTTTAACTCTGAAATGGACATTTTTTGCGTTAAAACATAAGAACGCACAACTTGTAATCTAGGTGATTGTTTTTGGCCAATTAGTTTTTTGGGGGAAATATTTTTTGTGAATTGAAGTTCCTTTAGAAAATACTTAGGACATTCTGTTTAATAAAAATCACATCATAACGGAAAAAGAAGATGCAGAAAAAATGTGCTCATTTATATGTAACCAATCAACTGGAAAAATATGCTGTAACTGATTTTAGGGCAACGTTAGATGTAGGGTTAATTTTTTTATTCTTAGTAGAGGTGCAATACTTTTTTCAGTAATTAGGTCTCTCAGGATTTTAAATTTTGTATGTTAAAAGTAAAACCTTAGGTTTCATTCCCAATTTGTGGGTCAAGAAAACCCTATCCGTATTTGTAGCTAGCCACACTTATCTTAAGCCTTTTCAATTCATAGTCAGTAAAAAAAAGCCTTGCTTTCAGGTTATGCTGACCATTGCTAGTGATAAAGGATCAGCTGAATTAATCTCCGGAGTCTCTCGCTGTAAAAAGTATAGCTTAAAAACTGTATTTAGAATTTCTTTGATTCATATTGAAGAAACTTAACTAAAGGGTAAATTCAACAGCTCTTTTAAGTTTTAAAGTTAACATGTTTACTATTCATAAAGCATAACATTTTTGTACAACTAAAACTGACATATGAGAAGCATTAACTTTTAACTTATTTTTAATTAAGAAAAAAACAAACACCCTCAGTTACAGGAAACTAGAAGATGTATAAAAATAAATGAATATTTTCATCTATATTACATTAGAAAATAATTACATTAATAAAAGTAAAAATTAAATTACATAAAGTATACCTAGTACAGAGTTGCATAAATATGTTGCTGTTTTATGTATCAAATAATAATCATTATTTGTTTTTAAAAAAAGGAATAGTTAAGAATGTTCAGTATTGTCAAAATCTTTTGGGTCACATTTCAGTTGAATGTCAACCATTGCATTATAGGAACCTCAAATACATTTTTACTTAAAATTGTACTTGCCTCTCAACCTCCTAGAGGGCCAAAAAGCTAACTTTAATGTTATCTTCAAAATGCTATCTTCAAAATGCTGAAATATATTATTTGATTTGCAGCATTTTTTTTTTAAAAAACTAGGTTACATAATTTGCTTTTTGGCCTCTTTAGGGAGTGTGAGACAAGCAGAAAAAAATAGGTGGCAAAGTTTTCATTATTATTATGAGTTATTTGTGTAGTGCCAACAGATTCTGCAACTCTAAAAACATGGGTCTAATATGCAAGGTAACAATGTTGGGAGACAGAGGGATATAGAGCCCTGCCAAAAGTTTCAATGTTGTAAATCAGCTCTCATGAAGGTGACCAACAAAGCTCCTAGGCTTACATGCTAAGGGGGGTTCAAGGGGATAACTAAAGGAGGAGAGAAACTAAGATTGGAACATGTTAGTGTATATTGTATGCATCCCTGAACAGTAGAGATTTAAAGGAGTGCTTGAAAGTTTGAAAACTAGGGGAGAGTCTTGTGGAGCAAGGCAGAGAGTTCAACAAAATAGTAGCCAGTCTG
This sequence comes from Bombina bombina, assembly GCF_027579735.1. Classification (NCBI taxonomy): domain Eukaryota; kingdom Metazoa; phylum Chordata; class Amphibia; order Anura; family Bombinatoridae; genus Bombina; species Bombina bombina. The sequence continues at coordinate 233,223,379 of NC_069500.1, read as the reverse complement.
GAGAGGTCTTGTAGACGGGAATGTGAGGAGGTAAAGAGAAGGAGGTCCAAAGCAGAGTGAAGGGGATGGGAGGGAGAGTATCTGGAGACGAGGGAAGAGATATAGGATGGAGCAATGTTTTTGATAGCTTTTAAAGTTAGTGTCAGGATTTTGTGTTTTATTCTGGAGGTTAGAGGAAGCCAGAAAAAGGACTGGCAGAGAGGTGCAGCAGATGAACAGTGACGTGTAAGGAGAGCAGCCTGGCAGAAGCATTTATTATAGATTCTAAGGAAGATAGACTGCAGCTAGGGAGGTCGGAGGGGATGGAGTTGCAATAGAGTGTATAAAGATCTTAGCTGTGTCTTTTGTGAGGAAGTGGCGAATTGTGGAAATGTTTTTTAAGGTGGAAGCATCAGGAATTGACTGGATGTGGGGAATGAAAGAGAGATCTTAGTCAAGTGTGACCCTAAGACATCGGGCATTCGGGGGTTGCAGTAATGATGTTATTATCAACAGTTAGAGAAAGTTGGGGGTTAGGGAATTTGGAAGAAAGGGGGTGAGCATAGAAGGATAAGTCCCATGGAACTGAAATTAAGTAAACACATCAATCCCTTTCATGGAATATTGCAGAGAATAGGAACTTTGTTTTGCAACTTTGTGGTAGTAATGGAAGATGGAGAAACTTGACTTGGCAAATTAACTCTTCGAGGCACATAAGCAAGTTTCAGTAAACTGGGAACAGGTAGCATCTGCACAAATGTTGCTTTAAATATTGAAAGTTGTGATGGAAGCTAGAGAAACTTGATTTTCAAATTAAATTTTTAATGCACATAACTTTTTAATGAACATAATTGCTGCAAACTTGGAACAAGCAAACCCTGTTAAACTTTGTTTTGGAAATTACAGATAGATATGTGCGTTTTGTTTCGTTCCGAATCGAAATTCGGACGAATTTGTCAAATTCGGAGCTTCGGATTGATTTGAATTTCCAAATTACCCTAGCAACGAAACTAAACTAATCCGAATGCATTTGTAACGAATAAATCCAAATTAGTTAGGATTTATTCATTACATTTGAATGGCCATGGACTAAATACAATTACGAATCGAATCCGAACCGAATACATCCGTATATATCCAAATTTATTTGAATCCGAATGAATCCGAAACAAATACATTCAAATGTATCCAAATTGGAATCCATCCTGAAAATGAAATTAGAAAAAATCTGAATCGGTCCGAAATGAATCGTAACAAATGTTTCCGCTGCGCACAAGTCTAGTTACAGACATTAAAACGTGTTAGAAGGCCACTAAAGCCAAAATTTAAGTTTCATGATTCAGATAAACATGTTATTTAAAAATAATTCTAATATACTGTCATTATCAAAACGTGCACGTTATTTTTATGTGCACACTTTCTGAGGCCCCAGGTAAGTATGTGCAAAATTTCACAGTATATACATATATGCATTTTGGGATTGGCTGGTGGCTGTCACATAATACAAGAGGAGGGAAACCGCTTTTAAACTTTAAAGTCAGTGCTATTGCATTGTCTTATTATTGTATATTTGTCAACTATTCAATTCTACTTTATTTAGTGGTTGTTTAATGCTGCAAACACATAAACTGGTAGGAAACAAGATACATTAGTGGCAAGGCATACAAAGGCCTAGATTACAATTTGTGCGCAATTGTTACCTCAATAAGCTCAAACATAATTGTGAGGTTGCAATATTTTTACCACTAGAACCTGGTGTTAAAAAAAAAAAATATTGCAAGCTTGAACAAGCTGGTGGTCCCAATGCTTTCAAAGATGAGCATGAAACATAAACTCACCTCCTATTACAAGTTTGTGGTTAAATGGACACTCAAGTCAAAATGAAGGTTTTCTTGGTTCAGGCAGAGCATGCAATTTGAAACAACTTTCCAATTTACTTCCATTAACAAAATATGCACAGTCTTTTGATATGAACACCTTTTGAGTCACCAGCACCTACTGAGCATGTGCAAGAATTCATAGAATATACATATATAAATTTGTGATTGGCTGATGGCTGTCACATGATACAGTTTGAGTGGAAATAGACTTTTCAAAAAAAATCTACTACTTATTTGAAGTTCAGCGAAATATTCAAAGAAATGGGGCGTGTCCGAGTAATGCAAGCGGCGATGTCTCTCCCATAGAAGTCAATGGGAATAGCACCAAACAATCCACAAACAGCACCTTCTTCCTGTATTACTTGTTGCCAGTGGAACAGAGGAGACTGCTATTCTCTCCAATATCAACTTGTAAGAATCCACAGCACCAAATATTATAAATAAATCTTAGAAGTTTATTCTTGTCACAGGTACAAACAAATACAATGTTTCAGGAGCCATTCCCTTAATCATGCATCTCACCACCCACATCACCGACATCGCTGCTAGCCGGGATTTTCCTGTGGGGGGGTTCATATTTGAAGTGTGCCTACACGGCACAGACAGTGCATTCACGAAAACTAATATTAGTTTCCATGTAGGCACTCTTCAGCTCAGGTGATGTAGTTTCAACAGATGATAGCTAGAGAGACAAACATTGTCGTAACCCTCCTCGCAACCTGCACTTCGCCGCTTCAGACATATTGATCTTGTATCAATGTGTCCGAATTTCAAAGTGCAGGCTACTCCCACTAGCACTCCCCGCTAACTCCCCCTGAATGCCTATAACTACGTTACTTTTAAGCCTTATGAATGGTAACCATCAATAATTACTTAATCAACCACTATACAGGTATGAGGGGTGGTTAAGAGATTAAGGCCTTCTAAATACTAACTAACAATAAGCACCTAATCAAACCCCATACAGTTGGGGGGATAATTAGGAGATTAAGGCCTAAACCACCACCTCCCAACACAAACTAGACCTATACTTACACCTATCCCCCCCCTCTAAACTAACCCCACTAAGTAAAAAAAAACAACTAAGTTACAAAAAATATAAAAGCTACGTTACAAAAAACAATAAACTACAGTATCCAAAGTAAAAATCCCAGCATTATACCTGTTAGCTCAATAGCTCTATATATATATATATATATATGAAACTATTTTAGGGAGCATTCACACAATATACAGCAATCAGGAAATCTTACTCTTACCACTAATAATATGCCAGTGGAAAGCCCCTTTATTACCTTTTTGGCTAGATTACGAGTTTTACGTTATGAGTGAAAAAGCAGCGTTAAGGCTCTTTTTCACTACCACTGGTATTATGAGTCTTGCAGGTATAGCTGTACTGCACACTTTTTTGGCCGTAATGCAACGTAACTACCGCAGCTTTCAAAAAGTCCTTTTTCAATGGGACTTCCACAGCGCCGGTATTATGAGTCTGCCTGTCCGGCCAAAAAGTGAGCGGTACACCCTATACCATCAAGATCCGTACCGTAAACTGAAAGTCAGTAGTTAAAATAAATAAAAATTTACCTGTAAAATAAAACCTAACCTGTCTTATACTAACACCTAAACTTACACTACAATTAAATAAATTACATTAATTAAATACAATTAACTTAATTACAAAAACAAACAAACACTAAATTACACAAAATAAAAAATAAATGATAAAATATTTAAACTAATTACACCTAATCTAATAGCAATGCCTTTTGCGGGGGATTGCCCCAAAGAAATAAGCTCTTTTACCTGTAAAAAAATAATACAAACAACCCCCAACAGTAAAACCCACCACCCACACAACCAACCCCCCCAAATAAAATCCTGTCTAAAAAACCTAAGCTCCCCATTGCCCTGAAAAGGGCATTTGGATGGGCATTGCCCTTAAAAGGGCATTTAGCTCTTTTTCCTTGCCCAAACCCTAAGCTAAAAAAAAACCCCACCCAATAAACCCTTAAAAAAACCTAACACTAACCCCCAACGATCCACTTACAGTTTTTGAAGACCGGACGTCCATCCTCAACGAAGCCGGGAGAAATCTTCATCCAAGCGGCAAGAAGTGGTCCTCCAGACGGGCAGAAGTCTTCATCCAGATGGCATCTTCTATCTTCATCCTTCCGACGCGGAGCGGCTTCATCTTCAAGACAACCGGCGCAGAGCATACTCTTCTGTCGATAGATCGTCAAGAATGAATTCTCCTTTAAATGACGTCATCCAAGATGGCATCCCTTGAATCAGCCAATAGGATTGAGCTTGCATTCTATTGGCTGATTGGAACAGCCAATAGAATGCAAGCTCAATCCTATTGGCTGATTGAGAGAGGTGATTTCTTTGGGGCAATTTCTAGCAAAAAGCCCTTTTTAAGGGCTATTGGCAGTTTAGTGTAGGCTAGGGTTCTTTTTATTTTGGGGTTGCTTTTTTATTTTGATAGGGCAATTAGATTAGGTGTAATTAGTTTAAATATTTGATCATTTATTTTTTATTTTGTGTAATTTAGTCTTTGTTTTTTTAATTTAGTTAATTGTATTTAATTAATGTAATTTATTTAATTGTAGTGTAAGGTTAGGTGTTAGTGTAACTCAGGATAGGTTTTATTTTACAGGTAAATTTGTATTTGTTTTAACTAGGTAGCTAGTAAATAGTTAATAACTATTTAGTAACTAGTCTACCTAGTTAAAATAAATACAAACTTAGCTGTGAAATAAAAATAAAACCTAAGATAGCTACAATATAGCTATTAGTTATATTGTAGCTAGCTTAGGGTTTATTTTACAAGTATTTAGTTTTAAAAAGGTATTATTTAGTTAATGATAGTAATTTTTATTTAGATTTATTTTAATTATATTAAAGTTAGTTTGTGTTAGGGTTAGGGTTAGACTTAGGGTTAGGTTTAGGGGTTAATAACTTTAGTATAGGGGCGGCGACGTTGGGGACAGCAGATTAGGGGTTAATAAGTGTAATGTAGGGGGCGGCGACATTGGGGCAGCAGATTAGGGGTTAATAACTGTAATGTAGGTGGCGGCGATGTCGGGGGCGGCAGATTAGGGGTTAATAAGTATAATGTAGGTTGCGGAAATGTCGGGGCAGCAGATTAGGGGTGTTTAGACTCGGGGTTTATGTTAAGGTGTTAGGTGTAAACATAAATTTTCTTTCATCATAGGAATCAATGGACCTGCGTTACGGAGCTTTACGCTCCTTTATTGCAGGTGTTAGGCTTTTTTTTAGCCGGCTCTCCCCATTAATGTCTATGGGGAAATCGTGCACAAGCACGTAAAACCAGCTCACAAAAGCGCTAGTATTTGGGTGCGGTATGGAGCTCAATTTTGCTCAATGCTGACTTATTGCCTGCTAACACTGGGTTTTTGCAAACCTGTATTAGCAGCGCTATAGGGAGGTGAGCGGTGGAAATAACTTGCAAGTTAGCACCGAGCCGCTCATAGCGCAAAACTCGTAATTTAGCCGTTTATTACGTAGCTTAAACTAATGGCTGATGGAGCATCTTCTGGATTCAGAAATAAATATAACAAAAAGACATGTAACATAATAAAAGTGCAAATATGATTACTACTCCAGAGTGCTGAACACAGACAAGAAATTCTAGATAGATGGCCAGTGAAAGGACAGTAGATCACTGAACATCTATACAGAGCAATCAGAGAGCTGCACATGACGGCTATTACGGACAGAGAGCTGGGATAAAGCAAAGATCCATGGTTGTATTTCACATAACCATCTTTCGTGTCAAAGGTACATGAAATCCAACATTTTTCTTTCATGATTCAGATATACAATTGTATTATCAAATTTACTTAAAGGGACGGTCAAGTCCAAAATAAACTTTCATGATTCAAATGGGTCATGTAATTTTAAACAACTTTTCATTTTACTTTTATCACCAATTTTCCTTTGTTCTCTTGGTATTCTTATTTGAAAGCTAAACCTAGGAAGCTTATATGCTAATTTCTTAGACCTTGAAGGCCGCCTCTAATCTGAATGCATTTTTACAGTTTTTCACCACTAGAGGACATAAGTTCATATGTATCATATAGATAACATTGAGCTCATGCATTTTTTAGTAGACAACCCAAAGTATTGATCTAGGCCCATTTTGGTATATTTCATGCCAGTACAAAAATAAAAGGCTTTTTTTTTTATATACAGTATATATATTTTATTTTTATGTATATTCTGCAGTGTAGGGTCTCCCCTTAGCTCCCAACCTCCCTGATCCCCCTCAAACAGCTCTTTAACCCTCCCCCTCTACCTATCTGTGGCCATATTGGGTACTGGCAGCTGTCTGCCAGTACACAGTTTGCTAAAAAAATTGCTGTTTTTTTTTAATAAAAAAAACTAACAAACAAACCAATTTTTCTGTGGTATAGCTGCCCCCCCTCAATACCCTACCCCTCCCAGATCCCTTTCTCCAACACTTATTTCCCCCTCCCTCTCCCTCTTTGACAGAGATTCTGTGCACTTGTGTAGCGATCGCGCACTCCCGCCCCTGACGGGCGCACACCCACCTCCTCACGCTCACCCACACACTGCCGTGCGCTACCAGAACTCTGATGATCTGATCCAGCGATGGGCCGCCCACCCACTTCCCTCGTATCCCTCTCACGCCACCAACGATCGGTACCATCGCTGGCCGAGAGTGACTCTCTCTGCATCAGATGCCTAAAAAAGGGTATTGCAGGATGCCTCAATTTTTTCAATCTTTTTATCTTTATTTGAAATGCAGGAATGTAAGCTTAGGAGCTGGCCCATTTTTGGTGCAGCACCTGGATAGCACTTGCTGATTGGTGAATAAATGTAGCCACCAATAAACAAGTGCTACCCAGGTGCTGAACCAAAAATGATCCGTCCCTAAGCTTACATTCCCGCTTTTTCAAATAAAGATACTAAGAAAACAAAGAGAAATTGATAACAGGAGTAAATTAGAAAGTTTCTTAAAGGGATAGGAAAGTCAAACTTAAACTTGCATGATTCAGATAGAGCAGGTCATTTTAAGATACTTAAATTCACTTTTATTTTCAGATGTGCTTCATTCTCTTGGTATCCCTAGTTTAAAAAAAAATAGGCACATATCCTACACTAGTGTGAGTTAGCTGCTGATTGGTGCCTTAGCACATTTTCTCTTGTGATTGGCTAACTAGATGTGTTCAGCTTGCTGTCAGTAGTACAATGCTGCTCCTTCAGCAATGGCTAACATGAGAATGGAGCAAATTTAATAATAGGTATAAATTGGAAAGGTTTTTAAAATTGTATGTTCTATACAAATGAAAGAACATTTTAGGGTTCCATTTAAAATTATATTCTCTATCTAAATCATGAAAGAAGAAATGTGGATTTCATATCCCTTTAAGGAGTCTAACTCATGTAAAATTGGAACAAAAACATGATTTCAAAGATTAGAATAGAAATGACTATCTTTACCTTATACATGAAACATTCCTTCTTTGTTTAGATTTTTTAGGGATTTCTGTTCACTTAAAGGGACACTGAACCCAATTTTTTTCTTTCATGATTCAGATAGAGCATGCAATTTTAAGCAACTTTCTAATTTACTCCTATTATCAATTTTTCTTCATTCTCTTGCTAACTTTATTTGAAAAGAAGGCATCTCAGCTTTTTTCTGGTTTAGACCTCTGGAAAGCACTTTTTTATTGGTGGATGAATTTATCCATCAATAAGCATGGACAACCCAGATTGTTCACCAAATATGGGCCGGCATCTAAACTTATATTCTTACATTTCAAATAAAGATACCAAGAGAATGAAGGCAATTTGATAATAGGAGTAAATTAGAAAGTTTCTTAAAATGTCATGCTCAATCTGAATCACAAAAGAAAAAAATTGGGTTCAGTGTCCCTTTAAGTAGACTTATGAAAGTGCATGGTCTGCTGAAAAACAACAACAACATATAATTACTGTAGGTTGCTAAAATTGACAGGAAGTTACATTTTAAAAGTCTAAAAACAGCTTTATCGTTCTGGTGAAGAGCAGTTTAACAAAGAATGAGTTAAAGAACCTTCAGAAATAGAGCACTTGATGCATGTAATGTAAAACCATTTACCCACTCTTGGAAAATAAATTAATGTATTAAAACGACACTGATCAAAGATTCAACAGTGCACAAGAAAATAAGTATGACACATAATCTGAAATTACTGTTCTCTGTGCCTGCAGTTGTTTATGACCTTAGTTGCAAAGTTCAGGTTTACACTTAGTAGAACAATTATGCAAATCTGCATTTCATACACCGAATTGCAATTTGTAAATAATCAATAAATAGATTTATTTATGTATTTAATGATTACATGCATTTAATTATAGTTATAATAAAAGATTAGAAAAACAAGAACGTAAACATGATTGTTATGTGAATATGATTTTGCTTGTGATGTTTACATCTATCAACATAGATGTTGTTTTGTTCTTTTGTTAGAGATTAAAATATTGTGATAAACGTAATAAATGTTACTGGAGACTGACTGGTGACACAATGGCCTCTATTTATCAAGCCGTCAACTTACCTGCATTCGACGGCACCAATACGCTCACCTAAGATCGCCTAACATCGCTGCCGCGGACCTGAATACGTTCTCCAAAATTATCAAAAAAGCTGTTAAAAAGCCACGCACCAAGTACGGTGTGATGAGCAGTGGACTGTTGTTAACTAACAGTCATCGATCTCGCTGCTCTTCTGCTTTTTTACAGCTTTATTGGTACCCTGTCACTAAACACCCACACTATACTATACTGTTTACCCCCTATACCGCCGCTCCCGGAGCCCACCGCAACTCTAATAAATATATTAACCCCTAAACCGCCACTCCCGGACCCCTCCGCAACTGAATAAAGTTATTAACCCCTAAACCGCCGCTCCCGGAGCCCACCGTCACCTACATTATACATATTAACCCCTAATCTTCCACCCCCTATACCGCCGCCACCTACATAAAGTTATTAACCCCTAAACCGCCGCTCCCGGACCCCGCCGCAACTAAATAAAGTTTTTAACCCTCTAAACCGCCGCTCCCGGAGCCCACCGCCACCTACATTATATTTATTAACCCCTAATCTGCCCCCCTACACCGCCACCACTACATTAAATGTATTAACCCCTAAACCTAAGTCTAACACTAACCCTAACACCCCCTAACTTAAATATAATTTAAATAAATTGAAATAAATTATATCTATTTAAAACTAAATACTTACCTATAAAATAAACCCTAAGATAGCTACAATATAACTAATAGTTACATTGTATCTATCTTAGGATTTATTTTTATTTTACAGGCAACTTTGTATTTATTTTAACTAGCTACAATAGTTATTAAATAGTTATTAACTGTTTAATAACTTCCTAGTTAAAATAAATACAAATATACCTGTAAAATAAAACCTAACCTAAGTTACAATTACACCTAACACTACACTATAATTAAATAAATTCCCTAAACTAAATACAATTAAATACAATTAAAAACAATTATCTAAAGTACAAAAAAACACTAAATTACAGAAAATAATAAAATAATTACAATTTTTTTTAAACTAATTACACCTAATCTAATCCCCCTAATAAAATAAAAAAAGCCCCCCAAAATAATACAAAGCCCTACCCTATACTAAATTACGAATAGCCCTTAAAAGGGCCTTTTGTGGGGCATTGCCCCAAAGTAATCAGCTCTTTTACCTGTAAAAAAAAGTACAATACCCCCCCAACATTAAAACCCACCACCCACACACCCAACCCTACTCTAAAACCCACCCAATACCCCCTTAATAAAACCTAACACTAACCCCTTTTTAGATCACCCTACCTTGAGACGTCTTCACCCAGCCGGGCCGAAGTCCTCAACGAAGCCGAGCGAAGTGGTCCTCCAGACGGGCATAAGACTTCTTTCAAGCTGGGAAGAAGAGGTCCTCCAGACGGGCAGAAGTCTTCATCGAGGCAGCATCTTGTATTTTCATCCATCTGGCGAGGAGCGGGTCCATCTTCAAGACATCCGACGCAGAGCATCCTCTTCCAACGACATCCGACGACTGAATGACGGTTCCTTTAAATGACGTCATCCAAGATGGCGTCCCTTGAATTCCGATTGGCTGATAGAATTCTATCAGCCAATCGGAATTAAGGTACAAAAAATCCTATTGGCTGATGCAATCAGTCAAAGGATTGAGGTTCAATCCTATTGGCTGATCCAATCAGCCAAATGATTGAGCTTGCATTCTATTGGCTGATTGTATCAGCCAATAGGATTGAACTTCAATCCTATTGGCTGATTGCATATTATAAAATTATATTATAAAATTATATATAGAATATATACATATATATATATATATATATATATGAATATCTATTTAGAAATACATAGAACATATTCTGCTAAGTGCAGAACAATGGAATGTGAAATATTTAGTAAATACATAGTTAAAACCTTTATTAAATATGAATAGTGCATAAATATGTTTTTACATGTTTTCATCTACTTAACTACAAAGGTCTCCAATGCACCTCTATATTATGTCTAGATATGTGTACATATGTAGTTATGTGTGTATATATGTCTGTAAATACACATATACACATATAAATACATATCCAAACAAAACAAGAGAATCCAGCGAGAATCGTTGAAAAAAGGAGGTAATTTTATTAATTAAAAATGATGATACAATACACTCAAAAAATTGGGGAAATAGAAAATATGAGTTAAAAGGTATACCAATTACTCATGAGCAGCCAGTAGAGGTCTTACGCGTTTCGGCTGCAAAAATAGCCTTATTCATAGACCATATTGTGTATCTGGTTAACATCCCTTTTAAAAGCCTGGTCAATACAATTAAGGATGTTCAGCTGATGAGTATTCGATACCTTACTTAACCCTTTATGGCACTTGGAAAACAATAACTAAGAAGTGATTCATATTGGAATTTGCAAGTTAGTATCACACATATATAGAGAGAGGGAAATTCAAAAAATAACAATAACATTTTTTCATTTTGTAGTATATGAAGGTACAGTAATATAGGTCCGAAAAAACCATTTTAAACTATTAGGATACTTTCTCTGTGTACTTATATATGTACTTTTTCCTTTTTTCCACAAGCTTTGAAAAGCACTAGACCCTTACCTTGAGGAGATAATAATGTTTATTTTTTAACCAAAATAAATAGATCCTCCTCATGAGAAAATTATTTCAATTTATTATAGTGTGCTAGTTAAGAAATCATTTATAGCTTGGAATTGAGGAAACTCAAAGGAGATATAAATATAAAAAATTATTACTTCCTTGCTTTATGAATGTTTATGTATGAAACCACTATATTGGGCTACCATTGTGTACTATTTATTAATTAATTAAGTTAATGATATCACCAACTGCATTAAAGCCCTTTGGGCGTCTGGTTTGCAGGGTGAATATCCAAAAAGCCTCTCTATGTAATAATTTTTGTAATACATATGTACACATAAATAAATAAAGATATATATATATGTATGCAATATGTGTTATTGAATATTTTTATTCTATAGTGTTATTATGAGTGTAACTGTATTTTGTCATTTATTTTTTATGTGTTTTCTGAAACTTTTATGTTTCGTGAAACAGTTAACCAGTGCTCTGATGACATGCAAACCCGGCAAGCGTTAACTTGAATTACGCTCAAGCGATTGTGTTTACTTTCAACTTGTATTACGAGAGATAAACCCCTTATCATTTGCGAGCAAATGTTAGCGCTCCACTTGTAATCTGGCCCAATACACATTTAAAATACCCATTTGTGTGTGTGTGTGTGTGTGTGCGTGTATGTATCTGTGTGTGCGTGTATGTATCTGTGTGTGTGTGTGTGTGTGTGTGTGTGTGTGTAGCGGTCCAGTCATAGATGTTGGGATTAACTGAGAACACATTACAATTTATTCACACATATGCTAAAAGTAATGTCTTAAAATGCATATTTAAAAAAAATGATACAGGGAGTTAGTTTATATTAAATCTAACTGCATATTATTCTAATTCGCAAACTTTATTACAAATACACATACTCTTACGTCCCAACATTTCTCAGACGCTTTCTGAAGACAGACACTTAGGGTAATTGTGGTGGCCTTGCTGCATTTTGTGGGCGTGACCTCCCTCTCTCCTGCAGTTTTGATATAAATAAATATATATATAGCATTGCTCACTCCACAACTGTTATTTTCATTAAAAAATTATCATTTTCAAGATAAACCTAAAATATGTTACCCTGAGACAGTTAAACTATTCAAGTTCAAGCTGCGTGAAAACCTGATGTATAATAACATTATTATTAATAAACCATGAGAGGACAGAGGATGCATTATTGCACATACTCAATAGATGATGGGCCTCGGTTAAAAATATATTTGTACAAGTTCCTGGGAAAATCCCCCACCACAATAGATTACTTTCTTCTTGCCTCATCTGTACAACAAAAACTTGTAGTCCAAAACCGACATCTCCCTTTTGTGCAAATATTTAGATATCAAAGGGACATGAAACCCCAAATCTTTCTTTCTAGATTCAGATAGAGAATACAATTTAAAACAACTTTACAAATTACTTCTATTATATAATTTGCTTCATTCTCTTGATATCCTTCATTGAAAAGCATATCTAGATAGGCTCAGAAGCTGCTGATTGGTGGCTGCACATTGATGCCTCGTGTGATTGGCTCACCCATGTGCATTGCTATTTCTTCAACAAAAGATATCTAAAGAATGAAGCAAATGAGATAATTGTAGTAAATTGGAATTTTGGTTAAAAATTGTATTCTCTGGGGGATATTTATCAAAGCCTCAACTATGCTGCATTCGCCAATAGGATTTTAACAGCTCTAATCCTATTGGCTGATTGGAACCTTTCAGCCAATAGGAATGCAAGGGACACCATCTTGGATAACATCACTTGCATTGAAGTTCCAGTTTACGGCGGCGACCGCATGAAGAAGAGCTCCGCGCTAGATGTCTTCAGGATGGACCCGCTCCGTGCCGGATGGATGAAGAAAAAAGATGCTGTGTGGATGAAGACTTCTTGCCGCCTGGATGAGGACTTCGCCGGCTGGATGAAGATGGAAGAGGCCGTCTGGATGAAGACTTCTTGCCGGCTGGATGGATCCTTCAAGCGGGACTTCAATAACTGTTCCAATCAGCCAATAGAAAGTGAGCTCAATCCTATTGGCTGATTGGATCAGCCAATAGGATTGAAGTTCAATCCTATTGGCTGATTGCATCAGCCAATAGGATTTTTTCAACCTTAATTCCGATTGGCTGATAGAATTCTATCAGCCAATCGGAATCTAAGGGACGCCATCTTGGATGACGTCACTCAAAGGAACCTTCATTCATCGGGAGATGTTGTAAGAAGAGGATGCTCCGCGCCGGATGTCTTGAAGATGGACCCGCTCTGTGCCTGATGGATGAAGATAAAAGATGCCGCCTGGATGAAGACTTCTGCCCGTCTGGAGGACCACTTCTCCCGGCTTGCATGAAGACTTCTCCTGGCTTCGTTGAGGACTTCTTGCCGCTTCGTTGAGGACTTCTCCCGGCTTCGTTGACGATGGATGTCCGGTCTTCAAAATTGGAAGTGGATCTTCGGGGGTTAGTGTTAGGTTTTTTTAAGGGTTTATAAGGTTTGGGCAGCAATAGAGCTAAATGCCCTTTTAAGGGCAATGCCCATCCAAATGCCCTTTTCAGTGCAATGGGGAGCTTAGGTTTTTTTAGTTAGGCTTTTATTTGGGGGCTGGTTGTGTGGGTGGTGGGTTTCACTTTTGGGGGGTTGTTTGTATTTTTTTTACAGGTAAAAGAGCTGATTTCTTTGGGGCAATGCCCCGCAAAAGGCTATTGGTAGTTTATTTTAGGCTAGGGTATTTTTTTATCTTGGGGGGGCTTTTTTTTATTTTGATAGGGCTATTAGATTAGGTGTAATTAGTTTAAATATCTTGTAATTTGTTTTTTATTTTGTGTAATTTAGTTTTTTGTTTTTTTTGTAATTTAGATATTTGTATTTAATTTAGTTAATTTATTTAATTTAGGTAATTTATTTAATTGTAGTGTAAGGTTAGGGGTTAGTGTAAGACAGGTTAGGTTTTATTTTACATGTAAATTTGTATTTATTTTAGCTAGGTAGTTAGTAAATAGTTAATAACTATTTAGTAACTATTCTACCTAGTTAAAATAAATACAAACTTGCCTGTAAAATAAAACCTAAGCTAGCTACAATGTAACAATTAGTTATATTGTAGCTTGCTTAGGGTTTATTTTGCAGGTATTTAGTTTTAAATAGGTATTATTTAGTTATTAATATTAGGTTTTCTTTAGATTTATTTTAATTATATTTAAGTTAGTGGGTGTTAGGAATAGGGTTAGACTTAGGTTTAGGAGTTAATAACTTTAGTATAGTGGCGGCGACGTTGGGGGCGGCAGGTTAGGGGTTAATAAATTAAGGTAGGTGGCTGCGATGTTAGGGAACGGCAGATTAGGGGTTAATAATATTTAACTAGTGTTTGTGATGCGGGAGTGCAGCTGTTTAGGGGTTAATATCTTTATTATAGTGGCGGCGATGTCCGGAGTGGCAGATTAGGGGTTAATAAGTGTAAGAATAGGGGTGTTTAGACTCAGGGTTCATGTTAGGGTGTTAGGTGTAAACATAAATTTTGTTTCCCCATAGGAATCAATGGGGCTGCGTTACGCTGCTTTACGCTGCTTTATTGCAGGTGTTAGGATTTTTTTCAGCCGGCTCTCCCCATTGATGTCTATGGGGAAATCATGCACGAGCACGTACAACCAGCTCACCGCTGACTTAAGCAGCGCTGGTATTGTTGTGCAGTATGAAGCACAAGTTTGCTCTACGCTCACTTCTTGTCTTTTAACGCCGGGTTTAGGAAAACCTGTAATACCAGCGCTGTAGGTAAGTGAGCGGTGACAATAACGTGCAAGTTAGCACCGTACCCCTCATAACGCAAAACTCGGAATCTAGCCGTTAGTAATTTTTAATCATGTTTAATAGTAGATTTAAATAATTTGAGTAGGGTTAGGGTTTTTTAAAATGTAATTTAGTTAATTTAATTGGTAGTTTAATTTAATTGTAGTATAATAGTTAGGGTAGGTTAATTAATAGTTTAAAAATAGTTTATTTTAATTCTACAGGTAGGTTTAAATTTATTTTAACCCCTTAACGACACAAGTCGTACAGGGTACGTCGCACACAACCTGGTCTTTAAAGACCAGCGACGTACCCTGTACGACTTTGTGGATTAAAGCGGCTGGAAGCGATCCTGATCGCTTCCAGCCGCATTACAGTTATTGCAGTGATGCCTCGATATCGAGGCATCCTGCAATAACATTTTTCCCCCATCCGATGCAGAGAGAGCCACTCTGTGGCCCTCTCTGCACCGGCATCGATGGCCGCAATCGTTGGTGGATGGGAGCTGACGTGGGAGGCGGGTGGGCGGCCATCGATGAAAGCCTGAAGAGAGAGGAGGGCGGGATCGCGGGCGGGGTTGTTGGGAGTGCGCACCGGAGCACGCGCGTGCATGGGGGGCGGCGGGCGGGCGCCTGCACGGGGAGGGAGCGGGTGGGAACCGCTTCACTACAGAAAAAAACATTGTATAGAAGTGGCAGTAAGGGGGGATAAAATCCCTAATGAAAGTTAATCTAAGGGATCTGGGAGCGGGTAGGGAATTGGGAAGCTACACTACAGAAAAAAGGAAAATAAATAAAAAAAAATTAAAAAAATACATTTTTATTTGCAAACTGGGTACTGGCAGACAGCTGCCAGTACCCAAGATGGCTCCGAAGAAGTTAGAGGTGGAGGCTAGAGAGCTGTTTGGGGGGGGATCAGGGAGGTTGGGGGCTAAGGGGGGATACTACACAGCTGCATATGTAAATATGTTATACAATTTTTTTTTTAAATACACCTTTTATTTTAGTACTGGCAGACTTTCTGCCAGTACTTAAGATGGCGGGGACAATTGTGGGATGGGTGTGGGAAGAGAGCTGTTTGGGAGGCATCCTGGGGTGTGATGTGTCAGTTGGGAGGCTGATCTCTACGCTAAAGCTAAAATTAACCCTGCAAGCTCCCTACAAATGACCTAATTAACCCCTGCACTGCTGGGCATAATACACGTGTGGTGCGCAGCAGCATTTAGCGGCCTTATAATTACCAAAAAACAACGCCAAAGCCATATATGTCTGCTATTTCTGAACAAAGGGGATCCCAGAGAAGTATTTACAATCATTTATGCCATACTTGCAAAAGTTGTTTGTAAATAATTTCAGTAAGAAACCTAAAATTGTGAAAAATGTTACTTTTTTTTTTATTTAATCGCATTTAGTGGTGAAATGGTAGCATGAAATATACCAAGATGAGCCTAGATCAATACTTGGGGTTGTCTACTACACTACACTAAAGCTAAAATTAACCCTAGACGCTCCCTACATGCTCCCTAATTAACCCCTTCACTGCTGGGCATAATACACGTGTGATGCGCAGTGGCATTTAGCTGCCTTCTAATTACCAAAAAGCAACGCCAAAGTCATATATGTCTGCTATTTCTGAACAAAGGGGATCCCAGAGAAGCATTTACAACCATTTATGCCATAATTGCACAAGTTGTTTGTAAATAATTTCAGTGAGAAACCTAAAGTTTGTGAAAATATTTGGGAAAAAGTGAACAATTTTTTTTATTTGATTGCATTTGGTGGTGAAATGGTGGCATGAAATATACCAAACTGGGCCTACATCAATACTTTGGGATGTCTTCTAAAAAAAAATATATACATGTCAATGGATATTCAGGGATTCCTGAAAGATATCAGTGTTCCAATGTAACTAGCGCTAATTTTGAAAAAAAAAGTGGTTTGGAAATAGCAAAGTGCTACTTGTATTTATGGCCCTATAACTTGCAAAAAAAGCAAAGAACATGTAAACATTGGGTATTTCTAAACTCAGGACAAAATTTAGAAACTATTTAGCATGGGTGTTTTTTGGTGGTTGTAGATGTGTAACAGATTGTGGGGGTCAAAGTTAGAAAAAGTGTGTTTTTTTCCATTTTTTCCTCATATTTTATCATTTTTTTAAAGTAAATGTTAGGTTTAGGGGTTAATAGCTTAATTTAGTTTATGGCGATGTGGGGGGCTGGCAGTTTAGGGGTTAATAGGTTAAGTTAGTGGTAGTGATGTGGGAGGCCAGAGGTTTAGGGGTTAATACATTTATTTAGTGACAGCGGGGTCCCGGAGCAGCGGGATAGGGGTTAATAACTTTATTTAGGTTGCGGCGGAATCCGGGAGCAGCGGAATAGGGGTTAGTAACATTTTGTAGGTGGCAGGCGATGTCAGGGGTGGCAGATTAGGGGTGTTTAGACTCGGGTTTATGTTAGGGTGTTAGGTGTAAACGTAACTTGTTTTCAACCATAGAAATCAATGGGATATCTGGCAGCATCGAACATCCCTTTGATTTCTATAGCATCCGGGGCCTCCAGGGTGGTGAATTTAAAACCAAGTACGCTGGGCCGGAATAGCCGCAAGCGTACCTGTTAGAAAATTTGATAAATGGGAAAAGGGGTCAAATAGAGCCGAATGTGTATTCGGAACATCTGTAATGACATAAGCATTGATCTGCGTCGGATTGAGACCGGCGGATCTTATGTTACGTCACAAATGTCAACTTTTGCCGGTCTGTAGGCTTTGATAACTAGGTTGGATCAAGCTCCCAACAATTACGCTGCGGAATTCCGGCGTACTTGCGGTTGATGGCTTGATAAATATCCTCCTCTATCTGAATCATGAAAGAACAAATTTAGGTTTAATATCCCTTTAAGTCCCACTGAGATTTACTATATTAAAGGCACATGAAACCAAATTTTTTCTTCCATGATTAAGATAAAGCACACAATTTTAAATAGCTTTCCAATTTACTTCAGATTTGCTTTTTTCTCTTAGTATTCTTTGTTGAAGCAGAATCAATGCAGCACTGTGAGCTAACTTCACTAATGAGATGAGCCAATTAAAAGATATATATGTGTAGCCACCAATCAGCAGCTTGCTCACTATAGTGCTTTGCTGTTCCTGAGCCTAACTATGTATGATTTTCAGCACGTGAAAAACAACAAAAGGGTTTTCTCCTTTCCGTGTACGACCAGTACTCCCAACTCCTCACACATACACCACCTTAGCAGACTTTAAAGCAATTAATTAATAGATAAACGCAAATTTCTTACGAAGAAGATTCAGTACATTTTGCTTTATAACTCACAGTTTCCTCTGTCCCATTCCGTCCATGGCACTCGGTCCTGGGGGAACGCAGACTCTCCGCTGACTGCGGTTCACTCGACAATGTTTGCCCGCTCCCCTCCTCAAGCCGCCTGTTGGTTCCGGGTACAGAGAAATGACGCGTGACTTGGCTCAGCGTCTGACGTCACGCCCTCGTCCTTTCTTCACTGCTAAGGTGGAACGGGGGAGTTTTAACTGATATCGGTCGGCCTTTATCCTTCGTTGGCTCAAGAATATAGATACAAGGTGAATGAAGGATTACTCGGCACTCTGTGCAGTAGTAAAATCTTTTTCTTTATTCTTGAAAACCAGTTAAAAGACAGGTATCAGCGCCTTCATCCAAATACTATGTACAGCACACTTAAGATAAGCAGTAGGTTGGTGGTCACTAATGCTGACGCGTTTCGGCTCCCAACGCCGTAGTCATAGCATACCTTAGTGACCATCAACCTCAATTTAAAAATAGTTATATCAAACCCTATTGGTTAATTTCAAACACACCTCCTGTGCTGCTTAGCTACCATATTGTCTCTTATAGATGAGTACATAATGGTGTTACACTTGTCTAAACTTAAACTGACAGGTTACCTTATGTGACTTAATAAAATATCCTTGTCACTCTCACTTATTCCAACCGTAATAATATTGGTTCTGGCTCATAGGTTGGGTTAAACTAAACTTAACTATACTTGATTAAATCTGATTTTATTCTTGTTGTTATTGCTTTAAGGCTCCATTAACCATTATTTAATATCTATGGGTAATATTTCAAATATGCTACACCATAATTCATTTATTAATTAATTTAGTGTTGTAAAATGGAGTTCCCTTATGTTAAATGCGATGTTGTGAAGGCTACAGTCACTTAATGCCAAAAATTGATGAGATCAAATTCACTGTTTAGGCCAGATGGTCTTCTCGTTTTCATTTTTAGTATCCAGAAGACCTCTTCTCTGGCTAACATGAGATCTCTGTTCCCTCCCCTTACAGGGGGGGGGGTATGTTTGACTATTGTCCAGGTGAGAGGGCTGGGGTCTTTGTCGTGGACCTGGAGAAAATGTGTGATTAGGGGTGTTGTGAGTGTACCCATTTTTATGTTATTTATGTGCTTGCGGATTCTAGATCTGACCTCTCTTGAGGTCATACCTATGTATTGCAATCCACATTGTGTGCACGTGAGCACATAAACAACATAAGTAGCTCTGCAGTTAAAGCATCTTTCATGCAAATATGCTTCCCCAGTAATGGTACTGGTGAAGCCATTTCCAACTGCTAAATGCTTACAGGCTATGCAGTCTGTATAGTGGCACCTGAATACACCTTTTGTACTTAACCATGAGCTTGTGTTGTTTCTATCTCCTGATTTGAGTACAGTAGGTGCTACCTTGTTTCCAATTGTGACTCCTCTTCTATAGGAGAAGCGACAGCCCCCTCTGACTATGTTGGCTAGACCATCATCGGCCAAGAGTAATGGGAAGTGCTTAGATATAATGTTGCAAACTTCCTTGTATTGATCACTATAGGTTGTCAAAAAAGTAGTTTTTTGTGCATAACTCTCATTGTGTTTTTTATGTTCTGTTCTTGTCATCAGAAGAGAGTCTCTGTCTTTTTTAGTTACATCTTTTTTGATACCAAGTACCATCTTTTTCGGATATTCTCTAGATATTAGTCTTTCTGTAAGTTCATTAGCCTGTGTTTCAAATGTTTTCTTATTTGAACAATTTCTAAGGGTCCTGACGTATTGTCCTTTGGCTATTGCGTTAAAGACTTTGTGGGGATAACTACTTTTTGCGTGAAGAATGGTATTTTTGGCCGTTGGCTTACGAAAAATACTTGTAGTGATATTGCCCTTTTCACCTCCAATTTCCCCTACCAAAGTTACATCCAAATAGGTGATTTTCTTAGGGTTAGTCTCAAAGGTGAAGCCCAAATTCATCTTGTTGTTGTTGAGGTACTCAACAAAGTGTTTCACCTGATCTATGTCGCCTCTCCAAATCACCAGAAGATCATCTATGAATCTTTTGTAAAAAATAATGTTGGGCTTATGCATGTTTCTATCTCCATAGATGTGGGACCTCTCCCACCACCCCATGTAGAGGTTGGCGTAGGAGGGGGCAAACTTGGCCCCCATCGCGGTCCCACACCTTTGGAGATAGAAACAGCCATCAAAACAAAAATAATTATGGGTAAGCAAAAATTCAGTTACCCGTAGTATGAAACTACACTGTTCCTCCTCATACTGCCCTGAATGGGTAAGGAAAAACCCTAGAAGATTTATATACCTCAGGGGAAGAGGGAAGTAATGATAACAAATATCTTCCCAAATTTAAAGGTAATTCAAACTTCTACCCCATACAGAATAGGGGCCATATCCTGGAGACCTTCCAAAAAGGGTAGAGGAGGATTTAACTGCACTAGATGCTAACAATAGATCACACAGGGGTAGTTCTAATTTAACAAAAAAATAAAAATTTGCCCTCTCCATATTACAGAATAATGCAGATCTTGTAATAAGAGCCGCGGATAAGGGAGGCTCAATTGTTTTAATGAACAAGAGTCAATTTGTAGAGGAGGCCAGGAGACAATTGACAGACAAGGAACAATATATTCCATTAAGAAGGGATCCAACCAATGACTTCGGTAATGAGCTCAAAGACCTATTATATGAGGGTAGAGAGATAGGCATGTTTGATGAGGAAACATTCAAATTCATGCAAGTAGAGTTCCCCATCAGACCAACATTCAACCACTTGCCAAAGGTTCATAAACCTGGTACAGAGATACATGGAAGACCGATCATAAGTGGTATCGGTTCACTCACGGAGAGGCTCTCGCAATGCTTGGATGCGATTTTGCAGCCCTTTGTGGAAAATCTTCCAAGTCATCTAAAAGATACGAAACATCTGCTAGGCCTACTAAATGAACAAGGTTGGGAAGAGGACAATGTATGGTTAACTATAGATGTAAAATCTCTATACTCCTCCATCCCACACAAAGAAGGCCTAAAAGCAATAAGGTTTTTCCTTACCCATTCAGGGCAGTATGAGGAGGAACAGTGTAGTTTCATACAACGGGTAACTGAATTTTTGTTTAACCATAATTATTTTTGTTTTGATGGCTGTTTCTATCTCCAAAGGTGTGGGACCGCTATGGGGGCCAAGTTTGCCCCCTCCTACACCAACCTCTACATGGGGTGGTGGGAGAGGTCCCACATCTATGGAGATAGAAACATGCATAAGCCCAATATTATTTTTTACAAAATATTCATAGATGATCTTTTGGTGATTTGGAGAGGCAACATAGATCAGGTGAAACACTTTGTTGAGTACCTCAACAACAACAAGATGAATTTGGGCTTCACCTTTGAGACTGACCCTAAGAAAATCACCTATTTGGATGTAACTTTGGTAGGGGAAATTGGAGGTGAAAAGGGCAATATCACTACAAGTATTTTTCGTAAGCCAACGGCCAAAAATACCATTCTTCACGCAAAAAGTAGTCATCCCCACAAAGTCTTTAAAGCAATAGCCAAAGGACAATATGTCAGGACCCTTAGAAATTGTTCAAATAAGAAAACATTTGAAACACAGGCTAATGAACTTACAGAAAGACTAATATCTAGAGAATATCCGAAAAAGATGGTACTTGGTATCAAAAAAGATGTAACTAAAAAAGACAGAGACTCTCTTCTGATGACAAGAACAGAACATAAAAAACACAATGAGAGTTATGCACAAAAAACTACTTTTTTGGCAACCTATAGTGATCAATACAAGGAAGTTTGCAACATTATATCTAAGCACTTCCCATTACTCTTGGCCGATGATGGTCTAGCCAACATAGTCAGAGGGGGCTGTTGCTTCTCCTATAGAAGAGGAGTCACAATTGGAAACAAGGTAGCACCTACTGTACTCAAATCAGGAGATAGAAACAACACAAGCTCGTGGTTAAGTACAAAAGGTGTATTCAGGTGCCACTATACAGACTGCATAGCCTGTAAGCATTTAGCAGTTGGAAATGGCTTCACCAGTACCATTACTGGGGAAGCATATTTGCATGAAAGATGCTTTAACTGCAGAGCTACTTATGTTGTTTATGTGCTCACGTGCACACAATGTGGATTGCAATACATAGGTATGACCTCAAGAGAAGTCAGATCTAGAATCCGCGAGCACATAAATAACATAAAAATAGGTACACTCACAACACCCCTAATCACACATTTTCTCCAGGTCCACGACAAAGACCCCAGCCCTCTCACCTGGACAATAGTCAAACATATCCCCCCCCCCCCCTGTAAGGGGAGGGAACAGAGATCTCATGTTAGCCAGAGAAGAGGTCTTCTGGATACTAAAAATGAAAACGAGAAGACCATCTGGCCTAAACAGTGAATTTGATCTCATCAATTTTCGGCATTAAGTGACTGTAGCCTTCACAACATCGCATTTAACATAAGGGAACTCCATTTTACAACACAAAATTAATTAATAAATGAATTATGGTGTAGCATATTTGAAATATTACCCATAGATATTAAATAATGGTTAATGGAGCCTTAAAGCAATAACAACAAGAATAAAATCAGATTTAATCAAGTATAGTTAAGTTTAGTTTAACCCAACCTATGAGCCAGAACCAATATTATTACGGTTGGAATAAGTGAGAGTGACAAGGATATTTTATTAAGTCACATAAGGTAACCTGTCAGTTTAAGTTTAGACAAGTGTAACACCATTATGTACTCATCTATAAGAGACAATATGGTAGCTAAGCGTCACAGGAGGTGTGTTTGAAATTAACCAATAGGGTTTGATATAACTATTTTTAAATTGAGGTTGATGGTCACTAAGGTATGCTATGACTACGGCGTGGGGAGCCAAAACGCGTCAGCCTTAGTGACCACCAACCTACTGCTTATCTTAAGTGTGCTGTACATAGTATTTGGATGAAGGCGCTGATACCTGTCTTTTAACTGGTTTTCAAGAATAAAGAAAAAGATTTTACTACTGCACAGAGTGCCGAGTAATCCTTCATTCACCTTGTATCATGATTTTCAGCAAACAATATCAAGAGAACAAATCAAATTAGATATTAGAAATAAATTGGAAAGTTGTATAAAATTGAATGCTCTGTCTGGACCATGAAAAAAAAATATTTGGGGTTTTATGTGCCTTTTACACTGGGTTAGACTCCTTCTATCTATGCAGCTAAACAGTAATTCACTTTGGGTAGTAAAATAAGGGGAAAGTTGATGAGTGGCACGCTATAGTTTGCGCACAAGCGATATCAGGTTTTTGTGGCCATTTGTACACAAGTTAAATTCCGCCTGTATTACAAGATGAAAGTAAATGGGAACGTGTGAGCTTAATCACGATTTACACTAGAATGATTACTGCAACTTCAGAGCTCTAGTTAACTGATGCGCAACTATTACACCAGATTATACCAAAGTCGTGTACGACACCAAAGGCATACCTGGAATCAGTGTAAATGGTTACATCTTTGTTAGCAAAAAGTTGACATGCTTGTGTTAGTGCAACTAATTCTGCAGCTTGAGCAGAAACAAAAGGTAAAGAACCTGCAGTTAAAACAATATTAGGGAGTTCGACAACAGAAAAACCTGTAAGGAATATTAGTAGGCCTTCCTTCCATAGCTATAGGTGATATTGTGTAGTGACAAATACCAGAGTTGGAGTTATGTACAGACCATCAGGCTCTATGGGTCCTGTATCATGCACAGAAACTGGGGAAAGAAAAGTACAGCACATAATAGAATTGTCATGTTTGTAGTAATTAAAAAAACATTTTCAAGGATTGACTTAAATGGTAATGCAATTTGTATTGCATGTGGCACAGTTGCTATTTGATTTTGATGATTAACATAATAATTAGTGATGTCCCGAACTGTTCGCCCGCATGGCGATGTTCGATCCGCCCCTATGTGTCATCATTGAGGAAACTTTGACCCTGTATGTCACAGCCGTCTGACACATTAGAGCCAATCAACATCAGACACTCCCTCACAGACCATCCCAGCTACTCGGAATCCGCCATTTTAGACTCATAATGACCTTGCTTTCTTAATGAGAGGACGTGTTGTGTTTTTGCTCCTGACATTAATAGGAAAAACATAGCTAGGCTAGTGTATTTAGTGTCCACTACAGTCCAGAAGGACTCCACTCATCTCTGCTGCAAGCACAGCACCCCAAAAAGCCCTTTTTAGGGCTATATTTCGTGCCGTTTTTTTTTTTTCGTATTTTTTTTATTAGCATTTGCCTGGCTTTCAGCTGTGTGTTTAAGGCTCACAGCATATGCTGTGATTACTGCCACCACTGATATCTCCCTAACAACATTAGTTTAAATTTAACTAACCAAAAAATTTTATTATTTTGCTAGTGTAATTTTTTTTTTCATTTTCTATCAGGCCTGTGTCACACAGCATATACTCTGGTTCATTGCTCTGTGCCAGCCACCAGTGTTAATATCCGTTTATAACATTATTTTAAATTTAAAATGTTTTATTTAAATCATTTTTCTAGTGTAATCTAATAACATTTACTATCAGGCCTGTGTCTGTCAGGCTCACTTAGCATTAATATACCAAAATTTTTTTCAGTCTTTTGGTTAATTGGTCTGTGCCAGGCAGCCACCCACCACTCATATCTTCTTCACCTTAATTTAAATATAAAAAAAAAAGTTTAAATTTTTTTGATAGTGTAATCTAATATAATTTTCTATCAGGCCTGTGTGTTTTGCTGACATATAGAGCCTACTGTGTTTACTTGCTGCCCTCCCTAGTCTATGAGCCACGACTCATATGTGTTTAACTATTTTTTAATTTCCCCCCCAAAAAAATAATTTAAATCATTTTTCGAGTGTAATCTAATAGTATTTTCTATCAGGCGTGTGTGTATCTGACTTACAGAGCCTACTGTTTTTAATAGCCACGACTCATATGTATGTGCTTAACCTTTTTCTTTAAATTCCCAAAAAAAGTCTTTAAATCATTATGCTAATGTAATCTAATTTTATTTTCTATCAGGCCAGTGTCTAACTGTCTATCTGACTTACACAGCATACTGTTGTTAATTGCTGCCCTACGTAGCAGCCAGCCAGTGCGACCACTCATATGTGCATTGCACTTCTTAACATAATTTTAATATTAAAATCTAAAAATTTTAAAATATTTTGCAAGTGTGATGCCTGGGGGCGGAGCCAACTGCCGAACAGGAGAGACGCTTTGGAAAAGAGCTCTCTCTCAGCTAGCTAATAAAGGCTCAAATAAAGTAATTGAAATGTCTATTTTCTGAAAGATTATGCCTAATCATACACCTTAAGATGTCCTGGTTCGATATTGCATAAAATTTAAGACCTATTTGGACGGTGTGAGAGAAGCTACAGGAGGGAACGTAGCAGCAGATAAACTACCATTGCAAAAGAGAAGGCTCACAAGAGGCTTGGGGACATAGAAACAGCGGCCACCACCTATTATCCTTGCTACGATATGGCTATAGATGCGGCACTGCTCAGATTTGAGGAGAAAGTATGTGAGATCTTGGAAGACAGTTATGCAGATATGTGCCTATGGATGTCACAACTATTTCAACATGTCTCCACCTCACATGGCAAACAAGATGGCGGTTCAGATTCAGGATCCGTCACTGACTGCCTTGATGCCTCAGCAACACCTACTAAATACCGGACCCAACACCTCATCCGCAAGGTGGCAAAGAATTCTGACAAGGCGGAGAGACCAGGGAGGAGAAACCTATCTACACCGGGACTAACAGACCACTCTCAACCGCGCTACAGATCAGAGAAGATCACGCCACCGGCAATGGTGAATATCCTAAAAGGAGATAGCGCATGTGAGCGTGGCCTACGCGACAAAAGCTCACCTACCAAGATAAGGACACTGACATTAGAGGGAACCGGAGGGTCGGAGGTGACCGCTCAGGAGGTCAGTCACCTGAAGAAAACGGCAGGCCCTGATTTGCGACGGAGAAATGAAAAGATGGTCTCTGCTGCACTTACTAGCTATTCAAGGAGCCTCTTTGACCCAGGTGGAATGCCGCACATTTAGACACAGATTCTAGTCAGTAAGCTAGCAGAGGAGAGGTACTTAAACTTACTGCCTACAGACATAGCTCTATACGAACTGGGAGTCAGATAAAGACCAGACACGCACTTTACTCCATGCACTTGGCAGCTTATCTATCTGGAGGTGACAGCCATATCTTCAGATGACGACAATGAGGCCTGTCAGACAGCTAAGTGAGATTTTGCTGAAACTCTCAATGTTTGAAGATATGGCAGTGATCCTTATGAAAACTGGCATAGGCTGATAACTTTGGTTCTCCAGCCTGAACCCATCACTGGGTATATAAAGTCGGGACATCTTAATGACAGCTGGCTGGTTTGATGAGAGTGCCCAATTTGTTATACCTGGCATTAGTTTTATACTTTATTTTGGTACTAGTGGTCTTGATGTATTGTAGTTCTTGTATACCTGGGTTATATGTTTGCTTGCACACTGATCTCTCTATTATTCCACATAAACTAACGTTGCTTAAAATTATATCAACTGAAATCTCCTCCATACATGCCTACTTTTTGCCCCTAAGCATTCCTTTACCTGGCCATATGACTGGTTCCTATAAGATTCTTGATGAGGGCCTACTACTAAAACCTGCTATGAACTGGACATTGTGTGTGCTGAGCCCTGTTCACTGAGCAAGTTTCAAGAGGGTATAGGATGAACCTTTAATGTATACTTTGATCGGGCAGACCCTGTAGTGACCTTTTCCCTTTTTATTTAGTACATTAGAACATGTAAGCTTAATGACACTGGCTATTAAGCCCTTTATTCTATATAACAAATGTTTCCTTTTAGAATAATAGATAAATCTCAGGAGCGAATTGTCCAATAATCTATGTGCTGTTAGGGTGTATTATATGATCTGTCCAATGTTGAAATCTCCTGGACATTTTCATTAATATGAACTAACATTGTGACTGTTCCTGCACAACTACACATATCAACAATAGGTGGCCCCTGATACCTTAAAATTCAAACATAGAGCCAATATGTTGGCTGTATTCTTCACTTTTTTGTTCTATTTTAGTAATTCCAGTTTTGATATATGCTATATACATATAAGCCTAATTAGGTACCCAGTTGTTATTGTTTGCAGTGTGTGGAAATACTAGATTATATGCACATTCTCTCTCCCCCTTAGAGGAGTCTAACCTTTCATATTTATGTTATGTCTTTGAATCTGTTTGTATTAGTATATTGGGCGCTCATATAACTTCTTGCAGAGGTCACCCTATATGAGACATGTACTATTTCTAAAGTTGTTTAATTAATTTATGTTTGCCAATGTACATGCCTAATATGAAAGTTGTCAATATCTACTATTCCTCCTGGAGGAAAACTTTTACAGCCCAGCATTTGATTTTATCTGATAGTATTTCACTACTGCCTAAATACCAGTTCTCCTTTATCTGCCAGTTTACAATGCACTATTTACATTCAGCTAGGCTTACGCTAACAATTGACTCAGCAGTGTATAAAAATATTTGCTCTGGCACTACTAGTTACATGCCCGGATATATACTCTTGTGATGCTTTTGGTCTTATGTGTGTGTGTGGGGGCTTGGACGTCTGCGGCCGAGATGTCTGAGCCTTCCTGCTTAATTATGTACAGTTACAACATATAGACTAACTATAGTTTGGAAGCTACAGAGCTGTCAAAGAACCATTGGCATTTATTGTTTCATATGTTCCTATGCCATCTCATGATAACTATAGATATCTGCGCATGCTCAAAGTTTGATATGGTAGGATAGATGTATATAGCTGGGGTAACCTTCGATATCCTAGTCCCTATTATGATATCACATAGCCTGTACCCGCTAGAAGTTTTAGCATGTATATAATTGCCAATACCTTACAAATCCTGATATTGCAGGTCTGTGGTGCCCGACACAGCACCACCTCATTACTAGAGCACATCATTTTTTATTGTTCGGCTCCTTTCCTCCCTTTACCGCAGGTACTTGTTACCTGCGGGTCATACCCCTACTCCTTATTTCCTTATCGCCTGTAGGTGTCATCGCCCCAGGAGAGGAGCCTACCTGGAAGCCTCCTATATCTCATTTTATACCAAGTACGCTATTTTTTGTCTTATATCTCATAGTGCATACATCCTATTACCCCTCTTTGAGAATAACTGCTCTAGAATGCAATCTTATTCAGGTCATACACAAAAGCTCAGGGACTTTTAGTGGGTTTCAACTTAAGCATACATCTAAAGATTAGTCATTATGATAACAACCTGGGAAACTTGTTGGTTCCAATATAACTTATGGCTCCGTCCCCCCGCCTTCACACTTAACTACTGTTCACCCTCAATGTAAGTGAACAAATAAGCGGTGTTTATCCGCAATGGTCAATATATTGTTATCAGTTTTTCTTATATCACTTCTTATTTATATCAAATCCAAATACATCTTTATGTCATATTTAGTCTACCATACTATAGGTTATACAAGTTGTTTTGGTTACTTAAACTGTGAATGGTATGTGTTTTTTTTTCCTTTCTGTGTTACAACATAGGAAACAAAACGAAAAAGAGGTAATGCCAGAATGCGACTACTTCATGTTATACTAGAGGTTAATGGCTTGACAAAGCCTCAGTGGGGACGTGTTTCAATTCTATGTATAATGTTTATTGTATGATACCCCTGTATATCTGGTATTCCTCAATAAAAAACTTTGATTCTAAAAAAAAATAAAAATATTTTGCTAGTGTAATCTAACTTAATTTTCTATCAGGCCTGTGTTTTTGTCACTTACACAGCATACTGTGTTAAATTGCTGCCCTACCTACCATCCACGACTCATATCTGCCAGCCTGTGTGCCAGGCCCAACTAGCCAATTAGTGGCACCAATCATAATTCTTGTAACTGTATCAAAAAAATTAAAAATCATAATTTTTTGTACTGCAAATATTCAGTCTACTAGTGCCATTGAATTGCAGTTTCCTCCTGCCTGGCAGCCTGTGTGACAGTCACAAACTAGCCAATTAGTGCCACCAATCCTAGTTGTTGTAAAAGTATTGTTAATCTTTAAAATTCCAAATTGATCGCTTGTGATTCCTCAGTTTGCTCGTGCCATTGAATTGCACTTTCCTACTGCCTGCCAGCGTGTTTTCCAGGCCCAACTAGCCAATTAGTGGAACCAATCATAATTCTTGTAACAGTATATAAAAAAATAAAAATCATAATTTTTTGGACTGCAAATATTCAGTCTCCTAGTGCCATTGAATTGCATTTACCTCCTGCCTGCCAGCCTTTTGTGCCAGTCCGTCTTGCCAACTATTTACACCAATCATAATTGTTGTCACAGTATAGTTACTAATTAAAATTTAAAATTTTTTGATTGTTGATCTTAATCCTCAGTTTGCTCGTGCCATTGAATTGCACTTTTCTACTGCCTTCCAAGCCTGTGTGCCAGGCCTACTTTCAAAATATTTACACCAATCATATTTGTTGTCACAGTATTCTTAATAATTAAAAATTAAAATTTTTGGTAATATTTGTTCTGAATCCTCAGTTTGCTCGTGCCATTGAATTGCACTTTCCTCCTGCCTTGCAGCCTGCTGTGTGCCAGGCCCACCTAGCCAATTATTCCCAGCAATCATATTTCTTTTAACAGTATTGCAAAAATTGTCAATCATCACTGTTTTGACTGTCAGTATTCAGTCTCCTAGTGTCCTTGAATTGCATTTACCTCCTGCCTGCCAGCCTTTTGTGCCAGGCCGTCTTGCCAACTATTTACACCAATCATAATTGTTGTCACAGTATAGTTACTAATTAAAATTAAAAAAATTTTGATTGTTGATCTTAATCCTCAGTTTGCTCATGCCATTGAATTGCACTTTTCTACTGCCTTCCAAGCCTGTGTGCCAGGCCTACTTTCAAAATATTTACACCAATCATATTTGTTGTCACAGTATTCTTAATAATTAAAAATTTAAATTTTTGGTAATAGTTGTTCTGAATCCTCAGTTTGCTCGTGCCATTGAATTGCACTTTCCTCCTGCCTTGCAGCCTGCTGTGTGCCAGGCCCACCTAGCCAATTATTCCCAGCAATCATATTTCTTTTAACAGTATTGCAAAAATTGTCAATCATCACTGTTTTGACTGTCAGTATTCAGTCTCCTAGTGTCCTTGAATTTCATTTACCTCCTGCCTGCCAGCCTTTTGTGCCAGGCCGTCTTGCCAACTATTCACACCAATCATAATTGTTGTCACAGTATAGTTACTAATTAAAATTAAAAAAAATTTGATTGTTGATCTTAATCCTCAGTTTGCTCGTGCCATTGAATTGCACTTTTCTACTGCCTTCCAAGCCTGTGTGCCAGGCCTACTTTCAAAATATTTACACCAATCATATTTGTTGTCACAATATTCTTAATAATTAAAAATTTAAATTTTTGGTAATAGTTGTTCTGAATCCTCAAATTGCTTGTGCCATTGAATTGCACTTTCCTCCTGCCTTGCAGCCTGCTGTGTGCCAGGCCCACCTAGCCAATTATTCCCAGCAATTATATTTCTTTTAACAGTATTGCAAAAATTGTCAATCATCACTGTTTTGACTGTCAGTATTCAGTCTCCTAGTGTCCTTGAATTTCATTTACCTCCTGCCTGCCAGCCTTTTGTGCCAGGCCGTCTTGCCAACTATTTACACCAATCATAATTGTTGTCACAGTATAGTTACTAATTAAAATTAAAAAAAATTTTGATTGTTGATTTTAATCCTCAGTTTGCTCGTGCCATTGAATTGCACTTTTCTACTGCCTTCCAAGCCTGTGTGCCAGGCCTACTTTCAAAATATTTACACCAATCATATTTGTTGTCACAGTATTCTTAATAATTAAAAATTTAAATTTTTGGTAATAGTTGTTCTGAATCCTCAGTTTGCTCGTGCCATTGAATTGCACTTTCCTCCTGCCTTGCAGCCTGCTGTGTGCCAGGCCCACCTAGCCAATTATTCCCAGCAATCATATTTCTTTTAACAGTATTGCAAAAATTGTCAATCATCACTGTTTTGACTGTCAGTATTCAGTCTCCTAGTGTCCTTGAATTTCATTTACCTCCTGCCTGCCAGCCTTTTGTGCCAGGCCGTCTTGCCAACTATTCACACCAATCATAATTGTTGTCACAGTATAGTTACTAATTAAAATTAAAAAAAATTTGATTGTTGATCTTAATCCTCAGTTTGCTCGTGCCATTGAATTGCACTTTTCTACTGCCTTCCAAGCCTGTGTGCCAGGCCTACTTTCAAAATATTTACACCAATCATATTTGTTGTCACAATATTCTTAATAATTAAAAATTTAAATTTTTGGTAATAGTTGTTCTGAATCCTCAAATTGCTTGTGCCATTGAATTGCACTTTCCTCCTGCCTTGCAGCCTGCTGTGTGCCAGGCCCACCTAGCCAATTATTCCCAGCAATTATATTTCTTTTAACAGTATTGCAAAAATTGTCAATCATCACTGTTTTGACTGTCAGTATTCAGTCTCCTAGTGTCCTTGAATTTCATTTACCTCCTGCCTGCCAGCCTTTTGTGCCAGGCCGTCTTGCCAACTATTTACACCAATCATAATTGTTGTCACAGTATAGTTACTAATTAAAATTAAAAAAAATTTTGATTGTTGATTTTAATCCTCAGTTTGCTCGTGCCATTGAATTGCACTTTTCTACTGCCTTCCAAGCCTGTGTGCCAGGCCTACTTTCAAAATATTTACACCAATCATATTTGTTGTCACAGTATTCTTAATAATTAAAAATTTAAATTTTTGGTAATAGTTGTTCTGAATCCTCAGTTTGCTCGTGCCATTGAATTGCACTTTCCTCCTGCCTTGCAGCCTGCTGTGTGCCAGGCCCACCTAGCCAATTATTCCCAGCAATCATATTTCTTTTAACAGTATTGCAAAAATTGTCAATCATCACTGTTTTGACTGTCAGTATTCAGTCTCCTAGTGTCCTTGAATTTCATTTACCTCCTGCCTGCCAGCCGTTTGTGCCAGGCCGTCTTGCCAACTATTTACACCAATCATAATTGTTGTCACAGTATAGTTACTAATTAAAATTTAAAATTTTTTGATTGTTGATCTTAATCCTCAGTTTGCTCATGCCATTGAATAGCACTTTCTACTGCCTTCCAAGCCTGTGTGCCAGGCCTACTTTCAAAATATTTACACCAATCATATTTGTTGTCACAGTATTCTTAATAATTAAAAATTTAAATTTTTGGTAATAGTTGTTCTGAATCCTCAGTTTGCTCGTGCCATTGAATTGCACTTTCCTCCTGCCTTGCAGCCTGCTGTGTGCCAGGCCCACCTAGCCAATTATTCCCAGCAATCATATTTTTTTTAACAGTATTGCAAAAATTGTCAATCATCACTGTTTTGACTGTGAGTATTCAGTCTCCTAGTGTCCTTGAATTTCATTTACCTCCTGCCTGCCAGCCTTTTGTGCCAGGCCGTCTTGCCAACTATTCACACCAATCATAATTGTTGTCACAGTATAGTTACTAATTAAAATTAAAAAATGTTTGATTGTTGATCTTAATCCTCAGTTTGCTTGTGCCATTGAATTGCACTTTTCTACTGCCTTCCAAGCCTGTGTGCCAGGCCTACTTTCAAAATATTTACACCAATCATATTTGTTGTCACAGTATTCTTAATAATTAAAAATTAAAATTTTTGGTAATAGTTGTTCTGAATCCTCAGTTTGCTCATGCCATTGAATTGCACTTTCCTCCTGCCTTGCAGCCTGCTGTGTGCCAGGCCCACCTAGCCAATTATTCCCAGCAATCATATTTCTTTTAACAGCATTGCAAAAATTGCCAATCATCACTGTTTTGACTGTCAGTATTCAGTCTCCTAGTGTCCTTGAATTGCATTTACCTCCTGCCTGCCAGCCTTTTGTGCCAGGCCGTCTTGCCAACTATTTACACCAATCATAATTGTTGTCACAGTATAGTTACTAATTAAAATTAAAAGTTTTTTGATTGTTGATCTTATTCCTCAGTTTGCTCATGCCATTGAATTGCACTTTTCTCCTGCCTGCCAGCCTGTGTGCCAGGCCCAACTATCCAATTAGTGCCAGCAATCATATTTATTTTAACAGTATTGCAAAATTTGTCAATCATCACTGTTTTGACTGTCAATCTGCAGTCTACTAGTGCCCTTGAATTGCATTTTCCTCCTGCCTGCCTGTGTGCCAGTCCCAACTAGCCAATTAGTGCCACCAATCATATTTATTGTAACAGTATTGGAATTTTTGTTAATCATAACTGTTTTAATTGTGATTCTTCAGTCTCCTAGTGCCATTGAATTGCAGTTTCCTTTCTCCCACCGTGTGTGCCAGACAGGCCCATTTACCAACTAGTGCCAAACAATCATATTTGTTGTCACAGTACTTTTAATATTTTAAAAAATTAACAATTTGCGATTTTTAAAACATCTGTCTTTTTTGTTGTTGTCAGTCTCACAGCGTATACTGTGCCCACTTTCACAGTGCCACCACTCAATTGGTGTAATAGTATTGTTAGTGTCCATTTAAAAAAAAATGACAGGCAGAGGCAGGCCACCCTGCAGGTTCCGTGGTCATGGTCGTGGTGCTGTGATTACTTTAGACCCTACAAATATGCACATTGTTCAGACGCCGGGTGCCAGGGGGGACGCGAAAAGTTCTGAGGAGGACCTAGTTGAATGGCTAACACAGGACACCCAATTTTCTTCAGCTTCCGCTGCTAGTCCTCCTAACCTTGACGCACCATCTACGTCCAGCTGTGCTTTGGGCAGGTCTCAAGTGACCAGTGCTACTCCCCTGCCTGTCGCCACCACCAACACTAGCACCACAGCCGCTTCACTTGATCTGTCACAGGAGTTATTGACACATCATTTGGAAGAAATGAGTGATGCGCAACCATCATTGACAGAGGATGTAGATAATAGTGATCAGTCTCAGTCAGGCAGCATTACCGACATGGAGGTACGGTGTGATGATGATGATGATGATGTTGTACCCGCTGCTGCTTCCTTTCTTGATGTGTCAGATACAAGTGAAGCGGTTGATGATGATGTGTCGGTGGATGTCACGTGGGTGCCTGCTAGAAGAGAAGAAGAAGAGGGGGAAAGTTCAGATGGGGAGACAGAGAGGAGGAGGAGGAGGAGGAGGAGGAGATGATTTGGAAGCATGGGGAGGTCGTCTCAAGGAGCTAGTGGCACAGTCAGACAGCATGCATCGGCACCCGGGGTCAGCCAGACAGCACGCTGACACCCATCAACGCATGCTGTTACCACCACCAGAATGCCGTCATCGCAGAGCTCAGCAGTGTGGCATTTTATTTGTGTGTCTGCCTCTGACAACAGCGATGCCATTTGCAACCTGTGCCAAAAAAAAATGAGTCGTGGGAAGTCAAACAGCCACCTAGGTACAAATGCTTTGCGAAGGCACATGGTCTCCCATCACAAAGGCCGATGGGAAGAACACATGAGTAGAAGCAGCACACAAAGTGAAAGCCGCCCTCCTCCACCTGCTCCAGCATCTTCAGCCACGTCAACCAGTGCTGTCCTCCTTGCCCCCTCTCAACCATCCTCCACTGAGTCTCTCTTACGTAGCAGTTCCTGGTCATCTGCCCACAGTCAGGTGTCTGTCAAGGACATGTTTGAGCGTAAGAAGCCAATTTCTCAAAGTCACCCCCTTGCCCGGCGTCTGAGAGCTGGCTTGTCTGAACTCTTAGCCCGCCAGCTTTTACCATACAAGCTGGTGGAGTCTGATGCTTTCAAAAAAATTGTATCTATTGGGACACCGCAGTGGAAGGTACCGGGCAGAAATTTCTTTTCACAAAAGGCAATCCCAAACCTGTACTCTGTTGTTCGAAAGGAAGTTATGGCATGTCTGGCACACAGCGTTGGGGCAAGGGTCCATATGACCACGGATAGCTGGTCTGCAAAGCATGGTCAGGGCAGGTATATCACCTACACTGCGCATTGGGTAAACCTGCTGACTTCTGACAAGCATGGAATGTGTGGCTCTGCAGAAGAGTTGGTGACATCGCCACGACTTGCAGGCAGGCCTGCTGCTACCTCCTCTACTCCTCCTACTCCATCCTCTTCCATAACCTCTTCCTCGGCTGAGTCCTCTTCAACTTCTGCGTCTTGCTCCACATCTATGGCACCCCCCCAGCTCCCCAGATACTATGCTACATCCCGGGTACGGCAGTGTCACGCCGTCTTGGGGTTGACTTGCCTGAAAGCGGAGAGTCACACCGCACCAGCACTCCTGACCGCCCTGAACGCACAGGTGGATCAGTGGCTGACTCCGCACCAACTGGAGATTGGCAAGGTTGTTTCTGCCAATGGAAGTAATTTGGTGGTGGCATTGAAATTGGGCAAGTTGACACATGTGCCGTGCATGGCACATGTGTGTAATCTAATTTTACAATGATTTGTCCATAAGTACCCAGGCTTACAGGACGTCCTGAAGCAGGCCAGGAAGGTGTGTGGCCATTTCAGGCGTTCCTACACGGCCATGGCGCACTTGTCCGATATCCAGCGTCGAAACAACCTGCCAGTGATGAGCTTGATTTGCGACAGCCCGACACGGTGGAATTCAACACTCCTAATGTTTGACCGCCTGCTCCAACAAGAAAAAGCTGTTAATGAGTATTTGTATGACCGGGGTGATAGGACAGCCTCTGGGGAGCTGGGGATATTTTTGCCAAATTACTGGACGCTCATGCGCAATGCCTGTAGGCTCATGCGTCCTTTTGAGGAGGTGACAAACCTTGTCAGTCGCACCGAAGGCACCATCAGCAACATCATACCATTTGTTTTCTTCCTGGAGCGTGCCCTGCGAAGAGTGCTGGATCAGGCAGTAGATGAGCGTGAAGAGGAAGAGGAAGAGTTGTGGTGTCCATCACCCCCACAAACAGCCTTTTCAGCATCGCTTGCTGGACCTGCGGCAACGCAGGAAGAGGATTGTGAGGAAGAGGAGTCAGAGGAGGAATGTGGCTTTGAAGAGGAGGAGGAGGAGGAGGAGGAAGACCGAGCACAACAGGCATCCCAGGGTGCTCGTTGTTGTCACCTCTCTGGTACCCGTGGTGTTGTACGTGGCTGGGGAGAAGAAGATACCCTCAGTGAGATCAGTGAGGACGAGGAACGGGACATGATTAGCTCGGCATCCAACCTTGTTCAAATGGGTTCTTTCATGCTGTCGTGCCTGTTGAGGGACCCTCGTATAAAAAAGCTGAAGGAGAACGACCTGTACTGGGTGTCCACGCTCCTTGATCCCCGGTATAAACATAAAGTGCCTGAAATGTTACCAAATTCCCGCAAGTCGGAAAGGATGGAGCATTTTAAGAATAAATTAAAAACTATGCTTTACAGAGCGTATAAGGGTGATGTCACAGCACCACGGGAATGTAACAGGGGAAGAGATGAAATTAATCCTCCTCCTCCCACGACCCCGGCGGCAAGGACAGGACGCTTTCCTGACGTCTTGTTGATGGAGGACATGCGTACCTTTTTAACTCCCATGCACCATCAGAGCCTTTCGGGATCCAGCCTTAGAGAAAGACTCAACCGACAGGTAGCAGACTACCTAGCTTTAACTGCAGATCTCGACACTCTCAGGAGCGATGGACCCCTTGACTACTGGGTGTGCAGGCTGGACTTGTGGCCTGAGCTATCCCAATTTGCAATGGAACTTCTGGCCTGCCCCGCTTCAAGTGTCCTGTCCGAAAGGACTTTCAGTGCAGCAGGAGGTTTTGTCACTGAGAAGAGAAGTCGCCTAGGTCAAAAAAGCCTTGACTATCTCACTTTTATAAAAATGAATGAGGGATGGATACCGAAGGGACTGACATTAGGCGATACATTTGAATAAAAAAGGCCTGATGATGAGATGAGCTGGCTTCGGCTACAACTGGTACACAGGCTGGCCTTTTTTTTTTGTTATAAAGCCGGAGGACTTGCTTGACTTATCCGCCAACAACTAGTGTTCAAGCCACAAGCTTTTAGGGCACTTTATAAATGTTTTACAAACATCATTTTTTTCTGGCCGCTGCTACAGCAGTTGCTACAACAATACCCAAATTTTTCAGTCATTTGTACATTCCTAATTTTTCTGGCCTCTGCTGCTGCTCTGTGGGTACAAAACTCAAATAAAAAAAATAAGGCACATAACAGTGATTAAACTGTTAAGAATAGTACAACTTAGCACACCACTCATATCTGGTGGACCATTAAATTGAACGCAAATTGCCACAAATTTGAAGGAGGAGGACCGACCAAGCATCTTTATCCATCTCTTGGTTGCTCTAAATTATCTCCTGACCGCCCTGAACGCACAGGTGGATCAGTGGCTGACTCCGCACCAACTGGAGATTGGCAAGGTTGTTTCTGCCAATGGAAGTAATTTGGTGGTGGCATTGAAATTGGGCAAGTTGACACATGTGCCGTGCATGGCACATGTGTGTAATCTAATTTTACAATGATTTGTCCATAAGTACCCAGGCTTACAGGACGTCCTGAAGCAGGCCAGGAAGGTGTGTGGCCATTTCAGGCGTTCCTACACGGCCATGGCGCACTTGTCCGATATCCAGCGTCGAAACAACCTGCCAGTGATGAGCTTGATTTGCGACAGCCCGACACGGTGGAATTCAACACTCCTAATGTTTGACCGCCTGCTCCAACAAGAAAAAGCTGTTAATGAGTATTTGTATGACCGGGGTGATAGGACAGCCTCTGGGGAGCTGGGGATATTTTTGCCAAATTACTGGACGCTCATGCGCAATGCCTGTAGGCTCATGCGTCCTTTTGAGGAGGTGACAAACCTTGTCAGTCGCACCGAAGGCACCATCAGCAACATCATACCATTTGTTTTCTTCCTGGAGCGTGCCCTGCGAAGAGTGCTGGATCAGGCAGTAGATGAGCGTGAAGAGGAAGAGGAAGAGTTGTGGTGTCCATCACCCCCACAAACAGCCTTTTCAGCATCGCTTGCTGGACCTGCGGCAACGCAGGAAGAGGATTGTGAGGAAGAGGAGTCAGAGGAGGAATGTGGCTTTGAAGAGGAGGAGGAGGAGGAGGAGGAAGACCGAGCACAACAGGCATCCCAGGGTGCTCGTTGTTGTCACCTCTCTGGTACCCGTGGTGTTGTACGTGGCTGGGGAGAAGAAGATACCCTCAGTGAGATCAGTGAGGACGAGGAACGGGACATGATTAGCTCGGCATCCAACCTTGTTCAAATGGGTTCTTTCATGCTGTCGTGCCTGTTGAGGGACCCTCGTATAAAAAAGCTGAAGGAGAACGACCTGTACTGGGTGTCCACGCTCCTTGATCCCCGGTATAAACATAAAGTGCCTGAAATGTTACCAAATTCCCGCAAGTCGGAAAGGATGGAGCATTTTAAGAATAAATTAAAAACTATGCTTTACAGAGCGTATAAGGGTGATGTCACAGCACCACGGGAATGTAACAGGGGAAGAGATGAAATTAATCCTCCTCCTCCCACGACCCCGGCGGCAAGGACAGGACGCTTTCCTGACGTCTTGTTGATGGAGGACATGCGTACCTTTTTAACTCCCATGCACCATCAGAGCCTTTCGGGATCCAGCCTTAGAGAAAGACTCAACCGACAGGTAGCAGACTACCTAGCTTTAACTGCAGATCTCGACACTCTCAGGAGCGATGGACCCCTTGACTACTGGGTGTGCAGGCTGGACTTGTGGCCTGAGCTATCCCAATTTGCAATGGAACTTCTGGCCTGCCCCGCTTCAAGTGTCCTGTCCGAAAGGACTTTCAGTGCAGCAGGAGGTTTTGTCACTGAGAAGAGAAGTCGCCTAGGTCAAAAAAGCCTTGACTATCTCACTTTTATAAAAATGAATGAGGGATGGATACCGAAGGGACTGACATTAGGCGATACATTTGAATAAAAAAGGCCTGATGATGAGATGAGCTGGCTTCGGCTACAACTGGTACACAGGCTGGCCTTTTTTTTTTGTTATAAAGCCGGAGGACTTGCTTGACTTATCCGCCAACAACTAGTGTTCAAGCCACAAGCTTTTAGGGCACTTTATAAATGTTTTACAAACATCATTTTTTTCTGGCCGCTGCTACAGCAGTTGCTACAACAATACCCAAATTTTTCAGTCATTTGTACATTCCTAATTTTTCTGGCCTCTGCTGCTGCTCTGTGGGTACAAAACTCAAATAAAAAAAATAAGGCACATAACAGTGATTAAACTGTTAAGAATAGTACAACTTAGCACACCACTCATATCTGGTGGACCATTAAATTGAACGCAAATTGCCACAAATTTGAAGGAGGAGGACCGACCAAGCATCTTTATCCATCTCTTGGTTGCTCTAAATTATCTCCGTGTTCCATCTATGCCATACCTGTACTCTATTGTGCAAAAGGGTGGCATATGTGGTGTTTCATGCTGTTGTGCCTGTTGCGGGTCGTGGCCCATGGTATAAAAAGGCTGAAGGAGAACGACCTGTAATGGGTGCCCCAGCAAATTTTTAGAAAAATGTTCCCGGTTCCTCTCAATTATCTCCGGGTTTCTAAAATGGATGCCATACCTGTACTCGCTTGTGCAAAAGGATGGCATATGTGGTGGTGTTTCCTGCAGTTGTTTCTGTTGAGGGTGCTGGACCCTCTTATAAAAAGGCTAAAGGAGAACGACCTGGAGGGTCCAAGCATGGTTTTTGGGGCAATTTCACTTTTCCAAACAATTATCTATGGGTTTCTAAAATCAATGCCATACCAGTACTCTATTGTTCAAAAGGATGCCATATGTTCTCTTTCCTGCTGGTATTTTGTTTGAGGGTCCTGGACCCTCTTATAAAAAGGCCTAAGGAGAAAGAGGTGTACTGGGTGTCCACTCAATTTTTTTTTCTATTTCACATTTGCCCAAAATTATCTCTGGGTTTGTAAAATCAATGCTGTACCTGTACTCTATTGTTCAAAAGGATGCCATATGTCCTCTTTCCTGCTGGTGTTTTGATTGAGGGTCCTGGACCCTCTTATAAAAAGGCCTAAGGAGAAAGAAGTGTACTGGGTGTCCATCGAATCATTTGTTTGATTCAAATTCCCGGTTGCAACAAATTATCTCCGGGTTTCTAAAATCAATGCCTTTCCTGTAATCTAATTTTCAAAAGGATTCCATATATCCTCTTTCCTGCTGCTGGTTTTGTTGAGGGTCCTGGAGCCTCTGCTAAAAAGGCCTAAGGATAAATAAGTGTACTGGGTGTCTAATCAATGTTCTTTTAGATTTCCCGGTTGCAACTAATTATCTCTGTGTTTCTAAAATCAATGCCTTTCCTGTAATGTATTATTCAAAAGGATGCCATATATCCTCTTTCATTCTGTTGTTTCTGTTGAGGCTCCGGGAGCCTCTTATAAAAAGGCCTAAGGATAAAGAAGTGTACTGGGTGTCCAATCATTGTTTTTTTCTATTTCCCGGTTCATATAAATGATCTCTGGGATTCTAAAATCAATGCCTTAACTGTAATCAATTGTTCACAAGGATGCCATATGTCCTCTTTCATGCTGTTGTTTCTGTTGAGGCTCCGGGACCCTCTTATAAAAAGGCCTAAGGATAAATAAGTGTACTGGGTGTCTAATCTATGTTTTTTTAGATTTCACGGTTGCAACAAATTATCCCTGGGTTTCTAAAATCAATGCCTTTCCTGTAATCTATTTTTCCAAAGGATGCCATATGTCCTCTTTCCTGCTGCTGGTTTGGTTGAGGGTCCTGGAGCCTCTGCTAAAAAGGCCTAAGGATAAATAAGTGTACTGGGTGTCTAATCAAGGTTTTTTTCTATTTCCCGGTTGCAACAAATTATCTCTCGGTTTCTAAAATCAATGCCTTTCCTGTAATCTATTATTCCAAAGGATGCCATATGTCCTCTTTCCTGCTGCTGTTTTTGTTGAGGCTCCGGGACCCTCTTATAAAAAGGCCTAAGGATAAATATGTGTAATGGGTGTCTAATCAATGTTTTTTTTAGATTTCCCGGTTGCAACAAATTATCACTGGGTTTCTAAAATCAATGCCTTAAATGTAATCTATTGTTCAAAAGGATGCCAATGTCCTCTTTCCTTTTTTTTTTTTTTTTCTCTGTATTTTTGTTTATTTTAGAAAATGTAATGCACTTATAGGTTCACTAAGATTATGACTTTGCACACTGCCATTTTCCATGCAGCATTTTGACATGTTGTGTGATATAACTAGAAGAATGGTATGTTTTGAATCTGCTGAGCATAATAATAAAAAAAAAAATTAATTTAACTTGAGTTACTAACTGAAGCATGACTTCAGGAGTCAGGCGTGGTCCTAGGTAGTGGTTGTTAGCAGATTCTTTTCAATGCAAATTGCAATTGCCACAGCGTTCATAAAATGTGCGTCACCAGTCTCCAAATCTTACCTTTTTAATGCCAATTGATATTGCCACAGCTGGAACAACAGTAAATAACATGTGCATCACAACAGTCTCCAAAGCTGTTGTCAGATGTATACAAAAACACTGATAAAGTATTCCTTTCGGGCGCAAAGAGATGGCTACCGGAACACTCCAGGAACTTCCCAAGAGTCACTGTCTTGTGTTTCTGGTGATGTTGGAGACATCTGTGTACTGTACAGGGAGGCCCAAAATCCTCTCCATCTCTGTGCACCACAGGACAGGACGTCCTTGTCATCCATAAGCACAGGAAATTGCTGGCATTTTCCTTGCTTCAAGAAGTTCAG
The DNA here is from genome assembly GCF_027579735.1 of Bombina bombina. Lineage (NCBI taxonomy): Eukaryota > Metazoa > Chordata > Amphibia > Anura > Bombinatoridae > Bombina > Bombina bombina. The sequence continues at coordinate 233,181,330 of NC_069500.1, read as the reverse complement.
CTTTTGTGGTGATAGTACAGACTTTAATAAACTTTGGTTTCCTACCATACTCAAGACAATCTTGTAGTTCAAGCTTTGGACTTGCTGTGGGAAACAGTGGCCTGTCCATACCAGGAAGATGATTTAGACAGAAGTAACAAGCTCTGCTTGCAGGTGACACATGTTTATCGTCAATCATCAAAGGGGTTGCGTGCAGAATATGGCAGATGGCCCCTTATTCACATGTTTGTCCAGAGCCACAACATTTGCAAACAGCCAGAAGAAAGGTCAGTTCTCACCAGCCTTAAGTTGACCTTCATTTACCAAATGCTGATATTCAAAAAATAAACAAACAGTGCCTTAAAAAAGACATTTGCGATATGGATTCACCAGAGCAAGGTCATTGCAAGTACTTCCCACGATAACAAAATTAAAATGCCACAACTCCGCAATCTTCCCCTTCACATTATTATTGTCACACTCCCTTGTACTCCTATGCCCAGCTCCCTGCTCTTGTTTTTGTTGAGGGTCCTGGAGCCTCTGCTAAAAAGGCCTATTGATAAAGAAGTGTACTGGGTGTCTATTCAATGTTTTTTTAGATTTCCCGGTTGCAACTAATTATCTCTGTGTTTCTAAAATCAATGCCTTTCCTGTAATCTATTATTCAAAAGGATGTCATATGTCCTCTTTCATGCTGTTGTTTCGGTTGAGGCTCCGGGACCCTCTTATAAAAAGGCCTAAGGATAAATAAATGTACTGGGTGTCTAATCAATGTTTTTTTCTATTTCCCGGTTGCAACTAATTATCTCTGGGTTTCTAAAATCAATGCCTTTCCTGTAATCTATTATTCAAAAGGATGCCATATGTCCTCTTTCATGATGTTTTTTCTGTTGAGGCTCCGGAAGCCTCTTATAAAAAGGCCTAAGGATAAAGAAGTGTACTGGGTGTCGAATCAATGTTTTTTTCTATTTCCCAGTTCAGATAAATTATCTCTGGGATTCATAAATCAATGCCTTTCCTGTAATCTATTTTTCAAAAGGATGCCATATGTCCTCTTTCATGCTGTTGTTTCTGTTGAGGCTCCGGAAGCCTCTTATAAAAAGGCCTAAGGATAAAGAAGTGTACTGGGTGTCCAATCTATGTTTTTTTCTATTTCCCGGTTCATATAAATGATCTCTGGGATTCTAAAAGCAATGCCTTAACTGTAATCAATTGTTCACAAGGATGCCATATGTCCTCTTTCATGCTGTTGTTTCTGTTGAGGCTCCGGGACCCTCTTATAAAAAGGCCTAAGGATAAAGAAGTGTACTGGGTGTCCAGTCAATGTTTTTTTCTATTTCCTGGGTCATATAAATGATCTCTGGGATTCTAAAATCAATGCCTTCACTGTAATCAATTGTTCACAAGGATGCCATATGTCCTCTTTCATGCTGTTGTTTCTGTTGAGGCTCCGGGACCCTCTTATAAAAAGGCCTAAGGATAAAGAAGTGTACTGGGTGTCCAATCAATGTTTTTTTTTTATTTCACAGTTGCAAAAAAATTATCTATGGCTTTGTAAAATCTATGCCTTACCTGTCATCTATTGTTCAAAAGGATGCCATATGTCCTCTTTCCTGCTGTTGTTTTTGTTGGGGGTCCGGAACACTATTCTAAAAAGGCCGAAGGAGAATGACCTGTACTGTACTGGGTGTCCAATCATGTTTTTGTTTTCAATTTCACGGTTCATAATAAATATCACCGTGTAACTAAAATCAATGCCATACCTGTACTCTGTTGTTCAAAAGGATGGCATATGTGGTGTTTCATTCTGTTGTGGTTGTTGAGGGTCGTGGCCGTGGGACAGCATATAAAACGGCTGAAGGAGAACAACCTGTACAGCCTTGCTCCTCTTTTTAGGCAGGCCAGCTCTTTGCATACATGCCCACAGACTCTGTAACGCATGCCTCTTTTAGGGAGAGGTGCAGCCATAATGCAGAGTCAGAACCTCTGCCAGCAACTATTATACTCGATTTTGCGAAAGGAAGTAACCTTACCATGGTTCCCTGCACGCACGTATTGTTGTTATATTTTGGTGAGGGTAATCATGATGCCATGTAGACCACCACCGAGAGTCCTGGAAGTAACAGGGATGAGATGAAAGTGCTAAGAATAGTACTACTTGAAACAACCGAGTTAGCCATGGGTGTTAATCCAAGACCGCTTGGCTTTATTTTTGTTTTGGGTGCGGCTAATCATGCAGGCCATATAGAGCTGCCACCATTTGGTGTTGTATCAGCTATAAAAATAATAAGAACTGTACTATCAAAATACAGCTAATGAAGGGCCTATGAAGACTGAGCAAAGGTTGGATTGTAGTATTTTGTTTGGCTAATCATGATGGCCATGTAGACCATACGTAACAGGGATGAAAGTGCTAAGAATAGTACTAATTGAAACAACGGAGTTAGCCATGGGTGTTAGTCTAAGACCACTCGGCTTTTTTTTGGGTTTGGGTGCAGCTAATCATGAAGGCCAGATAGACCTGCCACCATTTGGTGTTGTAACAGGTATTAAACTGCAAAGAACAGTACTACTTAACACAACCTACTTACCATGGGTCCCAGAGCATATGTTTGGTTATTATATTTTGTAAGGGTAATCATGCAGGCCATATAGACCTCCACCGATAGGGTGAGTATGAGTAACAGCTATTAAAATGCTAAGGACATTACTAATTAACACAACAAAGTTACCATGGGTCGCAGACCAAGAGCAGATGTCTTATTATTATATTTTGTATGGGTAATCATCCAGGCCGTATAGACCTCACCAAATAGGGGGAGTTACAGAGATTAAAGTGCTAAGAATGGTAGTATTTAAAACACAACCTAGTTAAAATGGGTACCAGACCGCATGTCTTATTATTATATTTTTTCAGGGTAATCAGGCAGGCCATATAGACCACCCCTGATAGGGGGGGTAACAGGGATTAAAGTGCTAAGAAAAGTACTAATTAACACAAGCTAGTTATCATGGGTCCAACACCGTGTGTCTTGATGTTATACTTTGTCAGGGTAATCATGCAGGCCATATAGACCTCCCTTGATAGGGGGAGTAACAGGGAATACAGTTATAAGAATAGTACTACTTAAACACAACCTAATTACCATGGGTCCAAGACCAGATGTTTTCTTATTATACTTTGTCAGGCTAATCATGCAGGCCATATAGAGCTCCAACAAAAGGGGGGGGTAAGAGGGATTCAAGTGATAAGAAAAGTTTTATTTAACACAACAAAATTACCATGGGTCCCAGACCGCGTGTCTTGTTGTTATACTTTGTCAGGGTAATCATAACCGCCATATAGACCTCCACCAACAGGGGGAGTTACAGGGCTGAAAGTGCGAAGAATAGTACTACTTAACACAACCTAGTTGGGTCCAAGACAGCATGTTTAATTATTAGACTTTATCAGGGTAATTATATATCTAACAAATCTATCTATTTCTCTTCTATCGATTCTATCTAACTATCAATCTATGTATATCTGTCTATCCTATCTATCAATCTATCTTCTGCCCGGGATGTTTTGAGACAGCCACTTGTGTTTCTGACAAATTTGAAGTAGGAGGACAGAACAATCATCTTCTTCCATCTCCCGGTTCCACAAATGAAGGCCATATAGACCTCATCTGATAGGGGGAGTAACAGGTTGTAGTAAAATGTTAAGAATATTACTACTTAACACACCACGGGTCACAGACCACATGTATTATTGTTATACTCTGTCAGGGAAATTATATATATTTCAAATCAATTTATTTATATATCAAATCGATCGAACTATCAAACGTATCGATCAAATGTAGATTGCATCTATTGATCGATGTAATTCGTATCTATAAAATGTATATTACATATTTTGATTGATGTCATTCGTATCTATAAAATGTATATTGCATCTTTGATTCGATAACATTCGTATCTATCAAATGTATATTGCATCTATTGATCGATGTAATTCGTATCGATCGAATGTATATTGCATCTATTGAGCTATGTACAGTGTATCGATCATATGTATATTGCATCGATTGAGCTATGTAATCTATGTATCTATCTATCTATCTATCTATCTATCAAATCTATCTATCCCGTGGTTGTGCAAGTGGACTGTTTGCGGTTGATTGCGGTGCGTAACACTTGGAGTTTGCTCTGTCACTGTGATGCGGCCGTAACCCTTACACTACCTGATAGATACGACATCATAACTGATGTTTTAAAGCACGTTATTGCAAACAATTTGGGAATGTTAGTCGATTTAGGCCCATTATAGGTTAAAAGCAGACTCTGCATAAAATATGTAATTTTCCATAGGAGTTTTGCCATGGATCCCCCTCCAGCATGCCACAGTCCAGGTGTTAGTACCCTTGAAACAACTTTTCCATCACTTTTGTGGCCAGAAAGAGTCCTTGTAGGTTTTAAAGTTTGCCTGCCTATTGAAGTCAATGGCGGTTCGCGTGGTTCGCTGGTTCGCGAACAATACCGGAAGTTCGAGTCCGCCGTTCGCGAACCGAAAATTTTAGGTTCACAACATCACTAATAATAATTAGTGCATGCATCATTGTACTGGTTATTATACATGTTCTGATTATCATCATTACCAATGATGAAAGGAAAAGTTAAACAATCAAAGTACTATGTGTCAGGTATTCTCATTTCCTCCCATGGTGTGTTAATTTGTATACCTCCTTGTGGATCAATTTGAATGCCAATACCTAATTGACCTAACAGATCGCGTCCCAATAAGTTTACTGGAGACTGTGGCATAATGCGAAATTTGAACATCAGGATATCAGACATAAGAGTAATGACTTACAGGACACATCTGAAAGATCCTATTTTAGAAATTATCTAATGATTATGTGTTTCAATATATGATTGAAAAGTATATAAACTGGCAATCCTAACGTAATAAACAGAACTACTTTGCAGACTCATGTCTTATGTGCGTTTTGTGAAATAGTCCTCCAAGCGCTTGTTATCTAATTTCCAGTGCTATATATCAGAGTCCTGAGGAGAAGGGAGACATGTAAAGCTGTAAGTGTTTAAAGGGTCCCTGGTTCTGAAACAAGGCCTCTACAGTTATGATAAACATAAACTTATATAGGTATAATTAATCACTGTCTACAAGTTCTTTTCTACCAAATGTATGTGAAATCACAAATACATTGAACTGGAGACTATTAGTGAAGAATTTAAGGAAGAGCAAGTGGCTGTCTTACATACGTTTAATATTCTTGGCCCTTTGTAATACCATAGTTCAGCCGGACAAATTAAAACTTTTAATACAGTGATTTGTTTGACATCTCATTTGCCAAAATAATGGAAGAACGAATTCAAAATATTTAATTTTCTTATGCTAGAATGGAAAAATATAATTAGTAGCTTCTAGATATATAAGGACTTGGATTAATTCAATCCTTTATAAAAGTGTTTACTGATTTTTAGGAACAGGACAATAGAATATTAATATCAAAATTATCAACAGTAAAAAGTTAACATATAAGATCCACCTTATCCTTATGAAAGATATGAGAGATTGAGAGATGGAGAAATACAGAGTCAAATTCCAAACTCTAATACTATATGCATGATTGTCTTTAAAGTTAACACATAGTTCACAAGGATGATGTTAAAAAAACTTGCAAAAACAAATTTAAGTCACAAGGGATGCTTTCAAACAAGACAAAGTATTTCAAGAATCAGAATGAAGGTTTACATTGTTTCATTTTTTTATATTACCTCATATTGCTGTGAGGAATTTTTTTTGCAGAAACAAAATCAGAAATAAATGTTCTGTGGCAAAACACACATATATATATATACCATCCTAAAGAAATTCTAGAATCTGAATTACTGTTTATAAAGCAAAATGACGATTTATTTCCTTACATTAAATTTAGAGAAAATGTAACCTTGTCAAAAATCTTTATTCAGGATCATGGATTGAGGAGCCAAACAAACATGTGTTGATAAAGAAATGATCCTCCCACTTAAAAAAAATGATTTCCCAGAGGATCTAACAAACAGACTCTTCTTGAACAAGCTAGAGCTAGAATAATCATCTTTATGTGATCCTGTAAATAATTTGAGGACGGAGAACAACTGGAGAAAATTATCTTGATCTTCCAGACAATAATATTGAATCTAGTGAAAAGTCCTGAAGACCAATGATCCTGGCACAATACCTCCAAAATAAAATGCGTGAACCAATACAAACATACTCCAAGTCTAGCCCTAGATACATCTGTCCTTCTGTATATGTAATCATAAAGGCCTAGATTTAGAGTTGGGCGGTAGCCGTCAAAACCAGCGTTAGAGGCTCCTAACGCTGGTTTTTAACGCCCTCTGGTATTTGGAGTCAGTCATTAAAGGGTCTAACGCTCACTTTCCAGCCGCGACTTTTCCATACCGCAGATCCACTTACGTCAATTGTGTATCCTATCTTTTCAATGGGATCTTTCTAACGCCGGTATTTAGAGTCGTGTCTGGAGTGAGCGTTAGAAATCTAACGACAAAACTTCAGCCGCAGAAAAAAGTCAGTAGTTAAGAGCTTTCTGGGCTAACGCCGGTTTATAAAGCACTTAACTACTGTGCTCTAAAGTACACTAACACCCATAAACTACCTATGTACCCCTAAACCGAGGTCCCCCCACATCGCCGCCACTCTATTAAAATTTTGTAACCCCTAATCTGCCAATCGCCACCTACGTTATCCTTATGTACCCCTAATCTGCTGCCCCTAACACCGCCGACCCCTATATTATATTTATTAACCCCTAATCTGCCCCCCTCAATGTCGCCTCCACCTGCCTACACTTATTAACCCCTAATCTGCCGAGCGGACCGCAGCGCTACTATAATAAAATTATTAACCCCTAATCCGCCTCACTCCCGCCTCAATAACCCTATAATAAATAGTATTAACCCCTAATCTGCCCTCCCTAACATCGCCGACACCTAACTTCAAACATTAACCCCTAATCTGCTGACCGGACCTCACCGCTATTCTAATAAATTTTTTCACCCCTAAAGCTAATTCTAACCCTAACCCTAACACCCCCATAAATTAAATATAATTTTATTCTAACAAAATAAATTAACTCTTATTAAATAAATTATTCCTATTTAAAGCTAAATACTTACCTGTAAAATAAATCCTAATATAGCTACAATATAAATGATAATTATATTGTAGCTATTTTAGGATTAATATTTATTTTACAGGCAACTTTGTATTTATTTTAACCAGGTACAATAGCTATTAAATAGTTAATAACTATTTAATAGTTACCTAGTTAAAATAATTACAAAATCACCTGTAAAATAAATCCTAACCTAAGTTACAATTAAACCTAACACTACACGATCAATAAATTAATTAAATAAAATACCTAAAATTATCTACAATTAAACCTAACACTACACTATCAATAAATTAATTAAATACAATATCTACAAATAAATACAATGAAATAAACTAACTAAAGTACAAAAAATAAAAAAGAACTAAGTTACAAAAAATAAAAAAATATTTACAAACATTAGAAAAATATTACAACAATTTTAAACTAATTACACCTACTCTAAGCCCCCTAATAAAATAACAAAGACCTCCAAAATAAAAAAATGCCCTACCCTATTCGAAATTACAAAAGTTCAAAGCTCTTTTACCTTACCAGCCCTGAACAGGGCCCTTTGCGGGGCATGCCCCAAAGAATTCAGCTCTTTTGCCTGTAAAAAAAAACATATAATACCCCCCCAACATTACAACCCACCACCCACATACCCCTAATCTAACCCAAACCCCCCTTAAATAAACCTAACACTAAACCCCTGAAGATCTTCCTACCTTGTCTTCACCATGCCAGGTTCACCGAACGGTCCAGAGTCTTGATCCAAGCCCAAGCGGGGGGCTGAAGAGTGACGTCCATCCTCGGGCTGAAGTCTGGATCCAAGCGGCGGCTGAAGAAATCCATCATCGGGCTGAAGTCGGAAGTCCATCATCGGGATGAAGTCTTCTATCAAGCCGCATCTTCAATCTTCTTTCTTCTGGAGCGGAGCGGAGCCATCTTCTTTCCAACCGACGCGGATCCAACCTCTTCAACCGACGCCTACTCGCCGAATGAAGGTTCCTTTAAGGGACGTCATCCAAGATGGCGTCCCTCGAATTCCGATTGGCTGATAGGATTCTATCAGCCAATCGGAATTAAGGTAGGAAAATTCTGATTGGCTGATGGAATCAGCCAATCAGAATCAAGTTCAATCCGATTGGTTGATCCGATCAGCCAATCAGATTGAGCTTGCATTCTATTGGCTGATCGGAACAGCCAATAGAATGCGAGCTCAATCTGATTGGCTAATTGGATCAGCCAATCGGATTGAACTTGATTCTGATTGGCTGATTCCATCAGCCAATCAGAATTTTCCTACCTTAATTCCGATTGGCTGATAGAATCCTATCAGCCAATCGGAATTCGAGGGACGCCATCTTTGATGACGTCCCTTAAAGGAACCATCATTCGTCGGGAAGTCATCGGTGAAGATGGATGTTCCGCGTCGGCAGGATGAACATGGATCCGGAAGAAAGAAGATTGAAGATGCCGCTTGATAGAAGACTTAAGCCGGATAATGGACCTCTTCAGCTCCCGCTTGGATGAAGACTTCAGTCGGATCATGGACCTCTTCAGCTCCCGCTTGGATGAAGACTTCAGTCGGATCATGGACATCTTCAGCCCCCTGCTTGGGCTTGGATCAAGACATCGGAGGAGCTCTTCTGGATCGATCGGTGAACCCGGCGTGGTGAAGATAAGGTAGGAAGATCTTCAGGGGCTTAGTGTTAGGTTTATTTAAGGGGGGTTTGGGTTAGATTAGGGGTATGTGGGTGGTGGGTTGTAATGTGGGGGGGGTATTGTATGTTTTTTTTTACAGGCAAAAGAGCTGAATTTTTTGGGGCATGCCCCGCAAAGGGCCCTTTTAAGGGCTGGTAAGGTAAAAGAGCTTTGAACTTTTGTAATTTAGAATAGGGTAGGGCATTTTTTTATTTTGGTGGTCTTTGTTATTTTATTAGGGGGCTTAGAGTAGGTGTAATTAGTTTAAAATTGTTGTAATTTTTTTCTAATGTTTGTAAATATTTTTTTATTTTTTGTAACTTAGTTCTTTTTTATTTTTTGTACTTTAGTTAGTTTATTTAATTGTATTTATTTGTAGGAATTGTATTTAATTTATTTATTGATAGTGTAGTGTTAGGTTTAATTGTAGATAATTGTAGGTATTTTATTTAATTAATTTATTGATAGTGTAGTGTTAGGTTTAATTGTAACTTAGGTTAGGATTTATTTTACAGGTAATTGTGTTATTATTTTAACTAGGTAACTATTAAATAGTTATTAACTATTTAATAGCTATTGTACCTGGTTAAAATAATTACAAAGTTGCCTGTAAAATAAATATTAATCCTAAAATAGCTTACAATGTAATTATAATTTATATTGTAGCTATATTAGGGTTTATTTGACAGGTAAGTATTTAGATTTAAATAGGAATAAGTTATTTAATAAGAGTTAATTTATTTTGTTAGAATAAAATTATATTTAACTTAGGGGGGTGTTAGGGTTAGGGTTAGAATTAGCTTTAGGGGTTAAAAAATGTATTAGAGTAGCGGTGAGCTCCGACCGGCAGATTAGGGGTTAATACTTGAAGTTAGGTGTCGGCAATGTTAGGGAGGGCAGATTAGGGGTTAATACTATTTCTTATAGGGTTATTGAGGCGGGAGTGAGGCGGATTAGGGGTTAATACATTTATTATAGTAGCGCTCAGGTCCGGTCGGCAGATTAGGGGTTAATAAGTGTAGTTAGGTGAAGGCGACGTTGGGGGCGGCAGATTAGGGGTTAATAAATATAATATAGGGGTCGGCGGTGTTAGGGGCAGCAGATTAGGGGTACATAGGGATAATGTAAGTAGCGGCGGTTTACGGAGCGGCAGATTAGGGGTTAAAAAAAATATGCAGGTGTCAGCGATAGCGGGGGCGGCAGAATAGGGGTTAATAAGTGTAAGGTTAGGGGTTCATGTTAGGGTGTTATGTGCAGACGTAGGAAGTGTTTCCCCATAGGAAACAATGGGGCTGCGTTAGGAGCTGAACGTGGCTTTTTTGCAGGTGTTAGGTTTTTTTTTCAGCTCAAACAGCCCCATTGTTTCCTATGGGGGAATCGTGCACAGCATGTTTTTGAGGCTGGCCGCATCCGTAAGCACCGCTGGTATCTAGAGTTGCAGTGGTGTTAAATTATGCTCTACGCTCCCTTTTTGGAGCCTAACGCACTGAAAACCCTGCCATTCTGTGAACTCTAAATACCAGCGGTATTTAAAAGGTGCGGCCAGAAAAAAGCATGCGTAGCTAACGCACCCCCTTGGCCGCAAAACTCCAAATCTAGGCGATAGAGATTTAAATAAAACTATGCACTCTTCCTGATGGACGAAAACTTGAATAACTTGAAGGTTTAGTATGTTTTGCCAACCCATGAAACTTTTATTCATAATTTGGAACTTTTAAGAAGAAAGACTTTAATATTTGCGGTTTAATAAAAAAATAAGTTCTTCTAAATAATATTTCTTTACCAATCAATTTAGCATGCCTTGTGAGTCATAGCATCTGAAAATTCTTATCCTGCTTCAGAAAGGAAGAGTTTCTTTAAAAATGAGTTACCCATAAAGCATCTTTATACTTTCCCAGTGGCACCTTCATTCAACTTAAATTTAGAGGACTTTCTGGCACTTGAATACTTCCTTCGAAAATACAATCTCTGGTCATGAATGTAGATAAACATGGGGTTGTTCTGAAATATATCTTTTATTTCCTATGAGATCTTTTGATAACAGATTCCAGGTTAGGCATGACATTTATTTTCTTTTGAATAAAACATCCATAATAAACAGAATAAATAAAAACAGTTACCAGTGGCTCAAACGTTGGGTGATAAGGTTCCATAGCCTTTAACTCAAAATGCTATAGGCTATATAGGAATGGAAAAATATAATTATAGTATACCACTAAGGATAAAAAGTTACTTTACGGAAAAGAAAAGGTTACTACTGCAATCTGTATTAAGGATTGGAAAAAGACTAATTTTCTACTAGATTTTACAGTATAATCTTACTTTCAAGATAAATCAATTAAACTTGCTTTTATGCATCCCAGTTTCTAATGTTTATCACAGCAGGTACACAAATTCTATTAATGAAATAAAGAAGAGCGCCTTATGGTGCAGAGAAATGGTAACAGGTGGTAAAGGTTCTTAAGTTATAGTGAAAAGGTACTCACAAACGAAAAGCACTGTATGAAAGTACTAATCTAGCAGGCTTGGCCTCTCAGTCTCCAGCTGACTGTCTTACAAGACTCTCAATAGAAGGTTGGTCTCTTGTTAAAAAAACACAGAAATAACCACCCAATGGTGCAGATCAATGGTGTTACCAAAACAGTATGTGAAAAACTCACATTTGGATAAGCACTAACAGGAAGTGCAAATCTACCAGGCTGGATGTTTGTAGTCACCAGCTGACTAATCAGGGGAAAGGAAGGTTGTATTCTAAACGTCCCAGATTGCAGAGAGCAAAGATGAGTAGTACAAGACAGATACTACTAAAATATTTAAATATTAAAATATAAAGTAAAAACAATAAAATGTGCAACCTGTTTCTCAGCTGTGTGCAGCTGTTTCTTCAGGCATAGATTATAACAGTGGGATGTGTCGCCTTATATACACATCAACAAATCAGTTGCTATGGTTACATTAAAAAACAATGAAAAGGCAATGTGAAGAACAATTTTAAAATATAGCATCAATTTGTATAGTTGTCATTGGAAGGTATTGGATATTGTTTTAGTAAATAAACCTTCAAAAAATAAAGGTTTAAAATGTTTACAATAATTATATTTGTGCAAAACTTGGAAAACTGTTTGTTTTTTGTTAATTCGTATATACCGTTTATTAAAGCTTGACCTTGGCTCTCAGGAGTGATTAATAGAACTAGCAGCGCTAAAAAAGCACGAATATATTGAAATATGTTAAAAAAAAGGTGCTGTACCAAATTTAATGTTAAATTGAAATATATATAATAAATCTTAAAATTTCTAACAGTATATATAGGGACGTCTCCCAATCTAAAATAAAATCACAATAAACAAAAACATCAATGTGGAAATATATAGCAGCTTTTCTTCACAATGTTGCAATTTTAAATATGGTATCTTTGTATTAAAATCGTTTTTCAAATATAACACCAAAGAACCTTATTAGGATAATGTCAATCAAGCTTAATATTTCAAATAGGTTATTGTTAACCTCTAGTAGAAGGAATATATATATATATATATATATATATATATATCCACAGTTCCCTTTATATATGGAGTGTGAAAGTTTACAATCCCTTCGGCGTATTTACTGCGTCCAGAGGGATAGTGTAAAAGATGGTGTACCTTTAAGATGTTCCCCTCAGCGGCAGCCGTCCGCATCCAGAGGGATATTGTGAGTATGAATCAAAGCAGGTACCTTGAGTAAGGAAACTTTCATAAGGACTTCTGTGTACTTCTTACTTGTGTTCCTCTTTATCAGGCAGTTGGTTTACAAGGCTCCGGTGATGGTTATTCATCACCTGACTCCTCTCTGTATATTAGAGATGGGAGATCGCAACCTGGTCCAACTGCTTTAGATAGCTCTGATGATAGATTGTAATACTTCCTTTTCTTCCAATATCCTAGGCGCCTTTAGGAAATGGCTGTTTGTAGCACAAATGGAGTATTTCTGAATTCTTAAAAGTGGAAAAGTTCCAATAAAAAGTTCCAATAGGGAGCCAAAACAATAGTGGCTCAAGAGTGTTGGTCTGTACCGAGTGGCAGCAAGTCCCTGAACTTGGAACTTTTCCACTTTTTAAGAATTCCGAGCTAAATACTCCATTTGTGCTACAAACAGGCAAGTCTTTTTTGTCCAATAACTATAGATATGCCAAAAAGGAAAAAATTATGTTTACTCCTAAAAACCTAAAAATCAGATTTTCAGTAGCTTGACAATCAACTGCTAATCACTTTACATCTGATCACATGACCTCCTGAGAGCCAATGGCAAGCTTAAAAAATGGTAGATACAATTATTATTGTAAAAATTTTAAACCTTTAGTTTTTGAAGGTTTATTTACTAAAACAATATCCAATACCTTCCAATGACAACTATACAAATTGATGCTATATTTTTTTTTTCATTGTTTGTTAATGTAACCATAACAACTGATATGATGATGTGTATATAAGGCGACACATCCCACTGTTAATCTATGCCTGAAGAAACAGCTACACACAGCTGAGAAACGCGTTGTACATTTTATTGTTTTTACTTTATATTTTAATATTAACCTTCCTGGGAGACCATAGGAGATTAGTCAGCTGGTGACTACAAACATCCAGCCTGGTAGGTTTGCACTTCCTGTTTTTCACATACTGTTTTGTTAACACCATTGATCTGCACCATTAGGCGGATATTTCTGTGTTTTTTTAACAAGAGACCAACCTCCTATTGAGGGTCCTGTAAGACAGTCAGCTGGCGACTGAGAGGGCCAGCCTGCTAGATTAGCACTTTCATACAGTGCTTTTCGTTTGTGAGTACATTTTAACTATAACTTAAGAACCTTTACCACCTGTTACCATTTCTCTGCACCATGAGGCGCTCTTCTTTGTTTCATTCATAGGACCCACATCAACAAGCCCATTCCGTTGGAAGAAGAGATGACTTGTGGACTCTTGGATATATTACTTAGAGACTATTCATATTATATTTTTATTTTCATTTATTTTATTTGTAATTTCCATTTTTAATTATTTTTTTGAATTGTTCAAAATTGTGTATCACATTCTTTGTTTGAATCCATACACATTTGTATTCTATAGGATATATATTTATATATATATATACTATTTTTACATTATCATATATACCTTACATTATTTATTTATTTATATTTGATTCACTTCTTAATTTAGCACCCTCTTCTATACTTTCCTCTGAAGAGTGAGTCTAGTTTTCACACACAAATTATATCACTTGATATCCTTAAGAAATCTACAAGCGATTGGCAGCTTGGTCTTATTTTCATATTTTTCACTTGGATGCCAACCATTAAAGCTATCCCGAAGGATCATAGAAAAGAATCTCATCAAATACTGTCACCTCAATAAGTTAGTTTTCCCTGTAATGAGAATAGATAGAGGGCGAAATAACTGCTGAAACCCACGTTGTCCGTAAGTTCACCTGGCACATCGGGTGAATCACATAAACTGCGCCAGCCGTTGATATACTGCCGTAAGTCTATCAAACTGCTGAGGTTCACAAATGCATGCAAATACACATTTCTGGAGTCGCCAGTAACTTACGGCAGTATATCATGGCACGTAATATAAAAAATAAAAAAGGTTGAAATCACTGTTAAATATCTAAACCTGCTAAAAAAAATTTTAAACCGACACAATCAAAACACCATTCTAAACCCCTAATCCGCCATCCCCCACGAAAAAATATTATTAACCCCTAATTTGCCATCTCCCACATCTCAACTGCTAATAAATATTATTAACCCCTAATCCACTACCCACCCTCAACGCAACAACTAATAATATATAATATTAAACCCTAATCTGCCTTCCCCAAAACACAATCCACTATATAAACCTATTTACACCTAAAACATCAACCCCTAACAGCGCAAACTACATAATTAACCTTTTAACCCCTAAACCCGCCAACCCCCAATAACGCATACTGCATAGTTAACCTATTAACACCTAAACCGCCAACCCCCCACAATGCAAACAACTAATAAATCTATTAACCTCTAAATCGCCAACACCCACAATGCAAAGTATTAATCTAATAACTAAGCCCCCTAACCTAACACCCCCCTAAGTTAACCCCAATTAAATTACAATTACCAAAAATCAGTCAATAGGATGTAAGCAGCTCTTAACCTATTGGATGATTTGAAATTTTCAAGGTACCTCAATATAAAAGGGGTACCTAGCATTCAATCTTCAGTGTGTGGTGGACGATCACATGAAGAGGACCTCTACATCGGATGACCGTGCCACCTCTGCTCTGCGCCACCTCCACTCTGTGCCACCGGGATGAAGATTGAAGATGGTCCAGCGTTGGATGAAGATGGAGCTGCTTTGAAGAAGACCTTTGCCACCTGGAAGAAGATGCCCATTTGAAGAATAGTGAGTACCTATTTTGGGGTTAGTGTTATTTTTTTGTTTGTTTTTCTGGGGGGGGGGGGGGTGGTTAAGATTAGGTCTTTTTTATTTGTACGGGCTGTAAAAGAGCTGATTGTCCTTTTAAGGGCAATGCCCATACAAATGCCCCTTTATGGACAATGGGTAGATTAGTTTTTTTTTTAGTTTGGGATATTGGTAGTTTATTCTTAGATTAGGTTTTTTTTATTTTGGGGTGGCTTTTTTGTTTTTAAGGGGGTATTAGCTTAGGAATACATTTTTTATTTTGGATAATGTAGTTTGTTTTTTTCTGCATTGTTAGCTTTTTTATTTTTTGTAATCTTAGCTTTTTTATTTTAATGTAATGTTAGTTTTTTCAATGTAATGTTAGGATTTTTTATTTTTCTGTAATGTTAGGTTTTTTATTTTTTGTAATTGTATTTTAATTGGGGTTAATTTAGGGGGTGTTAGGTTAGGGCACTTAGTTATTAGGTTAATTCTTTGCATTGTGGGGAGTTGGTGGTTTAGGGGTTAATAGGTTAATTAGGTACTTTGCGTTGTGGGGGTTGGCGGTTTAGGGGGTAATAGTGCAATTATGTAGATTGCGATGTGGGGGGTTGGCGGTTTAGGGGTTAATATGTTTATTAGGTTGTTTGCGATGTGGGGGTTGGGTGGATTTTGGGTTAATAATTAAATAGGGTAATAGATTGCGTTTTGGGGGGTTGGCGGTTTAGAGGTTAATACATTTTATTAGTTATTGCGGTGGGGGGGATGGTGGATTAGGGGTGGATATTGCGCATTGTTTAGGTTTTGAAAAGGCTTCTAGGGAGTTACAGTACTTATATACTCAGCACAAGGCTTGCTGCGCCTATGTGTGGCAAGGTGAAAATGGAGTAAAATGTCTCCATTCTCGGAGCGTAAGTCCTTGTGCTGAATATGTGATACCTTCTTAACTTGTCTGCCACCTTTTAGGTGGTACACTGCAATCATCTTGATCCAATACGATTGGGATGATTGACACCCCCTGCTAGCGGCTGATTGGCCGTGAATGTGCAGGAGGCGGCATTGTACAATAATTTCACAAGAAATGCTTGTGCAATGTTAAATGCAAACAGTGTATGCTGTCGGCATTTAGCAATGTTGGTCAACATGATACGCTGCAGCAGCATATGATTAATTGACCCCCTGATCTCTGGTTAATTTTATAAGCACCACTTGTTACGGCTGGTTATTTATTGCGCGCCCGCAAATTGTCAAATTTGCCCTTTTGAGGGCGCGCAACAAATTAGCGCTCCACGTGTAATCTAGCCCTAAATGTATTAAAAATTAATTAACCAGCATTTTTATTGTTTATACTGTATATTGGACAGGTCTAGACAAAAAAATGAACCACTTTACTGATTTGATACATAATCTTTGTGTTCTGTACATGACTCTGATCTAATAAATATTATTTACAATCACAATTACTTAAAACAATATACATTTTTTAATAAAAAAAAAAACAATGTCGTATTTTCCCCTTTTGACTATTTGAAATTTGGCTTTTTGACTTAAAACTATGACCTAAAATTGAACTATGGAATAAAAACAAAGTACACTAAATATGTTTATGGGGATGTAGGAAATTAATGAATATATTTTTGTTGGATAGTTTTCTCTTCATAACTTATTTGATGTGATAGGATCATGTTATTTATTTTAATTTTAGAAGGCCATTTTCAAAGCTGATTTATGCAAGTATGATAAAACCTTATTTGTGTATCACTTTGAGAAAACCCTTGTGACTAAATGGATTTATGTGCTTTATTTACACAGTCTGTACAGCACTGCAGCTTGATTATTTTTGGCACTTAGTAACTGCTTAAAACAGCGTATTTATCTAATTAAAACCATATTTTAATTGCACCAATAGTAAATATGTTTAATATCTATATCATCTTTCTGGCATAATACATAATTTAATTCAGTATCTACTCTTGCAAATCGTGCATTAATATTAATTATTTATTCCTGATCACTCAATAGACAAAACCCCTTATGGGAGGTAATCACATGTGCACCAATCTATACAATCTAAAAAAGAAGGCAAGGTTTCCTTCTATGTTGTTCTACAGACTTTGCTCACCTTGAGAACCCCATCACGCTCTAGTGAATTTGTTTTGCTGAATAAATAAAGGGGGAAGGATTTGTCTCAATGTTTTTTATTTTTAGGCCAAGTTGATAACTACAAGGCTATATGGCTGATATAATTAATTTATTATTATTACTGTTATTTCCTATTTGAAGAGCTTTGAGAGAACCTGCAGCATTATAAATATAGCCACAATATCCATCAGTTACAATTCCAAGGAGCAACAATAGGCAAGATGAATGGGTAGAAGACGATGAGTTTCCAACTGTTGTAGATCATTTTGCATTACAGAACAACCAGGCTATTGAGCTTGCATGCTAAGGGATTCAAGGGTAACTAAAGAAAGAAGGAGAGGAAGTAGGGCACAAAACGTTTGGTAAAGATTTTTTGCCTAACTGAACAGTAGAGTTATTAAGGAATGCTTTAAACTATAAAAAACTAGTGCTGAGTCTATATACAAAGTCACTCCTTTTGTGGTGTTCCAAATATGTTGTGCCGAACAAATGTATGGCTACAGTTTGCTAAGAAAGTACTATATTAAAGAAAATAAAAATGTTCTTTATTTTAAAAAAACAAACACCTAGAATACGAGTCTTGCGTTAGGGTTAAAAAGCAGCGTTGCTTTTTAACGCCCGCTGGTATTACGGGTCTTGCAGGTACAGGTGTACCGCTCACTTTTTTTTTTGCGACTCGAAAATACCGCAAATCCACTTACGTCAATTGCGCATCCTATATTTTTAATGGTATTTTCCTAACGCCGGTATTACGAGTTGTCCTAAAAGTGAGTGGTACACCCTCTCCTGTCAAGCCTGGTACCGCATTTGAAAGTCAGTAGTTAAGAGTTTTATGGGCTAACGCTGTAGTATAAAACTCTTAACTAAAGTGCTAAAAAGTACACTAACACCCATAAACTACCTATTAACCCCTAAACCAAGGCCCCCCCCCCACATCGCAAACAGTTAATTAAAAATTTTAACCCCTAATCTGCCGAACCGGACATCGCCGCCACTTTAGTAATATATTAACCCTTAAACCACCGTACTCCCGCCTCGCAAACACTAGTTAAATTTTATTAACCCCTAATCTGCCGTCCCTAACATCGCCGCCACCTACCTACATTTATTAACCCCTAATCTGCCGCCCCCAACGTCACCGCCACTATATTAAATGTATTAACCCCTAAACCTAAGTCTAACCCTAACCCTAACACCCCCCTAACTTAAATATAATTTAAATAAATCAAAATAAAATTACTACAATTAGCTAAATAATTCCTATTTAAAACTAAATACCTATAAAATAAACCCGAAGCTAGCTACAATATAACTAATAGTTACATTGTAGCTATCTTAGGGTTTATTTTCATTTTACAGGCAACTTTGTATTTATTTTAACTAGGTACAATATTTATTAAATAGTTATGAACTATTTAATAGCTACCTAGTTAAAATAAATAAAAATTTACCTGTAAAATAAAACCTAACCTGAGTTACAATTACACCTAACACTACACTATAATTAAATTGAATTAAGGTAGAAAAAATCCTATTGGCTGATGCAATCAGCCAATAGGATTGAAGTTCAATCCTATTGGCTGATCCAATCAGCCAATGGGATTGAACTCGCATTCTATTGGCTGATTGGATCAGCCAATAGAATGCAAGCTCAATTCTATTGGCTGATTGCATCAGCCAATAGGATTTTTTCTACCTTAATTCCGATTGGCTGATAGAATTCTATCACTTTAATAAATATATTAACCCCTAAACTGCCGCACTTCCGCCTCGCAAACACTAGTTAAATTTTATTAACCCCTAATCTGCCGTCCCTAACATCGCCGCCACCTACCTACATTTACTAACCCCTAATCTGCCGCCCCCAACGTCGCCGCCACTATATTAAATGCATTAACCCCTAAACCTAAGTCTAACCCTAACCCTAACACCCCCCAAACTTAAATATAATTTAAATAAATCATAATAAAATTACTACAATTAACTAAATAATTCCTATTTAAAACTAAATACTTACCTATAAAATAAACCCTAAGCTAGCTACAATATAACTAATAGTTACATTGGAGCTATCTTAGGGTTTATTTTCATTTTACAGGCAACTTTGTATTTATTTTAACTAGGTACAATATTTATTAAATAGTTATGAACTACTTAATAGCTACCTAGTTAAAATAAATACAAATTTACCTGTAAAATAAAACTAAAAATAATTTAGTTAACGATAGTTATTTTATTTTGATTTAATTAAATTATATGTAAGTTAGGGGGGTGTTAGGGTTAGGGTTAGACTTAGGTTTAGGTGTTAATAACTTTAATATAGTGGTGGCAACGTTGGGGGCAGCAGATTAGGGGTTAATAAGTGTAGGTAGGTGGTGGTGACATAGGGGGCGGCAGATTAGGGGTTAATAAATATAATGTAGGTGTCGGCGATGTTGGGGGCAGCAGATTAGGGGTTCATAAGTATAATAAATGTAGGTGGCTGTGGTGTCCGGAGCGGCAGATTAGGGGTTAATAATGTTATGTAAGTGTCTGCGATGTCGGGGGCGGCAGATTAGGGGTTAATAAATGTAAGATTAGGGGTGTTTAGACTCGGGGTTCATGTTAGGGTGTTAGGTGTAGACATAAAATGTATTTCCCCATAGGAATCAATTGGGCTGCGTTAGAAGCTGAACACTGCTTTTTTGCAAGTGTTAGGGTTTTTTTTTAGCCAGCTCTGCCCCATTGATTCCTATGGGGAAATCATGCACAAGCACATTTTTCCAGCTCACCCCTACCGTAAGCAGCGCTGGTATTGAGGTGAGATGTGGAGCAACATTTTGCTCTGCACTCACTTTTCTGTGGCTAACGCCGGGTTTGTAAAAACCCGTAATACCAGCATTGTCTGTAGATGAGAAGTGAGCATAAAATGCTTGTTAGCCCCGCACACCATTACCGACAAAAACTTGTAATCTAGCCGAAAACATGGATATTGATAAGAAGGGATATCCTTCAAGTCCATTAAATGGCACACACACACTTATTTTTTGTGACATCAGATAGATAGTTGAGGGTACATAATGAGATGAGCTTTCACTTGACACACAAAGGGCTAGATTTCGAGTGGAGTGCAAAATAGCACTCAAGCTCAAGCGATAACATTGCTAGACAGTGGTTTTATACGTTTGTTGGTTTGCGCTCGTATTATAAGTTGGAAGTAAAAAAGTTAGCAGGCAAGCGAAAAAGCCGACGTGCACAAAAAGGGGAACTTAGAATAACATAACCGAGTTAACATATTCTCCCATAGACTTCAATTTAGCACAAAAACTAAAAAAACACCTGTACTCGCTTGATAACCTTTATTACGTTTATTTTAAGAGCGCTAAACCTGACATAAATTATATATATTTTACATTCCAATGTTCCTCACATAGAAGTACATGTTCTATTTCTGATGTTTTTTTGGGGGGTAAAATATATATTTATATCAAAAACAAAAAGATAAAATAAGATACATAAATGAAATGCTATGGGCTCTATTTAACAAGCTCTGTAAGGAGCTTGATGGCCCCTGTTTCTGGTGAGTCTTCAGACTCGCCAGAAACAGCAGTTATGAAGCCGCGGTCACAAAGACCGCTGCTCCATAACCTGTCCGCCTGCTCTGAGCAGGCGGACAGACATCACCACAATACAACCCGATCGAGTACGATCAGGTTGATTGACACCCCCCTTCTGGCGGCCCATTGGCTGCGAGTCTGCAGGGGGCGGCGTTGCACCAGCAGCTCTTGTGAGCTGCTAGTGCAATGCTGAATACAGCGAGCGTATTGCTCGCCGTATTCACCGAGGTCTGGCGGATCTGATCCGCAGTGTCGGATCAGGTCTGCCAGACCTTGATAAATATGCCCCTTTATATCCTAAGGGTCTCAACAGAGATTATAATTTGTCCGTTTTTCTATAATGTAATTTTTGGTAAAATATTTTTTGAACATAATATCTAAAATATGGTCTGTTATGTGATATGTGATATTGATCCCCTTTTTGGCTCCTTCCTTTTGAGCTATGTTTTATGTTTATTTTTTTATGTTTTATGTTGAGAATTAGAAGTATGTAAGGGGTTAATTGCTTCTAATTAGAATACAGGTGTATAGATATCTATGACATCAGAAGTGGATGGGATCTCTTATGGTATTTAGGTACAGGATGTTGTCATGTTTGATGTTGAGCATGAGGAAGGAGCGGGAGCCCCAAAATGTTGCTCTGTACTGTTGCCTGATGCTTCAATAAAAGGATCACTTACATTTTTTTGTGTTTTTTGTGTGCCTAACACTTTTTTGCTTTACTATATATGTATTTACAATGTGTAAATGATGAGCATTTTCCTGTATAATACATATTACTTTAAGTATTGTATAGATTTCACACATGGTTTTTTCTCCCATATTCAACACAATACTTTAATTAACCTGATGTACTAATGAAGTACAGGTTACATGCAGGGTTTAACCCCTTAATGACCGAGGACGTGCTCGCTTCCAGACGCTTTCCGGTTATTGCAGTGATGCCTCGATATTGAGGCGAGAGGGCGGCCATCGATGGGCCATGTGAAGTGGAGGGGGACGGGATCGGGGTGGGACAGATGGGCGCGCATACGGACGTGCGTGCACGGGGGGGCGGCGGGCGGAGGCGTGCACGGGGCGGGAGCAGGTGGGAACCGCTACACTACAGAAAAAAAGGATAATCTAAGTGGGAGAAAGGGGTTAAAAACAATCTAAGGGATCTGGGAGGGGTGGGGGGGCTACACTACAGAAAAGGGAAAAATAAAAAAAAGCACAATTGTTTTCTAAACTGTGTACTGACAGACAGCTGCCAGTACCCAAGATGATACCCATTAAGGTAGAGGGGGGTTAGAGAGCTGTTTCGTGGGGGATCAGTGAGTTTGGGGGCTAAGGGGGATCCTACACAGCAGCATATGTAAATATGCTATAAAAAAACACAAAAAAAACAAATATACCTTTTATTTTAGTACTGGCAGACTTTCTGCCAGTACTTAAGATGGCGGGGACAATTGTGGGGTGGGGGAGGGAAGAGAGCTGTTTGGAAGGGATCAGGGGGTCTGATGTTTCAGGTGGGAGGCTGATCTCTACACTAAAGCTAAAATTAACCCTGCAAGCTCCCTACAAGCTACCTAATTAACCCCTTCACTGCTAGCCATACAGGGAGTGCAGAATTATTAGGCAAGTTGTATTTTTGAGTATTAATTTTATTATTGAACAACAACCATGTTCTCAATGAACCCAAAAAACTCATTAATATCAAAGCTGAATAGTTTTGGAAGTAGTTTTTAGTTTGTTTTTAGTTACAGCTATTTTAGGGGGATATCTGTGCATAATTATTAGGCAACTTAACAAAAAACAAATATATACCCATTTCAATTATTTATTTTTACCAGTGAAACCAATATAACATCTCGACATTCACAAATATACATTTCTGACATTCAAAAACAAAACAAAACAAATCAGTGACCAATATAGCCACCTTTCTTTTCAAGGACACTCAAAAGCCTGCCATCCATGGATTCTGTCAGTGTTTTGATCTGTTCACCATCAACATTGCGTGCAGCAGCAACCACAGCCTCCCAGACACTGTTCAGAGAGGTGTACTGTTTTCCCTCCTTGTAAATCTCACATTTGATGATGGACCACAGGTTCTCAATGGGGTTCAGATCAGGTGAACAAGGAGGCCATGTCATTAGATTTTCTTCTTTTATACCCTTTCTTGCCAGCCATGCTGTGGAGTACTTGGACGCGTGTGATGGAG
Organism: Bombina bombina; assembly: GCF_027579735.1. NCBI lineage: Eukaryota > Metazoa > Chordata > Amphibia > Anura > Bombinatoridae > Bombina > Bombina bombina. The sequence continues at coordinate 233,158,109 of NC_069500.1, read as the reverse complement.
CATTGTCCTGCATGAAAATCATGTTTTTCTTGAAGGATGCAGACTTCTTCCTGTACCACTGCTTGAAGAAGGTGTCTTCCAGAAACTGGCAGTAGGACTGAGAGTTGAGCTTGACTCCATCCTCAACCCGAAAAGGCCCCACAAGCTCATCTTTGATGATACCAGCCCAAACCAGTACTCCACCTCCACCTTGCTAGCGTCTGAGTCGGACTGGAGCTCTCTGCATTTACAACCATTTGTGCCATAATTGCACAAGCTGTTTGTAAATAATTTCAGTGAGAAACCTAAAGTTTGTGAAAAAGTTTTTGAAAAAGGGAACAATTTTTTTTTTATTTGATCGCATTTTGCGGTGAAATAGTGGCATGAAATATACCAAAATGGGCCTAGATCAATACTTTGGTTTGTCTACTACACTAAAGCTAAAATGAACCCTACAAGCTCCCTAATTAACCCCTGCACTGCTGGGCATAATACACGTGTGGTGCACAGCAGATGCATTTAGCAGCCTTCTATTTATCAAAAAGCACCGCCAAAGCCATATATGTCTGCTATTTCTGAACAAAGGGGATCCCAGAGAAGCATTTACAACCATTTTACCATAATTGCACAAGCTGTTTGTAAATAATTTCAGTGAGAAACCTAAAGTTTGTGAAAAAGTTTGTGAAAAAGGGAACAATTTCTTTTTATTTGATCGCATTTGGCGGTGAAATGGTGGCATGAAATATACCAAAATGGGCCTAGATCAATACTTTGGTTTGTCTACTACACTAAAGCTAAAATGAACCTTACAAGCTCCCTACAAGCTCCCTAATTAACCCCTGCACTGCTGGGCATAATAAATGTGTGGTGCGCAGCGGCATTTAGCAGTCTTCTAATTACCAAAAAGCAACGCCAAAGCCATATATGTCTGCTATTTCTGAACAAAGGGGATCCCAGAGAAACATTTACAACCATTTGTGCCATAATTTCTCAAGCTGTTTGTAAATGATTTCAGTGAGAAACCTAAAATTGTGAAAAATTTAAAGTTTTTTTTATTTGATCGCATTTGGCGGTTAAATGGTTACATGAAATATACCAAAATGGGCCTAGATCAATACTTTGGGTTGTTTACTACACTACACTAAAGCTAAAATTACCCCCAAAAACTCCCAACATGCTCCATAATTATCTCCTTCACTGCTGGGCATAATACACGTGTGGTGCACAGTGGCATTTAGCGGCCTTCTAATTACCAAAAAGCAATGCTAAAGCCATATACGTCTGCTATTTCTGAACAAAGAGGATCCCAGAGAAGAATTTACAACCATTTCTGTCATAACTGCATAAGCTGTTTGTAAATTATTTCAGTGAGAAACCTAAAGTTTGTGAAAAAATTTGTGAAAAAGTGAACGATTTTTTGTATTTGATCGGATTTGGCGGTGAAATAGTGGCATGAAATATACCAAAATGGGCCTAGATCAATACTCTGGGATGTCTTCTAAAAAAAATATATAAATGTCAAGGGATATTCAAGGATTCCTGAAAGATATCAGTGTTCCAATGTAACTAGCGCTAATTTTGAAAAAAAGTGGTTTGGAAATAACAAAGTGGTACTTCTATTTATTGCCCTATAACTTGCAAAAAAAGCAAAGAACATGTAAACATTGGGTATTTCTAAACTCAGGACAAAATTTAGAAACTATTTAGAATGGGTGTTTTTTGGTGGTTGTAGATGTGTAACAGATTTTTGGGGTCAAAGTTAGAAAAAGTGTGTTTTTTCCTTTTTCTCCTCATATTTTATAATTGTTTTTATAGTAAATTATTATATATGATGAAAATAATGGTATCTTTAGAAAGTCCATTTAATGGCGAGAAAAACGGTATATAATATGTGTGGGTACAGTAAATAAGTAAGAGGAAAATTACAGCTAAACACAAACACCACAAAAATGGAAAAATAGCCTTGGTCCCAAACGTTCAGAAAATGGAAAAGTGCTGTGGTCATTAAGGGGTTAAATATAGAAAAACGGTAGTCCTGGAGAGTATAATTAAAACGTCTTTATTTCAAACTCAGATTAAAAGCGAATGGCAAACACAAGTAAAAGCATAACAGGTGTGGCACTGTTAAGGGGTTAAGCCATGTTTGTGTCACCACCTTTTCAGTGGTGAGACTTTACAATATGAGGCAGGTAGTGTAGGTGTAGTTGCAGTTAGGTTACACAGGTATAATTTAAAGTGTTTCTACACAGAAACGGTGTTTGGTTAGGTATGTGCTGTGTAGGAACCCTTCAAATAGGGCCACCTCACCCACTAAAAGTGACGGCAAGGGGCTAGATTATGAATGGGGCGCTTACAGTTGCGCACAAGCAAAAAGCTTACTTATAACGCAGTTAACACTCGAGCGGTAACGTTAAATAGTGCTCCACTTGTATTCTTGCCCAATGTCGGTGGACTTTTGCAGAAGCCGCAATCCCTATTATTTTCTATGAGAGACACATCGCCACTTGCAGGCACTTCGTGTGTCTGCCACCTTTTTAAAAATATATAAACAACCGACAGACTGTGAGGCCAACGAGGCCAGAAAGGCAGTTTCTCGCCGGTCTGTCAATGCTTTAAATATCAGGGCCATAGTGTGTTTAGTGTCAGCAGGCACATAAGAGCATTTTTAAATGGTAAAAGTAGCTCAACACTGACTTTCAAAACTAATGGTGCTTCACTTGATGTAAATAATGGCACTATTCTCAGGAGTGAGAAAGTCAAACTCATGCATATAATTAGCCTATACAGGGCTGGCGCTTTCATATAGGCAGACTAAGCAGCCGCCTTAGGTCACTTTCGTAGAAACTTTTTTTTAATTTTAATTTTTTATACACTTCCTTTGGCCCTACGCTGGTAACAACTGATCAGCTTCTGTAGAGGGGGCGCAAATTTGCAACATGGAAAAAAAACTTTTAATTTTTTTATTTTAATTTTTTAGACACTTCCTCTGGCCCTGCGCTGGTAACAAATGATCACTTATAAAAAAAAAATGTTTAAATTGCCCTTCATTTTTAACATATATATTTTTTTTAAATGCAGGGTTTTGAAGTTCCCCTTCAAAAGCCTGGGAACTCAGGAGATGGTGTAGGCTGCAAGTAGCTGATTGATTGGAGGTTTATTCTATAATCCTCCAATCACTCAGCTCCTTGCATAAATAAGAGGGTGGAGGCTGCAGGTAAACTGAGAGCAGAGCAGGAGTTAAGTGAACAAGGTGAGGACCAGGCGGCTCTTGACAGGGGGCGACACTCACACCCCAGCGCCAGCGTCCCCTTCTTATAACCTAGTTCAGTGTCCTCCTAAATAGTGAGCAGTGGCAGCCCCGCTCTCTTGCAAAATGCCACTGCTTTAGCTTGCAGCAGAACCAGCATAGACTATTCTTTATTTTATCTCCTGCTGCAAGCATACTGCCCTATTGCCCATAAAGATAGGTCCGGTAAGCAGTAGCTAAAGCAGAGCAGTGTATGAATGGCACACTGCTAAGATAAGGAGGTTGCTTCGTGAGTGTGTGTGTGGGGGGAACGTCACTGTGAGTAGCTTGATGACTTTCCAGTGGGCGTGTGCATCGGTGATTCATTTACAGAGAGGTCAACCCATGCGGCATGTTCCTGGTGAGTTCTCGTGGTGTGGAATGTAAAATAATTTGTCCTCTCTTTGATTGCTTGTCAGATCATAAACAGTCTTGTCAGTCCCAGTAAGTGTATAAATTAAAGGGACAGTCTAGGCCAAAATAAACTTTCATGATTCACATAGAGCATGTAATTTTAAACAATTTTACAATTTACTTTTATCACCAATTTTGCTTTGTTTTCTTGGTATTCTTAGTTGAAAGCTTAACCTAGGAGGTTCATATGCTAATTTCTTAGACCTTGAAGCCCACCACTTTCAGATTGCATTTTAACAGTTTTTCACCACTAGAGGGTGTTAGTTTACGTATTTCATATAGATAACACTGTGCTCGTGCAAAAGAAGTTATCTGGGAGCAGGCACTGATTGGCTAGACTGCAAGTCTGTCAAAAGAACTGAAAAAAAGGGGCAGTTTGCAGAGGTTTAGATACAAGATAATCACAGAGGTTAAAAGTATATTATTATAACTGTGTTGGTTATGCAAAACTGGGAAATGGGTAATAAAGGGATTATCTATCTTTTAAAACAATAAAAATTCTGGTGTAGACTGTCCCTTTAACTCTGTTACTCCTGTCACTGTTATTGATAACTTCTGTGAGTGTATTTAGTTGTGGGGGAGAACACAGAAGGGGTCAAGGATTAGAAAGCCGTGAACATAAACTTTAATGCAAATTTACATGACAGACTGTGTTTTATTATGCTGTTGATCTTCAATTCATGAATCCTGAATTGTAATGTATTATTTAGTAAAGTGTGTGTGTTTATCAATGTGTGTCAATGTGTGTGTTGTATGCCTGTGCGTGTATGTGTTGTATGCCTGTGTGTGTATGTGTTGTGTGTATTTGCTGGGTGTATGTGTTGTATGCCTATGTGTGTATATGTGTTGTGTGTATGTGTTGAATGCCTGTATGTGTGTGTATGTGTAGTGTGTGTATATATGTGTTGTGTGTATGTTGTATGCCTGTGTGTGTGTGTATGTGTTGCATGCCTGTGTGTGTTGTGTATATGTGTTGTGTGTTTGTGTTGCAAGTCTGTGTGTGTGTGTGTATGTGTTGTATGTATGTGTTGCATGCCTGTGTGTGTATATGTGTTGTGTGTATGTGTTGCATGCCTGTTAGTGTGTATATGTGTTGGGTGTTTGTGTTGCATGACTGTGTGTGTATATGTGTGTGTATATGTGTTGTATGCCTGTGTGTGTGTATATGTAATGTGTGTATGTGTTGCATGCCTGTGTGTGTTGTGTATATGTGTTGTGTGTATGTGTTGCATGCCTGTGTGTATATGTGTGTATGTATATGTGTTGCATGCCTGTGTGTGTGTATATGTGTTTTGTGTATGTGTTGCATGCCTGTGTGTGTGTATATGTGTGTATGTATATGTGTTGTATGCCTGTGTGTGTGTATATGTGTGTATGTATATGTGTTGCATGCCTGTGTGTGTATATGTGTTGCATGCCTGTGTGTGTGTGTGTATATGTGTGTGTGTGTATATATGTGTTGCATGCCTGTGTGTGTGTATATGTGGTGTGTATATGTGTTGCATGCCTGTGTGTGTGTGTGTATATATGTGTGTGTGTATATGTGTTGCATGCCTGTGTGTGTGTGTATATATGTGTGTGTGTATGTGTTGCATGCCTGTGTGTGTATATATGTGTGTGTGTGTGTATATGTGTTGCATGCTTGTGTGTGTGTATATGTGTGTGTGTATATGTGTTGCATGCCTGTGTGTGTATATGTGTGTGTGTATATGTGTTGCATGCCTGTGTGTGTGTATATGTGTGTGTGTGTGTGTATATGTGTTGCATGCCTGTGCGTGTATATGTGTGTGTGTATATGTGTTGCATGCCTGTGTGTATGTGTGTATATGTGTGTGTGTATATGTGTTGCATGCCTTTGTGTGTGTGTGTATATGTGTTTGTGTGTATATGTGTGTGTGTATATGTGTTGCATGCCTGTGTGTGTGTATATGTGTGTGTGTAGTATATATGTGTTGCATGCCTGTGTGTGTGTATATGCGTGTGTGTGTATATGTGTTGCATACCTGTGTGTGTGTGTGTGTGTATATGTGTTGCAGGCCTGTGTGTTTGTGTATCTGGTAGTGTTTGTGTCTGTTAATATGTGGTGTATGTATATCTGTGTGTGCGTGTCTATGTATACTGTTTGTATGATCTTTTAAATATGTCTTGCTGAATAACTAATATTTTATAGTTTATTAATTGTAGTAATATTAATATCTGCAGTTTAATTCCTAAGTATATTTTGCAGATATTTTACCACTATCTGGTTTAATATAAAAAAAATATTTTTGTGTTAGTCTTAAGGAGTTGGAGTTGAAACCAAGTTTATCACCTAGATTTAGAGTTTTGTCAGTAAAGACCCGCGTAGCTAACGCTGCTTTTTTTTCCAGCGCACCCTTAAGACAACGCTGGTATTTAGAGTTCTCTGAAGGGCTGCGTTAGGCTCCAAAAAGGGAGCGTAGAGCATAATTTGCCGCCACTTCAACCCTCAATACCAGCGTTGCTTATGGTAGCGGCTAGCTGGAAAAACGTGCTTGTGCACGATTCCCCCATAGGAAACAATGGGGCAGTTTGGGCAGAAAAAAAACCTAACACCTGCAAAAAAGCAGCGTTACGCTCCTAACGCAGCCCCATTGTTTCCTATGGGGAAACACTTTCTAAGTCTGCACCTAACACCCTAACATGAACCCCGAGTCTAAACACCCCTAACCTTACACTTATTAACTCCTAATCTGCCGCCCCCGCTATCGCTGACACCTGCATTACACAATTAACCCCTAATCTTCTGCTCCGGACACCGCCGCAACCTACATTATCCCTATGTACCCCTAATCTGCTGCCCCCAACATCGCCGACACCTATATTATATTTATTAACCCCTAATCTGCCCCCCCAATGTCGCCGTTACCTTACCTACACTTATTAACCCCTAATCTGCCTGACCGGACCTCGCCGCTACTCTAATAAATTTAATGACCCCTAAACCGCCGCACTCCAGCCTCGCAAACCCTATAAAAAATAGTATTAACCCCTAATCTGCCCTCCCTAACATCGCCGCCACCTAACTTCAAGTATTAACCCCTAATCTGCCGACCGGACCTCACCGCTACTCTAATAAATGTATTAACCCCTAAAGCTAAGTCTAACCCTAACCCTAACACCCCCCTAAGTTAAATATAATTTTAATCAAACTAAATAAATTAACTCTAATTAACTAAAGTCTTCCTATTTAAAACTAAATACTTACCTGTAAAATAAACCCTAATATAGCTACAATATAATGAATAATTATATTGTAGCTATTTTAGGATTTATATTTATTTTACAGGCAACTTTGTATTTATTTTAACTAGGTACAATAGCTATTAAATAGTTATTAACTATTTAATAGCTACCTAGTTAAAATTATTACAAAATTACCTGTAAAATAAATCCTAACCTAAGTTACAATTAAACCTATTCTAAATTACAAAAGTTAACAGCTCTATTACCAGCCCTTAAAATGGCTTTTTGCGGGGCTGTAATGTTGGGGGGTGGTATTGTGTTGTTTTTTACAGGCAAAAGAGCTGATTACTTTGGGGCATGCCCCGCAAAAAGCCCTTTTAAGGGCTGGTAATAGAGCTGTTAACTTTTGTAATTTAGATTAGGGTAGGGAATTTTTTTTATTTTTGGGGGCTTTGTTATTCTATTAGGGGGCTTAGAGTAGGTGTAATTAGCTTAAAATTCTTGTAATCTTTTTTTATTTTTTGAAATTTAGTGGGGGTTTTTTGTAATTTAGTTTAGTTTATTTAATTGTATGTAATTGTAGGTAATTTATTTACTTAATTTATTGATAGTGTAGTGTTAGGTTTAATTGTAACTTAGGTTAGGATTTATTTTACAGGTAATTTTGTAATAATTTTTACTAGGTAGCTATTAAATAGTTAATAACTATTTAATAGCTATTGTACCTAGTTAAAATAAATACAAAGTTGCCTGTAAAATAAATATAAATCCTAAAATAGCTACAATATAATTATTCGTTATATTGTAGCTATATTAGGGTTTATTTTACAGGTAAGTATTTAGTTTTAAATAGGAATACTTTAGTTAATAATATTTAATTTATTTCGTTAGATTAAAATTATATTTAATTTAGGGGGGTGTTAGGGTTAGGGTTAAACTTAGCTTTAGCGGTTAATACATTTATTAGAGTAGCAGCGAGGTCCGGTCAGCAGATTAGGGGTTAATACTTGAAGTTAGGTGGCGGCGATGTTAGGGAGGGCAGATTAGTGGTTAATACTATTTATTATAGGGTTTGCAAGGTGGGAGTGCGGCGGTTTAGGGGTTAATAACTTTATTAGAGTAGCGGCAAGGTCCGGTCGGCAGATTAGGGGTTAATAAGTGTAGGTAGGTAGCGGCGACGTTGGGGGGGGGGCAGATTAGGGTTAATAAATATTATGTAGGTGTCGGCAATGTTAGGGGCAGCAGATTAGGGGTTCATAGGGATAATGTAGGTGGCGGCGGTGTGCGGTCGGCAGATTAGAGGATAAAAAACATTATAGTGACGGCGATGTGGGGGGACCTCGGTTTAGGGGCACATAGGTAGTTTATGGGTGTTAGTGTACTTTATAGCACAGTAGTTAAGAGCTTTATAAACCGGCGTTAGCCCAGAAAGCTCTTAACTACTGACTTTTTTCTGCGGCTGGAGTCTTGTAGGTAGAGGGTGTACCACTCACTTCAGCCAAGACTCTAAATACCAGCGTTAGGAAGAACCCATTGAAAAGATAGGATACGCAATTGGCATAAGGGGATCTGCGGTATGGAAAAGTCGCGGCTTGAAAGTGAGCGTTATACCTTTACCTACACGACTCTAAATACCAGCGGGCGGCCAAAAGCAGCGTTAGGACCCCTTAACGCTGCTTTTGACGGCTAACGCAGAACTCTAAATCTAGGCCTATGTGTATAAAGCAGGGTATGCACACACTCGCCTAGATTACGAGTCTTGCGTTAGCCTTAAAAAGCAGCGTTGAGGGGTCCCAACGCTGCTTTTTAATGGCTGCTGGTATTACGAGTCAGGCAGGTACAGGTGTACCTCTCACTTTTTTTCTGTGATTTTAGCATACCGCAAATCCCCTTACGTCAATTGCGTATCCTATCTTTTTAATGGGATTTGCCTATCGCCAGTATTACGATTGCTGGAAAAGTGAGCGGTAGACCCTCTCCTGTCAAGACTCCTACCGCATTTAAAAGAAAGTAGTTAAGAGTTTTATGGGCTAACGCAGTAACATAAAACTCTTAACTAAAGTGCTAAAAGTACACTAACACCCATAAACTACCTATTAACCCATAAACGAGCCCCCCCCCCCACATCGCAAACACTTAACTAAAATGTTTAACCCCTAATCTGCCGATAGGACATCGCCGCCACTTTAATAAATATATTAACCCTTAAACCACCGCCCTCCCGCCTCGCAAACACTAGTTAAATTTTATTAACCCCTAATCTGCCGGCCCTAACATCGCCGCTACTATATTAAATGTATTAACCCCTAAATCTAAATCTAACCCTAACCCTGACACCCCCTACCTTAAACATATTTTTAAAAAATATAAATAAAATTACTACAATTAATTAAATTATTCCTAGTTAAAACTAAATACTTACCTGTAAAATAAACAATAAGATAGCTACAATATAACTAATAGTTACATTGTAGCTATCTCAGGGTTTATTTTTTATTTTAAAGGCAACTTTGTATTTAATTTAACTAGATACAATAGTTATTAAATAGTTATTAACTATTTAATAACTACCTAGCTAAAATAAGTACAAATTTAACTGTAAAATAAACCCTAACCTAAGTTACAATTACACCTAACACTACACTATAATTAAATTAATTACCTAAACTAACTACAATTAATTACAATTAAATTAAATAAACTAAAGTACAACCCCCCCCCCCTAAATTACAGAAAATAAAAAAAAATTACAAATTTTTAAACTAATAGTCGGAGGATACTATAGTCAGCAGTCCTTCAGTCATGGGAGTGGGGCATACTATAATGAACAGTTCTTCTGTCATGGAAGAGGGGCATACAAGTCTGGGCCTGAGGCAGATATTGGTTTTAGGAAACTCTATTATTAGGAAGGTTGGTGGAGTAATTTGTCACCCAGGTCCCTTAAATATAACTATTTGCTGTCTTGCATGGACTCGTGTTGGGAATATTTTGGAGCATATTGATAGGAACCAATGGGTGATGGAGTGGCCTAAAATATGACTTCAGGGAGTTAAGTAGTAAGCTTAAAGCAAGGACCTCCAAGGTGATATTTTCGGAGATATTTCCAGTGACATGTGCTAGCTCAGTAATGCAGAAGGAGCTAGGGTCAGTTAATTCCTGGTTAAAACATGGTGTAAAAATAAGCACAATAGAACAGACAGATCTGCCTGTTACTATGTCACACCTAGAATATCTCAAAGAAAGGATAACGGAAGGGTACACTTAGGAAATTTTGGAGGAAAATGCACCAAGTAGTAGCAGAAAGCATATAAAAATTAAATATATGACAGCAAATGTCAGAAGCATGATGGGTAAAATGGGGGAGCTGGAGCTCTTAGTTGCAGAAGAGGACTATGATATTATCAGTCTAACTTAAACTTGGTGGGGTGATTCACATGACTGGGCAGTTAACCAAAAATATGTCATTACTCCAGGGGTTCAAAAATAAAACTACAATCTGTATTCCATAAGGTTAACATAACACATCAATATCACAGGAGGATGGAGAAATAATCCTTACACATTTCATGCCGCACAGCACTTAATCATCATGATCCTATGATTAAGTGCTGTGTGGCATGAAACACATGAACTGGGTTAGCTGTAGAAGATATCAGGAAAAAACTTGATAATGTTAAGGTAAATAAAACTCCAGGCCCAGATAGAATACACCCAAGGGTTTTACGGGAATTTAGCACTGTTATAAACAAACCTGTACTCCTAATTTTTCAAGACCCATTAACCTCTGTAATGATAAGTAATGGCTAGTATCCTGATTATTGTAGGACCACTCAGCCTCACACCTTACCTCGGGTTCACACAGATTTAACTTATAGGAACCCTGTTGTGCTCATTGAACTGAGGGTCACTACTGTAGGGAAACAGTGTGAAACGCAAGCGTCACGCAACATAAATTGAATCAGCACAATAAGATAATCAAGTAGAGAGTCCTCACTCCAACTAGATCCGGAGATAAATTAAAACTGAATAAGCAAATGTCTTTTGCTAGCAATTCTTTGGCATCCATTCAGTCATATAAAATATTTACAAATTCTCCACTCACACACACAGTCTTCAACCAATTAGTTGCTTAGGCTTGAAGTAGACAATGGCTACAGATAAATGCTAAATCTTTTAGAAGGCAAGCAGAGTCATGTCCTGTAATTTATATGTGGTTAGTAACAGAGGCATAGATAGCAAACAATGACTGATCGCTGTTCATGCAGTTAATGACATCAAGCACAGTTCAGAAAGCGTAATGATATTCTAAATAACAAGCAGAGTTGGTGAAATATGAAGACTAAGTTACCAGTATAGATTGGTATAACATACAGACCGGCTTATCCTGTGAGCGTGTAAACTGGGGAATGTGAGAGTGAGTCCGGCGATACTGCAGGGATGACAGTCAGGGCTTGAAGCATGTGTGAGCAGCTGCAGCCGTTGAGGTCAGAAGGAGACCAGGTGTGACGTCACACGCAATCAGTGCAGCAAACTAGATGGCTCCTGAACCCTGCCACATTGGTTCCTAAGCAGGTAAGAGACAAGGAAAACAAAGTAACAAAGTAGCGATAAGCAGGCAGCCCAGGTAGTTGAGGTGAGCACAAGAGAGATTGGCTACAGCAGTAGAAATCCAAGCTGAGCAGCAGGAATGGCTAGGTGTCTTCACAGGTACTCAGTAAGAACTAAAGCACTGACAAATTACCAAGAAGGGAGTAAAGCGAGGAGGAGCCTTAAATAGGGAAATGTTGATCAGGTAGTTAAATGTACAGTAATGTACATGACAAAACCCCTGACAGAACTCCCCCCTCAAGGAGCCGCTCAGCGGATCAAGGTCCAGGGCGCTCAGGATTCCTCCGGTGGAATAGTGAGAGAAGTCGACGGGCAGAGACATTAGTACAAGGTTCCCAAGAATCCTCCTCAGGAGCAAACCCCTTCCATCTCACCAAATATTGAAGCTGGTTTCGGAGGTAACAAGAGTCTATGATAGACTCAATTTCATACTCCATACCATCGGTTACCTGAGGATCAAATGAAGAACCCTGGGGGGTATCTCTCACCATGTCGTAAGGTTTAAGGAGTGACACATGGAATGTAGGGTGTGCTCTCAGAGAAGTAGGTAGCTTTAGCTTAACGGCATTGGGGTTGACCACTTTAACAATTTCATAGGGTCATAGATATAAAGCTCCAAGCTTCTTACTAGGTATTCTCAACTTAAGGTTTTTGGTACTCAACCACACTTTGTCCCCAACTATGTAATCGGGGGGTTTGGAGCGTCGTAGATCATAGTGGCGTTTCTGGGAAGCTTGAGCTTCTTGTAGAACCAATTTCAGATAAGTGAAACCTTTAGCTATGGAATTGACAGTGTCTGTTACTGTAGGTAGAGACAAATCACTAGTGTGAAGTGGATTATATGAGGGATGAAATCCATAATTAATATAGAAGGGCGTCGTTTTCGTAGAAGAGTTAAGTGTGTTATTATGAGCAAATTGGGCAGTAGACAAAAGTGAGTGCCAATTGTCTTGCTCAAGAGTACAGTAGCAGCGTAGATACTACTCTAGTGCCTGATTAGTCCTCTCCGTCTGCCTATTCATCTGAGGATGATATGCGGAACTCAATCTTCTAGTGATGTTGAGGGAACGACATAACTGATTCCAGAATCTTGACGTAAATTGTGCTCCTCTATCTGTGGTAATCGAATCAGGTAGACCATGGAGCTTTACTATGTGGTTCAGGAATAAGGAAGCAGTTTCAGATGCTGTTGGTAACCCTCTATGAGGTATAAAATGAGCCATTTTGGAAAACAGATCAACCACTACCAAAATGGTGTTATAATTTGAAGATGAAGGTAAATCCACAATGTAGTCCATAGCGATGTCCATCCAGGGTCTCTCAGGTATTGGAAGAGAAATGAGATAACCATATGGACGGTTATGTTGATGTTTCCTAGTGGTACAGGTAAAGCAAGTTTGAATGTACTGTTTAACAGTGTCTACCATTTTGGGCCACCAATAATTCCTTAAGAGCAGATGTAGGGTTCTATGTACCCCTGGGTGGCCTGCTAAGAGTGAATCATGAGCTGTGCTAACAATTTCTTTCCTGAGAGCAGCTGGGATGTATAATTGGTTCCTGTGATAAAACAGGTCATCTGAATGTCTGCTTAAACCCAGCTGTTTTAAAGATGGATCTTGTTTCTGTTGTTCTTTTAGGGTGGACTTAAAATTCCTGGTCAAACATATTATTCTGTCCGAAGGTATAATAGATCCTGGGGTTTCTACATTAAGAGGTTTAGGATCCTTTCTGGAGAGAGAATCAGCTTTGAGATTTTTTGACCCAGGTCGGTATGTAATTACATAGTCGAAACGTGAGAAAAAGAGACTCCACCGGACCTGACATGAGGTCAAAGTTTTATTAGATCTTAGATACTCTAGATTAGGGGTGTTTAGACTCTGGGCTTATGTTAGGGTGTTAGGTGTAAACTTTACTTGTTTTCTACCTTATAAATCAAAGGGATATCTGGCAGCATTGAACAAAAACTTTTGCTGCTGTCAGACTCCCATTGATTCCTATGGTATCCGCAGCCTCCAGGGTGGTGGATTGAAAACCATGTACACTGTGCCAGAATAGCCGCGAGCATACCTGTTAGACTATCTTTTTGTTTTATCCTGCTCACTTCTGCTTTTTTCTAAAGAGTCTGCCTACCTTTCAATGTCCTAAATAAACTTTTTGATACTTTCACTTTATTGGGACCCCTTGGATTTATTACTACTAATTTGAGCTCCTTGTTTGAAATAGAGTGGGACTGTTTTTGTATATCTGTTAACTATTTAATAACTTTGAAAAAGTGTCAAATAGGGCTGAATGTGTATTCGGAACATCTGTAATGAAGTAAGCATCGATCTGTGTCTATTTGAGACCGAGGGATCGTATTTTACGTCACAGATTTCAACTTTTGCCGGTCTGTAGGCTTTGATAACTAGGTCGAATCAAGCTCGCAACAATTACGCTGCGGAATTCCAGCCTATTTGTGGTTGACGGCTTGATAAATATCCCCCATTGCAGACTTAGAAAAAGTTCAGAGAAGGGCCACAAAGCTAATAATCGGAATGGAGAATTTAAGCTATCAGCAGAGGTAAGCCAAACTGGGTATGTTTTCTCTAGAGAGGTGAGATGATTACTTTATATAAATATATTCAAGGCCCATATACAGAGATGGCAGAAGCTTTGCTTAGTCCAAGAAAATTGTTTTTTCACTGTAAAAGCAATCAAATTGTGGAACTCATTTCCTGAAGAGGTAGTAATTGCCAATACCTTAGATACATTTATAAATGGTTTAGATACATTTCTGGCTAAAAACAGAATTCAAGGATATGATTGCTTGTTTTAAATGGGTCACCTTTATAGTGGGACTAGTTTAAGCTTAACTGAAGCTTTTTTGAAAGTATATTAAGATTTGTATAGGTTAAACTCGATGCAATTCTGTCTTTTTTTCAACCTCATCTGCTATGTTACTATGTTACCCATATGTTAATTTTTTTTTTTTTCATATCTGTCAAAACATAAATAGAAAATATAGGAAATGTCACTTGAACATATCTTTGTAAAAATAAATATATTTTACTTAAAAATCTCACCAGGATAAGTGATATGTGAGCAGCTATCCTTCAGCTACTATTTTTACTGTCATCTGTACTGTGAAAAAATAAACAGCCATTCAGCATTATCAGAACAAACACTTTACTGTAATCTTGTGGGATTTCACCAAAATATCACAACATTTCACAATAAACTTTCTGAAACCGAGGAGGGAAATAAATTTACTATGTCTGCACATATCAGATGCACATTCCCTTGAAACTTCTTTTAAGCATTGGATGCTTAAAGGGACAGTCAACACCAGAATTTTTTTAAAAAAGAAAGATAATCCCTTTATTACGCATTCCCCAGTTTTGCATAACCAATACTGTGATAGAAATACACTTTTTACCTCTGTGATTACCTGGTATCTAAGAATCTTCAAACTGCCCCCTTATTTCAGTTCTTTTGACAGACATCCATTTTAGCCAATCAGTGCTCACTCCTGGGTAACTTCACGTGCATGAGCTCAATGTTATCTATAAGAAACTCATGAATTAATGCCCTCTAGTGGTCAAAATGCATTCAGATTAGAGGCAGTCTTCAAGGTCTAAGAAATTAGCATATGAACCTCCTAGTTTTAGCTTTCAACTAAGAATACCAAGAGAACAAAGCAAAATTGGTGATAAAAGTAAATTGGAAAGTTGTTTAAAATTACATTCTCTATTTAAATCATGAAAGGTTTTTTTGGACTTGACTGTCCCTTTAAAGTCCCTTTACAGAGCCATATTACAAGTGGAGCATTATTTAATGCTCCTGATTGCACGCTAACTTCGCTAGAAGTAAGCTTTTTGCAAGCATTGGGTAGAGCTTGTATTACAAGTTGAAAGTAAAAACTTTTTGTTTGCTCGCTAACACAATGCAAGCAAAAAAACGTACTGCAGAATATTGGAATGTGAAATATTTACAGTAAAAACACAGTATAACACTATATTAAATATGCTTTTTTCATCATTTCATCTACTTAACTGCAAAGGGCTCCAATGCACTTTTATATATATTCTGTATGTGTACATATATATATATATATATATTTATATATATATATATATATATATATATATATATATATATATATATATTTAGAAGGGAGAGGGATTAAGAAATACCCTTGATCCAGCACTAGCTCATTAGCCCAAATTCCAAAATTACCCCTGGTGAAATGTATAGGTCAAGAGTGAACACAAAAAACGGTGATTCGCACTGATTAATTTAACTCACATTTATAGGAACAATACAGACACACTCAATTATGTATTCAACCGCATTATATTAAATGAAGAATCAGTTTGACTTTTTTCCCATTCACTCTTAAAATCAGCTAATAATGGTTTAACAAGATTAGTTCCTGTTTTTTTTTTGCGAAGTCTAAGTCCTCTAAGAATCATCTTGTTGTCTAAATACCTATTTAGGCTACTGATTTCCCACTTGAATCTTAATTGTTTTATAGAATTTTGTATAAAAGTTTTAAAGTCATGAAAAATATTATTACCTTGATTTACGTTTCCAAAAGCAAAAGTCTCATTAAGATCATATTCCCATTCACTTTCACTAAAGCCAGCCATGGTACCTCCTTTTTTCTGCGTTCACAGCCCCAGCCACACAGAGCACCAAGCAGTTAATGTTTCCCAATGTCAGCACGTATATAGACACATACCCAATTCTGAAAAAGTTAGGACAGTATGAAAAATGCAAAAAAACAAACACAAAGAGGCCTACTTATCAAGCCGTCAACTTATTTGCATTCGCTGGCACCAATACGCTCGCCTGTCATCGCCTAACATCACGGCCGCGGACCTGAATACACACTCCATATTTAACAAAAAAGCTGTCAAAAAGCCACGCACCAAGTACGGGGCGATGAGCAGCGGACTATTGTTAACTAACAGTCATCGATCTCTCTGCTATTCGGCTTTTTCACAGCTTTATTTGTATACTGTCACTAAACACCGCCACTATACTAAAATGTTTAACCCCTATCCCGCCGCTCCCGGCCCCCGCTGCAACTAAATAAAATTATTAACCCCTAAACCGCCGCTCCCGGAGCCCACCGCAACTCTAATAAAGTTATTAACCCCTATCCTGACACTCCCGGAGCCCACCGCAACTCTAATACAGTTATTAGCCCCTATCCCGCCGCTCCCGGACCCCGCCGCAACTAACTAAATTTATCAACCCCTAAATTTCTGGTCTCCTACATCACTACCACTTACTAAACCTATTAACCCCTAAACCACCAGACAACAAACATTGCCATAAACTAAATTAACCCCTAAACCTAACAACCCGCTAACTTTATATTAAATATTAACTCATCCCTATCTTATAATAAATTTAAACTTACCTTAGAATTAATATAAACTATATTAAACTATTAATTAACCTACTGTAACTATTATACTACAATTACAATTACATTAAACTATATTAAACTGTTAATTACCCTACCCTAACTATTATACTAAAATAACATTAAACTATATTCAACTAATAATTAACCTACCCTAACTATTATACTAAAATTACATTAAACTATATTAAACTAATAATTAACCTACCCTAACTATTATACTAAAATTACATTAAAATATATTAAACTAATAATTAATCTACCCTAACTGTTATAATAAAACTATATTAAACTACAAATTAAATTAACTATATTATATATTTAAACACCTACTCAAATAATTTAAATCTACAATTAAAAATTACAAAGTTACAAAAAACTAACAACTAAGTTACAAAAAAATGAAACACTAAGTTACACAAAATAAAACATAAATTATTAAATATTTAAAATAATTACACCTAATCTAAGAGCCCTATGAAAATAAAAAAAGCCCCCCAAAATAAAAAAACCTAACCTACAATAAACTACCAATGGCCCTTAAAAAGTCTTCATCCAAGCCCACAGAAGTCTTCACCCAGACGGCATCTTTTATCTTCATCCATCCGACGCGGAGCGGCTCCATTTTCAAGACATCCGACGGAGAGCATCCTCTTCTTACGACGACTTCTTTGGAATGAAGGTTCCTTTAAATGACGTCATCCAAGATGGCGTCCCTTAGATTCTGATTGGCTGATAGAATTCTATCAGCCAATCAGAATTAAGGTTGAAAAAATCCTATTGGCTGTTGCAATCAGCCAATAGGATTGAGCTTTCATCCTATTGGCTGATCCAATCAGCAAATAGGATTGAGCTTGCATTCTATTCTGCTAGTTAAACTTAACCAATCGTTGTCTTCCGCCCGACAAATGATAAATTGGTCCCTTGGTCTGAATTTCATTTGAATAGTAGATTTTTTTTTTTGACAATGTTCAAAATTACTTAATTTTCCATGTCTGCTTGTATCATGTGAAGGCCAGCAGCTACTGTAAACTCTTTAGTTGGTGCCATAAAGGGACACTAAACCCAATTTTTTTTCTTTCATGATTCATAATAGATCATGCAATTTTAAGCAACTTTCTAATTTACTCCTATTATCTATTTTTCTTCATTCTCTTGCTATCTTTATTTGAAAAAGAGGACATCTAAGTTAAGGAGACAGCCAATTTTTGGTTCAGACCCTGGACAGCACTTGTTTATTGGTGCTGACTAATCAGCAAGGACAACCCAGATTGTGAACCAAAAATGGGCCGGCTTTTAAACTTACATTCTAGCTTTTCACATTAAGATAGCAAGAGAATGAAGGAAAAATTGATAATAAGGGGTCGATTTATGAAGCAGTAAATAGATAATAGGAGTAAATTATGCTTCAGTTCCACCTGAAACGGAAGTTAAGAAGCAGCGGTCCTAAGACTGCTGCTCCTTAACTCGTCCGCCACCTCTGAGGAGGCGGACAGCAATCAGCTTGATCGAATGCGATCAGGTTGATTGACACCCCCTGCTAGCGGCCAATTGGCCGCAAATCTGCAGGGGCGGTATTGCACGAGCAGTTCACCAGAACTGCTGGTGCAATGATAAATGCCGACAGCGTATGCTGTCTGCATTTATCGGTGTGCGGCGGACACAATTCGCTACAGCGGATCATGTCTGTCCGCATCATAATAAATGTACCCCTAGGAGTAAATTAGAAAGTTGCTCAAAATTGCATGCTCTATCTGAATCATGAAAGGAAAAAATTGGGTTCAGTGTCCCTTTAAAAATTCTGTGCATATTTTGATAACAGAAATAAATTGGAAAGTTTTTTTTAAATTGTGTGCTCTATCTAAATCGTGAAAATTTTACTTTAACTTTAGTGTCCCTTTAAGTGTAGTTTTAAAGCATACTTCTGAGAGAAACACATAAAATAGGTACACAGTGGTTAGGCCTCAAGTCATCCATTGCATACTTCTACATTATATCCCTGCACACTGCAAAAAGACACATGACCTTACACTATAAAATACAAATCAACATTTCCAGTCACTGAAGATAGCAGGATAAAAAGAGGTCACTTGGATCCCACGGTGTATTATTATTTTGATTGCCAGTTCACTGATGCATTTTAAAAATGAAGCATAGCTTTTTGGGACCATGTTCACTGACATTTTGGTGCTATCCCGCCGCTCCCGGACCCCGCCGCAACTAACTAAATTTATCAACCCCTAAATTTCTGGTCTCCCACATCACTACCACTTACTAAACCTATTAACCCCTAAACCACCACACAACAAACATTGCCATAAACTAAATTAACCCCTAAACCTAACAACCCGCTAACTTTATATTAAATATTAACTCATCCCTATCTTATAATAAATTTAAACTTACCTTAGAATTAATATAAACTATATTAAACTATTAATTAACCTACTGTAACTATTATACTACAATTACAATTACATTAAACTATATTAAACTGTTAATTACCCTACCCTAACTATTATACTAAAATAACATTAAACTATATTCAACTAATAATTAACCTACCCTAACTATTATACTAAAATTACATTAAACTATATTAAACTAATAATTAACCTACCCTAACTATTATACTAAAATTACATTAAAATATATTAAACTAATAATTAATCTACCCTAACTGTTATAATAAAACTATATTAAACTACAAATTAAATTAACTATATTATATATTTAAACACCTACTCAAATAATTTAAATCTACAATTAAAAATTACAAAGTTACAAAAAACTAACAACTAAGTTACAAAAAAATGAAACACTAAGTTACACAAAATAAAACATAAATTATTAAATATTTAAAATAATTACACCTAATCTAAGAGCCCTATGAAAATAAAAAAAGCCCCCCAAAATAAAAAAACCTAACCTACAATAAACTACCAATGGCCCTTAAAAAGTCTTCATCCAAGCCCGCAGAAGTCTTCACCCAGACGGCATCTTTTATCTTCATCCATCCGACGCGGAGCGGCTCCATTTTCAAGACATCTGACGGAGAGCATCCTCTTCTTACGACGACTTCTTTGGAATGAAGGTTCCTTTAAATGACGTCATCCAAGATGGCGTCCCTTAGATTCTGATTGGCTGATAGAATTCTATCAGCCAATCAGAATTAAGGTTGAAAAAATCCTATTGGCTGTTGCAATCAGCCAATAGGATTGAGCTTTCATCCTATTGGCTGATCCAATCAGCAAATAGGATTGAGCTTGCATTCTATTCTGCTAGTTAAACTTAACCAATCGGTGTCTTCCGCCCGACAAATGATAAATTGGTCCCTTGGTCTGAATTTCATTTGAATAGTAGATTTTTTTTTTTGACAATGTTCAAAATTACTTAATTTTCCATGTCTGCTTGTATCATGTGAAGGCCAGCAGCTACTGTAAACTCTTTAGTTGGTGCCATAAAGGGACACTAAACCCAATTTTTTTTCTTTCATGATTCATAATAGATCATGCAATTTTAAGCAACTTTCTAATTTACTCCTATTATCTATTTTTCTTCATTCTCTTGCTATCTTTATTTGAAAAAGAAGGCATCTAAGTTAAGGAGACAGCCAATTTTTGGTTCAGACCCTGGACAGCACTTGTTTATTGGTGCTGACTAATCAGCAAGGACAACCCAGATTGTGAACCAAAAATGGGCCGGCTTTTAAACTTACATTCTAGCTTTTCACATTAAGATAGCAAGAGAATGAAGGAAAAATTGATAATAAGGGGTCGATTTATGAAGCAGTAAATAGATAATAGGAGTAAATTATGCTTCAGTTCCACCTGAAACGGAAGTTAAGAAGCAGCGGTCCTAAGACTGCTGCTCCTTAACTCGTCCGCCACCTCTGAGGAGGCGGACAGCAATCAGCTTGATCGAATGCGATCAGGTTGATTGACACCCCCTGCTAGCGGCCAATTGGCCGCAAATCTGCAGGGGCGGTATTGCACGAGCAGTTCACCAGAACTGCTGGTGCAATGATAAATGCCGACAGCGTATGCTGTCTGCATTTATCGGTGTGCGGCGGACACAATTCGCTACAGCGGATCATGTCTGTCCGCATCATAATAAATGTACCCCTAGGAGTAAATTAGAAAGTTGCTCAAAATTGCATGCTCTATCTGAATCATGAAAGGAAAAAATTGGGTTCAGTGTCCCTTTAAAAATTCTGTGCATATTTTGATAACAGAAATAAATTGGAAAGTTTTTTTTAAATTGTGTGCTCTATCTAAATCGTGAAAATTTTACTTTAACTTTAGTGTCCCTTTAAGTGTAGTTTTAAAGCATACTTCTGAGAGAAACACATAAAATAGGTACACAGTGGTTAGGCCTCAAGTCATCCATTGCATACTTCTACATTATATCCCTGCACACTGCAAAAAGACACATGACCTTACACTATAAAATACAAATCAACATTTCCAGTCACTGAAGATAGCAGGATAAAAAGAGGTCACTTGGATCCCACGGTGTATTATTATTTTGATTGCCAGTTTACTGATGCATTTTAAAAATGAAGCATAGCTTTTTGGGACCATGTTCACTGACATTTTGGTGCTATACATTTATTGCAGATTCAATCCCCTAATATTCTGGGAGAGGCATAAATGTCTTTGAATGTCCATGAAATTTACTGACACTTGAATCTCATGGGTCATCATTGATATAATTCTTTTTTTTTATTTTATTAACCTTCTTAATGAATCAATGAAATGCAATGTCAGAGTGTACATCTCAGACTGAATTCCATCTTTTTTCAAAAATTACAGCTATATACGTTAGTATATATTCAAAGATGATCATTCAATCATAAAAAGGAAAACTTCCTAAATCTATGACCAATCTGACTAAAACATACCCATCATGAGGCACAGTCAAGTGCAACAACTTATTCTAACTTTGAAAAACTGTATGTGCCAAAACTTGGTGTCTTCAGACATATAAAAACATAGCTAAATACTTACCCGTTAGGGGCCGATTTATTAAAACGCGGACGGGCATTATACGATGTAGTGTCTCATGTCCGCCGCACATCAGTAAATGCCGACATTGTATTTATGTCTTTTTGTGTGTACATCTTCAGAAAACATAGGTCCAGGGGATGTACACTTTGTGCTTTGAGATTGGTCCCATAGGCATGTGAAAGGAGCATGATGCTGGAGTAAAATATATAAAAAGGTTTTTTTTTCTGGTGTTGGTATATTGCAAAGTTGGTAAAGTACCCATATTCAGGCTAAGAGGCCCATTTATCAAACTCCGTATGGAGCTTGTGGGCCCGTGTTTCTGGCAAGTCTTCACACTCGCCAGAAACAGCAGTTATGAAGCAGCGGTCTAAAGACCACTGCTCCATAACCCTGTCCGCCTGCTCTGAGCAAGCGGACAGGAATCGCCACAATTCAACCCGATCGAGTACGATCGAGTTGGTTGACACCTCCCTGCTGGCGGCCCATTGGGCCACGAATCTGCAGGGGGCGACGTTGCACCAGCAGCTCTTGTGAGCTGCTGGTGCAATGCTGAATACGGAGAGCGTATTGCTCTCCACATTCAGCGAGGTCTTGCGTACCTGATTCGAACTGTCGGATCAGGTCCATAAGACCTTCGATACATAGGCCCCCATATAGCTACATTTCTTTTTTCAGTTTCATGTTTTTTTATTGAAAAAGGTTAAAATTAAACTCTGCAGGCTGTGCTTTCATTGACCTCTCTATGAAATCATTGAAAGTTGAAAATTTGGATCTAAATGACTATAGAGGAGCAGATTTTATTTTCAAAACAGACATTAAGGGCCAGATTAAAAGTAGTATGCAAAATATCACTTTCGCTGAAGCGATATTTGTGCTCCACCATCGCATGTAAATGTGCACTGGTATTACGAGATAGGTGCATTGTTGGCATTGCACAGAAGCATTGCGCTCACGAGAGCTCGCTTCCATAGGCTGCAATGAGAGCCTCGTTCTCAAGCTTGAGACATGGCTTGAGAACTAGTGCAGCGAAGGGGGTAATTTGCTCAGCGATGGTCAGCAAAGTGTAAATATATGTGTATATGCTTATATACATACAGTATATATTTATATATTAATATGTGTATATGCACATAATCATATACATGTATATTTACAGACACACAGTTCCCATAGACTGCCATGAAAAGGCTTCACACCCACCACTTTTAACCCCTTGCAACTGGCTCCTGCAGTTATTTATTAAAAAAAATGCTGGATTTTGTATTTTAAAAGGCACACTACATTAAATTTGGGGGGCAATTGGGGAATATTTTTTTTTAAATTAACCATAGGTCTGACCTCTGGTTAATGTTTTGAGCACTAATTTCTATCGCAAGTTTGCAGTAACTTGTAATGGCTGGTTATTTATCGTGCCCCTGCAAACGGTCGAATTCGCCCGTTTGCGGGTGTGCAATAAATTAGCACTCCACTTGAAATCAAGCCCTAAATGAGAGCTTAAAGGGACAGTCAACACCAGAATTTTTGTTGTTTTAAAAGATAGATAATGCCTTAATTACCCATTCCCCAGTTTTGCTTAACCAACACAGTTCTAATAATACACGTTTTACCTCTGTAATTACCTTGTATCTAAGCCTCTGCAGACTGCCCCCTTATTTCAGTTCTTTTGACAGACTTGCATTTTAGCCAATCAGTGCTCACTCCTCTGTAAATTCACGTGCATGAGCTCAATGTTATCTATATGAAACACATGAACTAACACCCTCTAGTGGTGAAAAACTGTCAAAATGCATTTAGAGGCGGCCTTCAAGGTCTAATAAATTAGCATATGAACCTCCTAGGTTTAGCTTTCAACTAAGAATACCAAGAGAACAAAGCAAAATTGGTGATAAAAGTAAATTGGAAAGTTGTTTAAAATTACATGCCCTATCTGAATCATGAAAGTTTTTTTGGACGTGACTGTCCCCCTTTTTTTATTATTAAACGAGAAATTAAACTCTGGAATTATTTTAAAAAATTTATATGTATTCAAACTAAATTTTTACAGAATTTTTACAAGATTCATATGAAAAATTAATACAATTAAAAAATGAAAAAAACTATTGCATTTGTATTACATGTTAATATTATACAAACTCAGCAGCACATAGCAAACTACTCTCAAAAAACATTTCTGCTGAATTTAACCTATTTTATTCTCTATTTTAGAGGGATATTTATCAAGCCGTCAACTATGCTGCATTCAACGGCACTAATACGCTCGCCTAACATCGCGGCCACGGACCTGAATACGCTCTCCTTATTTATAAAAAAAGCTGTAAAAAAGCCGTGCACCAAGTACGGAGCGATGAGCAGCAGACTGTTGTTAACTAGCAGTCATCGATCTCGCTGCTATTCGGCTTTTTCCCAACTTTATTTATACCCTGTCACTAAGCGCCACCACTATGCTAAAATGTTTAACCCCTATCCCGCCGCTCCTGGACCCCGCCGCAACTAAATAAAGTTATTAACCCCATCCCACTGCTCCCGGAGCCCATCGCAACTCTAATAAAGTTATTAACCCCTATCCCACCGCTCCCGGAGCCCACCGCAACTCTAATAAAGTTTTTAACCCCGATCCCTCCACTCCCGGAGCCCACTGCAACTCTAATAAAGTTATTAACCCCTAACCTTCCACTCCCAGAGCCCATCACAACTCTAATAAAGTTATTAACCCCTATCCCACCGCTCTCAGAGCCCACCGCAACTCTAATAAAGTTATTAACCCCCATCCCTCATCTCTCGGAGCCCACCACAACTCTAATAAAGTTATTAACCCCTATCCCTCTGCTCCCAGAGCCCACTGCAACTCTAATAAAGTATTAACCCCTATCCAACTACTCCCAGAGCCCACCACAACTCTAATAAAGTTATTAACCCCCATCCCTTCTCTCCCGGAGCCCACCGCAAGTCTAATAAAGTTATTAACCCCTATCCCGCTGTTCCTAGACCCCTCCCCAACTAAATAAATGTATTAACCCCTAAATCCCTGGCCTCCCACATCACTACCACTTACTAAACCTATTAACCCCTAAACCGCCAGCCCCCCACATCGCCATAAACTAAATTAAGCTATTAACCCCTAAACCTAACAGCCCGCTAACTTTACAATAAATATTAACTCATCCCTATCTTATAATAAATTTAAACTTACCTTTAGAATTAAAATATACTATATTAAACTACTAATTAACCCACCCTATTATCCTACAATTACATTAAACTATATTAAACTATTAATTAACCTACCATAACTATTATACTAAAATTACATTAAACTATATTAAACTATTAATTAACCTACCCTAACTATTATTCTACAATTACATTAAACTATATTAAACTATTAATTAACCTACCCTAACTATTATACTAAAATTACATTAAACTACAAATTAAATTAACTGTATTACATATTTAAAAACCTAATCCTACTCAAATTATTTAAATCTACAATAAAGAATTACTAAGTTACAAAAAAATAACAGCTAAGTTACACAAAATAAAAAACACTAAGTTACACAAAATAAAAAATAAATTATCAAAGATTTAAACTAATTACACCTAATCTAATAGCCCTATCAAAATAAAAAGCCCCCCCAAAATAAAAAAAAACCCTAGCCTACAATAAGCTATGGCCAAAAATCTCATATGGCATGAGAATTATAGATTCATCACTATTGATGTGACCTCCCTAAACACATCCATCCCACACCATCAAGGTTTGGTAGCCATTTCTTATTTCTTGAACAATCATTCTAACTATGCAAAAGATGTTAAACATGTTTTGCTAATAGCTATTGAATTTCGTTTGACACACAAACTTTTTCTGTTTGAGGGGTGTTGCTATCTCCAGAGACGTGGGATGGCCATGGGGGCAAAATTTGCCCCCTCTTATGCCAACCTTTTTATGGGTTGGTGGGAGGCCGCCCACGTCTATGGAGATAGCAACCCCTCTAAGAGTAACATTGTTTACTACGGTCGATATATCGACGACCTGCTGGTGGTGTGGGAGGGTGATGCAATATCAGCACAAACGTTCATGGATAACTTAAACAATAACCCAATGAATTTAAAGTTCACAGGGGAACAGCATGAAACGAACATTAAATTTTTGGATTTGGCATTAACAGCTAATCCACACTCAGGAGAAATGAATTCCTGTGTATATAGAAAACCCTCAGGAGGAAATACCATCCTCAATTATAAATCTTGCCATCCAGGACATGTAAAAAAAAAAGCAATCCCAAAGGGACAATATATCAGAACTAAGAATTTGTTCAAATGAAAAGGTCTATAATGAACAATGTAAAATATTGGGGGACAGATTACAGAGCAGAGGTTACTCAGAAAAACTTTTAAATCATACAAAAAAAGAAATAGACCAAATACCACGAGAACATTTCTTGCAGTACAAAAAGAGACATGGTTATCTAATAGATTAGGCTGCTATAAATGTAGGGCTAATCGGTGCAAAGCATGCAGCCACATTAAAGAGGGAACACATTTTGCATCCACGGTAACACAAAAATCTTATGACATTAGATTTAAATTAAATTGCAAGTCAAACAATTTAATTTACCTCCTCACCTGCAGGGGGTGAACTGAATTTTTGTGCTCCATCAGTGTTGTTCTTGTGCATTATCCAACATGAATTTTAGTGCGCACCCTCATAGAAATCTAAAAGGGAATGTACACACCTGTGCTACCTGACATGGATACTGTAGTATTCATTATATTACCATGTTAACAATATATATTAACCATGAAAATGTAAGAAGTATGGATTGCCCTTGATCTTTGTTAACATTTAATACACTTGTATTTTTGTGTTTCACTTGAAGTCTGATCCTCAATGTTTTAAAAGAACACAATTATTTTGTCAGCATAATTTGCAAAGTTTTGCAAATGGAGACACCTCTAGAAAATTCTGGTGCAATCCATGTTCCTGGTCCCCTTTGCTATATCAGGAACAGATGTGCTTTGATCTAAGCAGTCACTCTGGGAGGGAAGGAGGGAATAGCACCTCCAATCTTCTATTTTGAACCCCCATTGGACTCAGGAGGAGGGAAAAAAGGTAAACATTTCTACTCCCTGCCATTTTAAGGCAGGCCATGTCCCACAACTGCCAAACCATACCCCTGGACCACCTGACTCAGAACACCTGTGACTCCACCAAGAAATGTTTGCACTCACATAATAAGTTTTCTGGAACCACCACTGGTTGCAAGCTTAAGTAATCTTATTATACAAGTAAAATTTGTTGGAGTTTTGTTTTATTTTCCTTAATTAAAAATTTTGGGCCAGATTATGAGTGGAGTGCAAACGTTTGAATGCAAGCAATATCGGGTTTTCGCAATAGTTTGCCCTCAGGTTAAATTTTGCTTGTATTACAAGTTGAAAGTAAACTCGATCTCTTGAGCACAATCGTGATTTACACTAGAATGATTATCGCAATTTCTGAGCTCTGGTTAACTGTTTCACGAAACATAAAAGTGTTAAAAAAACATAAAAAATACATCACAAAGTATGGTTATACTCATAATAACACCATCTAATAAAAACAATTAAATACAAATATTGCACACTAAAGTGCAAAAAATATGAGGTCTAGGGTGTTAGGGGGGGGGGGAAGTAGCCAAAGGGCTTTAACATTGAGATACATACATATACATCTCTAAAGATGTATGTGTATGTGTATATATGTATATACAGGTGGCCCTGGTTCAATTTGCGCCATTTCAGAATAACAACCATTTTTTTCAGTCATGTGACTGCTATTGAAATGCATTGAAAAGCAGTTCACTAATTAAAATAGCCAGTAGGTGGAGCTGTCCGCTTGTGTTGCAGCAAAGTTAAGCAAGCTTTACAGCCTGAAATTAATTAATTTATCTTCTTGTCCAGCAGCTTGAGGTGAGGGTGCCTAACTTCCTATTAATCAATGCTGATTGAAATGCATAGAATAGGTGCAGACCCAATATTTAACATGCTAACAATGCAGAGAACTGTTTGCAGAAAAATGCAAGTAAAAAAAAAAATGTTTTTGTTCATTAAACTTAGTTTGATGATGATGCAGTCTGTTGTGTAATTATTTTATTAGGTGCTGTTAGCAAATGTTTTTGTTCATTTAACTTAGTTTAATTATATATTCTGTGTTGTGTGATTATTTGCTACTGTTTATAATGCTGTTTAGCATTTAAAGTCTTCATTTCAAAGCTTTAAAAATAATGTATTAGGTGTCACTTATGTCAATTTTGAGAGGGGCCTGGAAGCTAACTCCCTCACATCCCATTGACTTACATTATAAACTGGATTTTAATTTACAACGGTTTTGATTTACAACCATTCCTTCTGGAACCTAAACCCGGCGTAAACTGAGGGCTACCTGTATACACTCACTGACCACTTTATTTGGTACACCTTGCTAGTACCGGGTTGGACCCCCTTTTGCCTTCAGAACAGCCTTAATTATTTGTAGCATATATTCAACAAGGTGTTGGAAACATTACTCAGACATTTTGGTCCATATTTACATGATAGAATCATGCAGTTGCTGCAGATTTGTTGGCTGCACATCAATGATGCAAATCTCCCGTTCCACCACATCCCAAAGGTTCTCTATTGGATTAAGATTTGGTGACTTTGGAAGCCATTGGAGTACAGTGAACTCATTGTCATGAACTCCCTGGCCACTTTATTAGGTATACCTGTTCAATTGCTTGGTAACACAAATTGCTAATCAACCAATCACATGGCAGCAACTCAATGCATTTAGGCATTTAGACGTGGTGAAGACGACTTGCTGAAGTTCAAACCGAGCATCAGAATGGTTGTTGGTGCCAGACGGACTGATCTGAGTATTTCAAAAACTGCTGATCTACTGGGATTTTCCCACACAACCATCTTTAGGGTTTACAGAGAATGGTCCGAAAAAGAGAAAATATCCAGTGAGCATCAGTTTGGACAAAAATGCCTTGTTGATGTCAGAAGTCAGAGGAGAATGGACAGACTGGTTCGAGATGATAGAAAGGCCACAGGAACTCAAATAACCACTCATTACAAGCAACAACATGTTGAACCTTGAAGCAGATGGGCTACAGCAGCAGAAGACCACCCCGGGTGCCATTCCTGTCAGCTAAAAACAGGAAATGAGGCTTTAATTCGCACAGGCTCACAAAAAATGGACAATAAATGATTGGAAAAACGTTACCTGGTCTGATGAGTCTCAATTTCAGCTGCAACATTCAGATAGTAGGGTCACAATTTGGCGTAAACAACATGAAAGCATGGATCCATTCTGCCTTGTATCAACGGTTCAGGCTGGTGGTGTAATGGTGTGGGGGATATTTTCTTGTTACACTTTGGGCCCCTTAGTACTAATTGAACATCGTTTAAATGCCACAGCCTACCTGAGTATTGTTGCTGACCATGTCCATCCCTTTATAAATACAGTGTACCCATCTTCTGATGGCTACTTCCAACAGGATACTGCACCATGTCACAAAGCTCAAAGTTTCTTGAACATGACAATGAGTTCACTGTACTCCAATGGCCTCCACAGTCACCAGATCTCATACCAATAGAGCACCTTTGGGATGTGGTGGAATGGGAGATTCACATCATGGATGTGCAGCCGACAAATCTGCAGCAAATGCGTGATGCTATCATGTCAATATGAACCAAAATCTCTGAGGAATGTTTCCAACACCTTGTTGAATCTATTCCACAAAGTATTAAGGCAGTTCTGAAAGCAAAAGGGGTCCAACCCAGTACTAGCAAAGTGTACCTAATAAAGTGGCCGGTGAGTGTTTATATATATAGGTATATGTATTTTTTAATAAATAGACCATATTGTTCTATGTGAACCACATTGAAATGTGAAATATTCATCTCTTCATATCGGTTTAGTGCCCTTGAGAATATGAGTTTGGGTTAGCCTGCGAGTAGTGTGTTGGGGGGGTTCACTTTTTTGCTCCATTTACTTCTATGGGGAATACATTAGTGTGAGCACAATATCTTTTTACTTTCAACTTGTAATACCAGCAGAAGCTGAGACACGCAAAATGTTTACTTCTAGCTCAATTAGCGCTTTAGCGAAAGCGCTAAATAGCACTCCACTCATAATCTGGCCCTTAAAAGTAAGATAAAATATCCCTTTAAAATATAAGCAGAGACTAACAAAACTATTGTAATAGTTTAAAATTATTATTTGTTTAATTATTTATTTATGTCGGATCTCAACTAATTTTCACTGAAAACAACACAATGTGATCATTTGTAATAAATAGGATTAAAGACATATTTAGTGTTAATCAGTTATGTTATAATCAGAAAAATCTATTTTCATACTAGGTGATAGACAGTAAAGAGAAAAGAACCTGTGGGAACTCTTTCTGACAGTTGCCTTTTCCATCTGATATTCTGATGTATCTAGGGTATGAGTGTTAGATCCAAACGCTTTAAAATGACAAAAGCAACTACATAATCTGATCTGACACAAGACTCAAGGTCAGGTAAAGATTATTTTATGTGAATAAATCGGCTTTTTCTATTATAAACTATTTGTTTCTCACCTGAACTCAGAAAACTAGATATCTAGATTTTTTTTACATATAAAATTGCGTATTGATTTTATTATTTTCAACAAAATGTATTTCATTCTTGTTGAAAATGACAATTTTACAACTAAAAAGCCTATAAAGTTGCAGGTTTTTGTATTGCCAAAAAAAAAAATGTATATTCCTTTAAAGGCATTGGAAATAATGTGTTCTTCAATCACAGTTCTCCTTAATATGTTTCTTTGTCTCAGTAAAGTTGTAGTTTATTATAAAGAACCCTCTTTTATTGGGCAACTCCATTTTACTGGTAATCAGGAGGCAAATGGGTAACCGAATATGGATGTAAGGTTGGTATTAAATGTACTGGATTGTGCAGGAATGTGCATCATTATCCAGAGTTCCTAATCCAACATTAGCAGGTCCACAAGGCTTAGAAATTGTGACTCTCTCTGAGTATTAAAGGGACATGCCACCCACATTTTTTCATTTATGATTTAGAAAGAGAATGCCATTTTAAACATCTTTCTAATTTACTTATATTATCTAGTTTGTTTTATTCTCTTGATATTTTTTGATGAAAAGCATATCTAGATATGCTCACTAGCTGCTGATTGGTTGCTGCACATAGAAGCATCGTGTGATTGGCTCACCATGTGCATTGCTTTTTCTTCAACTAAGGATATTTAAAAAATGAAGCAAAATAAATAATGGAAGTAAATTGTAATGTTGTTAAAATTTCTATTCTCTATCTGAATCATGAAAGAAAGATTTTGGGTTTAGTGGCCCTTTAAGAGTCTTCTAGTGCCCTATTGAAGGATATGCCAGCAGATATTCTGTGCATTTGTTGCAAACCTAAGAAACACTTATTATGCCTATATCAACCTTCCTGTTGTCTTACAGAATTCTAATATTTGAAAAAACATGTAAAGCGTTAACTGCGCTAGAAGTAAGCTTTTTGCTCTTGTTGGGCTGCGCTCGTAATATGAGTTAAAGGTAAAGGCCTCTAGTTATCAAGCCGTCAACCTCAAATACGCTGGAATTCCGCAGCGTATTTGTGGTGAGGCTGATTCGCCTAAGTTATCAAGCCCTTTACACCGGCAAAAGTAGAATTTTGTGATGTAAGCTTCAATCTGCCGGACTCAGTCCGACACAGATCGATTCTTACGTCACTCCAGATGTTCCGCACCCAAGTTCGGCACAATCTGACTACTTTTGCTAGTTATCAAAAAACTAGCAGGTACGCTCGGCACTTTTCCGGCCCAGCGTACCTGGTTTTCAAACCGCCGCCCTGGAGGCGGCAGATCCCATAGGAATCAATGGGAGTCTGACCATAGCGAAAGCTCATGTTCGCTGCTGCCCGACATCCCATTTATTCCTATGAGAGCTGTCTACACCTAACACCCTAACATGTACCCCGAGTCTAAACACCCCTACACCGCCGCACCTAAATAAAGTTATTACCCCCTAAACCGCCGCTGCCTGAGCCCACCGCAAGCTATATTATACATATTAACCCCTAATCTGTCCCCCCCTACACCACCACAACTAAATAAAGTTATTAACCCCTAAACTGCCGCTCCCGGAGCCCACCGCAAGCTACATTATACATATTAACCCCTAATCTGTGTCCCCCTACACTGCCGCAACTAAAAGTTATTACCCCCTAAACCGCCGCTCCCTGAGCCCAACGCAAGCTACATTATACATATTAACCCCTAATCTGTCCCCCCCTACACCGCCGCAACTAAATAAAGTTATTAACCCCTAAACCGCCACTCCCGGACACCGCCGCAACTATAATATATGTATTAACCCCTAAACCGCCGCTCCCGGACCCCGCCGCCACCTCTTTTAAACTTATTAACCCCTAATCTGCCCCCCTACACCGTCGCCGCCTATAATACATTTATTAACCCCTATCCTGCCCCCCCTACACCGCCGCAAACTATAATAAATTTATTAACCCCTATCCTGCCCCCCCTACACTGCCGCAACTATAATAAAATTATTAACCCCTAAACCTAAGTCTAACCCTAACCCTAACACCCCCCTAACTTAAATATTAATTAAATACATCTAAATAAATTTAACTCTTATTAAATTAATTATTCCTTTTTAAAACTAAATACTTACCTTTAAAATAAACCCTAATATAGCTACAATATAAATAATAATTTTATTGTAGCTATCTTAGGATTTATTTTTATTTTACAGGCAAATTTCAATTTATTTTAACTAGGTACAATAGCTATTAAATAGTTATTAACTATTTAATAGCTACCTAGTTAAAATAAAGAGAAATTAACCTGTAAAATAAAAACTAACCTAAGTTACAATTACACCTAACACTACACTATACTTAAATAAATTATTCCTATTTAAAACTAAATACTTACCTGTAAAATAAACCCTAAGATAGCTACAATGTAATTAATAATTACATTGTAGCTATTTTAGGATTTATATTTATTTTACAGGTAAATTTGTATTTATTTTAGTTAGTTAGAATAGTTATTAAATAGTTATTAACTATTTCATAACTACCTAGCTATTTCATAACTACCTGTAAAATAAATCCTAACCTAAGTTACAATTAAACCTAACACTACACTATCATTAAATTAATTAAATAAATTAGCTACAAATAACTACAATTAAATACAATTAAATAAACTAACTAAAGTACAAAAAATAAAAAAAGCTAAGTTACAAACATTTAAAAAATATTACAACAATTGTAAGCTACTTACACCTAATCTAAGCCCCCTAATAAAATAACAAAGCCCTCCAAAATAAAAAAATGCCCTACCCTATTCTACATTAAAAAGTTACCAGCTCTATTACCTTACCAGCCCTTAAAAGGGCCTTTTGCGGGGCATGCCCCAAAGAAAACAGCACTTTTGCTTGTAAAATAAAAATACAACCCCCCCCAACATTAAAACCCACCACCCACATACCCCTAATCTAACCCAAACCCCCCTTAAATAAACCTAAGACTACCCCCCTGAAGATCATCCTACCTTTAGCCGTCTTCAGCCAGCCGACCACTGATGGAACCGAAGGGGATAGCCAGAGCGGCAGAAGTCATCATCCAAGGGGCACTGAAGAAGTCTTCCATCCGATTGAAGTCATCATCCTGGTGGCGTCTTCAATCTTCATCCATCCGGAGCGGAGCGGAGCCATCTTCAGACGAGCCTACGCGGAGCCATCTTCTTCCACCGACGACTTCCCGACGAATGACAGTTCTTTTAAGTGACATCATCCAAGATGGCGTCCCTCGAATTTCGATTGGCTGATAGGATTCTATCAGCCAATCAGAATTAAGGTAGGAAAAATCTGATTGGCTGATCCAATCAGCCAATCAGATTGAGATTGCATTCTATTGGCTGATCGGGACAGCCAATAGAATGCAAGCTCAATCTGATTGGCTGATTGGATCAGCCAATCGGATTGAACTTCAATCTGATTGGATCAGCCAATCAGATTTTTCCTACCTTAATTCCTATTGGCTGATAGAATCCTATCAGCCAATTGGAATTCGAGTGACACCATCTTGGATGACGTCACTTAAAGGAACCGTCATTCATCGTCCAGTCGTCGGTGGAAGAAGATGGCTCCGCGTAGGCTCGTCTGAAGATGGCTCCGCTCCGTATGGATGAAGATTGAAGACGCCGCCTGGATGATGACTTCAATCGGATGGAAGACTTCTTCCGTGCCCCTTGGATGATGACTTCTGCCACTCCGGATCTCCTCTTTGGTTCCATCAGTGGTCGGCTGGCTGAAGACGGCTAAAGGTAGGATGATCTTCAGGGGGGTAGGCTTAGGTTTATTTAAGGGGGGTTTGGGTTAGAGTAGGGGTATGTGGGTGGTGGGTTTTAATGTTGGGGGGTTGTATTTTTATTTTACAGGCAAAAGAGCTGTTTTCTTTGGGGCATGTCCCACAAAAGGCCCTTTTAAGGGCTGGTAAGGTAATAGAGCTGGTAACTTTTTAATGTAGAATAGGGTAGGACATTTTTTTATTTTTGGGGGCTTTGTTATTTTATTAGGGGGCTTAGATTAGGTGTAAGTAGAGAGAAGCAGCACTCCAAAAAAATTATAGGATAAAATCCAAAAGCTTTATTCATATAAACTTAAAACAGAATATGTGCAACACAGCACAGCACAATGCAAAATCAAAAATGGAGAGGGGAGCTGGGTCCTGGGTCCTTAGATTAGGTGTAAGTAGCTTAAAATTGTTGTAATATTTTTTAAATGTTTGTAACTTATTTTTTTATTTTTTGTAACTTAGCTTTTTTTATTTTTTGTACTTTAGTCAGTTTATTTAATTGTATTTAATTGTAGTTATTTGTAGCTAATGTATTTAATTAATTTAATGATAGTGCAGTGTTAGGTTTAATTGTAACTTAGGTTAGGATTTATTTGACAGGTAGTCATGAAATAGCTATGTAGTTATGAAATAGTTAATAACTATTTAATAACTATTCTAACTAGCTAAAATAAATACAAATTTACCTGTAAAATAAATATAAATCCTAAAATAGCTACAATGTAATTATTAATTGCATTGTAGCTATCTTAGGGTTTATTTTACAGGTAAGTATTTAGTTTTAAATAGGAATAATTTATTTAAGTATTGTGTAGTGTTAGGTGTAATTGTAACTTAGGTTAGTTTTTATTTTACAGGTTAATTTCTCTTTATTTTAACTAGGTAGCTATTAAATAGTTAATAACTATTTAATAGCTATTGTACCTAGTTAAAATAAATTGAAATTTGCCTGTAAAATAAAAATAAATCCTAAGATAGCTACAATAAAATTATTATTTATATTGTAGCTATATTAGGGTTTATTTTAAAGGTAAGTATTTAGTTTTAAATAGGAATAATTAATTTAATAAGAGTTAAATTTATTTAGATGTATTTAATTAATATTTAAGTTAGGGGGGTGTTAGGGTTAGACTTAGATTTATGGGTTAATAATTTTATTATAGTTGTGGCGTTGTAGGGGGGGCAGGATAGGGGTTAATAAATGTGTTATAGGTGGCGACGGTGTAGGGGGGCAGATTAGGGGTTAATACGTTTAATATAGGTGGCGGCGGGGTCCCGAAGCGGCGGTTTAGGGGTTAAACAATTTATTTAGTTGCGGCGGGGTCCGGGATCGGCAGGATAGGGGTTAATACATTTATTATATGTGGCTGCAGTATAGGGGGGGCAGGATAGGGGTTACTAGGTATAATGTAGGTGGCGGTGGGCTCCGGGAGCGGCGGTTTAGAGGTTAATACATTTATTATAGTTGTGACGGTGTCCGGGAGCGACGGTTTAGGGGTTACTAACTTTATTTAGTTGCGGGGGGCTCCGGGGGCATCGGTATAGGGGGTAGAACAGTGTAGTTAGTGTGGGTGCTTAGTGACAGCTTGTCAATAAAGCTGTCAAAAAGTCGAAGAGCAGCGAGATCGGATGAGTGATAACTATCATAGTCCGCTGCGCATCGCCCCGTACTTGGTGTGCGGGTTTTTGACAGATTTATTGATAACTTTGGCGAGATTTTTCAGGTCCGCGGCGTCGATGGTTGGCGAGCTTAGGCGGGCATATTGGGCCGGCGAAGGCAGGTAAAGTAGACGCGTTGATAACTAGAGGCCAAAGTGTTTTTTGCTTTTGCGCTAACCTGAGGCGCTAAAAAAAACGAACTAAGAATATCGAGTGCACGTTTATGTATTTCCCCCAAGGAGTCAATGGAGCAAAAAAAGTGGGAAAAACACCCAACTCGCGAGCAAACCTGATTGCATAGTCTCATGCACGCTAACCCAAAATGAAAATAGGAACATTATTTATATATCACATAGAAGAAAATATTATATTTATTCTAGACATGTGCACGGCGACAAAATTCGGTTCGGATCGATTCTGATTTTTTCTAATTTCGGTTCGGATCAATTTGAATTCGTAAAAATTCGAATCATTTCGGTTTGGATTCATTTCGGATTTATTCGGTTTCGAATAAATTCAGCTGGATTTGGTTCGATTCAGTTCGGAAATTCGGAATTTCGGTAAGTATTAGGTGGGATGTGCTGTGTATTAGTACTAGTATTATGTACTGTATATTAGGTGTAACCCATAGCAGAGTGATATAACCTAATATACTGTACAATACTAGTGTAATCCATGGCCATCCGAATCTGCCGAATAAATCTGAATAAATCCGAACTAATTCGGATTTATTCGGTAGATTCGGCACTATTTTAATTTGGAAATTCGAATAGATCCGAATCCTGAATTTATCGAATTCGGCTGAATTTCCGAATCGATCCGAAACGAATTGCACATTTCTAATTTATTCATATATTTTTATATATAT
This sequence comes from Bombina bombina, assembly GCF_027579735.1. NCBI lineage: Eukaryota > Metazoa > Chordata > Amphibia > Anura > Bombinatoridae > Bombina > Bombina bombina. The sequence continues at coordinate 233,121,249 of NC_069500.1, read as the reverse complement.
ATATATATATATATATATATATATATATATATATATATATATATATATATATATATATATACTGTATATCTGATGGTATTTTGTTATATTATATATTTATACCTAACATGTATATGCATGCAACAAAACAGAGGGAGGTTATCAAAGAACTGCTGGAAAAGGCAAAAGTTCTAATGTCTCCCAGCTGACCTATATTTTAGAAAGAGGTAACTGGCTGGGAGTGTGCTTAGAGCATATTACAACATTTAAATCAAAGAAAAAACCCTATTGAGAGAATAGGGAAAAGTATGCTCTTTCTACACATAAAATATATATTTTTCCACTTAAAATTTAACTTTTACTAGTATTAATTAAAAAAAGGCAGCAGAAATAGAAGTAACTGGCGTGCCAGAAAAATAGTTAAGAACACAACTCTGTAACTGTGACTTGTATAAAGTACTTCAATATTGCTGATTTTAAGTTGTTTATCACATAGCTAAGCCACTTTTTTTTTACACTAAATAAGCTATAAATCCCTTCCCCATCCTTCCCACAATATGTCCCGACTGTTACAACAAATGTTACAACAACAAATAAAAATATAATGTAGTAAATAGTCTAGTCTACAGAGTGCAGTTAAAATAAACACGAAGCCCCTGACGCGGTTGCGTTTCACTTATATGCTTCCTCAGAGCAGCAACATTGAAGTACTTTATACAAGTCAAAGTTACAGAGTTGTGTTTTTAACTATTTTTCTGGCACGCCAGATACTTCTATTTCTGCTGCCTTTTTTAATTAATACTAGTAAAAGTTAAATTTTAAGTGGAAAAATATATACTTTATGTGTAGAAACAGCATACTTTTACCGATTCTCTCAATAGGGTTTTTTCTTTGATTTAAATGTATATGCATGTATCTTTATGTTAAATCCCTTTGCCTGCCTTTTTTTTCTCTAACACCTGAGACCTCATATCTTTGAGTCCTTTTTTGTGCAATATATTTTGGGAATAATTTTTATTAGATGGTGTTATTGTGAGTGTAACTATACTTAGTAATGTATTTTTTATGTGTTTTTGCAACTTTATGTGTTGCAAAACAGTTAACCAGAACTCTGAAGAGGTTTTAATTATTCTAGCATACATTGCCTTTGCGGTAAAGCAATCGAGTTTACTTTCAGCTTGTAATACGAGCGGTAAACCCGACGAGGGCAAACACCACCGATAAACCCCTTATCGCTTGCGGGGAACTGTGCTCCATTCATAATCTGGCTCTTAATGTTAACTTAATGCACACAGAGGCCTAGATGAAAAATGGAGCAACATTTTGACTGAGATTTCTAGTGTAAATTGCGCTGGAATGAAATAGCTAACGCAAGTATATCATGAACATCTGTCCACACATATTACAAATTGAAACCAAAATTTTCTCGATCTAGTGCTAGTAAGTTCTCATCTCACTGTATAGACTGGCATTGTAGGGACTAGTCTGTACAGTGAGAACATACAGTGGGACAAAAAAGTATTTAGTCAGCCACCAATTGGGCAAGATCTCCCACTTAAGAAGATGAGAGAGGCCTGTAATTTTCATCATAGTTATACCTCAACTATGAGAGACAAAATGTGGAAACAAATCCAGACAATCACATTTTCTGATTTGGAAATAATTTATTTGCATATTATGGTGGAAAATAACTATTTGGTCACCTACAAACAAGCAAGATTTCTGTCTCTCACAGACCTGTATCTTCTTCTTTAAGATGCTCCTCTGTCCTCCACTCATTACCTGTATTAATGGCACCTGTTTGAACTTGTTATCAGTATAAAATACACCTGTCCACAACCTCAAACAGTCACACTCCAAACTCCACTATGATGAAGACCAAAGAGCTGTCGAAGGACACCAGAAACAAAATTGTAGACCTGCACCAGGCTGGGAAGACTGAATCTGCAATAGGCAAGCAGCTTGGTGTGAAGAAATCAACTGTGGGAGCAATAATTAAAAAATGGAAGACATACAAGACCACTGATAATCTCCCTTGATCTGGGGCTCCACGCAAGATCTCACACATGGGGGGACCTAGTGAATGACCTGCAGAGAACTGGGACCAACATAACAAAGGCTACCATCAGTAACACACTACGCCGCCAGGGACTCAGATCCTGCAGTGCCAGACGTGTCCCCCTGCTTAAGCCAGTACATGTCCGGGCCCGTCTGAAGTAGGCTAGAGAGCATTTGAATGATCCAGAAGTGGATTGGGAGAATGTCATATGGTCAGATGAAAGTAAAACAGTAGAACTGTTTTGTAGAAACACAACTCGTCGTGTTTGGAGGAGAGAGAATGCTGAGTTGCAACCAAAGAACACCATACCTACTGTGAAGCATGGGGGTGGCAACATCATGCTTTGGGGTTGTTTCTCTGCAAAGGGAACAGGACGACTGATCCATGTACATGAAAGAATGAATGGGGCCATGTATCGTGAGATATTGAGTGCAAACCTCCTTCCATCAGCAAGGGCATTGAAGATGAAACGTGACTGGGTCTTTCAGCATGACAATGATCCCAAACACACCGCCCAGGCAATGAAGGAGTGGCTTTGTAAGAAGCATTTCAAGGTCCTGGAGTGGCCTAGCCAGTCTCTAGATCTCAACCCCATAGAAAACTTTTGGAGGGAGTTGAAAGTCTGTGTTGCCCAGCGACAGCCCCAAAACATCACTGCTCTACAGGGAGTGCAGAATTATTAGGCAAGTTGTATTTTTGAGGATTAATTTTATTATTGAACAACAACCATGTTCTCAATGAACCCAAAAAACTCATTAATATCAAAGCTGAATAGTTTTGGAAGTAGTTTTTAGTTTGTTTTTAGCTATTTTAGGGGGATATCTGTGTGTGCAGGTGACTATTACTGTGCATAAGTATTAGGCAACTTAACAAAAAACAAATATATACCCATTTCAATTATTTATTTTTACCAGTGAAACCAATATAACATCTCAACATTCACAAATATACATTTCTGACATTCAAAAACAAAACAAAAACAAATCAGTGACCAATATAGCCACCTTTCTTTGCAAGGACACTCAAAAGCCTGCCATCCATGGATTCTGTCAGTGTTTTGATCTGTTCACCATCAACATTGCGTGCAGCAGCAACCACAGCCTCCCAGACACTGTTCAGAGAGGTGTACTGTTTTCCCTCCTTGTAAATCTCACATTTGATGATGGACCACAGGTTCTCAATGGGGTTCAGATCAGGTGAACAAGGAGGCCATGTCATTAGATTTTCTTCTTTTATACCCTTTCTTGCCAGCCACGCTGTGGAGTACTTGGACGCGTGTGATGGAGCATTGTCCTGCATGAAAATCATGTTTTTCTTGAAGGATGCAGACTTCTTCCTGTACCACTGCTTGAAGAAGGTATCTTCCAGAAACTGGCAGTAGGACTGGGAGTTGAGCTTGACTCCATCCTCAACCCGAAAAGGCCCCACAAGCTCATCTTTGATGATACCAGCCCAAACCAGTACTCCACCTCCACCTTGCTGGCGTCTGAGTCGGACTGGAGCTCTCTGCCCTTTACCAATCCAGCCACGGGCCCATCCATCTGGCCCATCAAGACTCACTCTCATTTCATCAGTCCATAAAACCTTAGAAAAATCAGTCTTGAGATATTTCTTGGCCCAGTCTTGACGTTTCAGCTTGTGTGTTTTGTTCAGTGGTGGTCGTCTTTCAGCCTTTCTTACCTTGGCCATGTCTCTGAGTATTGCACACCTTGTGCTTTTGGGCACTCCAGTGATGTTGCAGCTCTGAAATATGGCCAAACTGGTGGCAAGTGGCATCTTGGCAGCTGCACGCTTGACTTTTCTCAGTTCATGGGCAGTTATTTTGCGCCTTGGTTTTTCCACACACTTCTTGCGACCCTGTTGACTATTTTGAATGAAACGCTTGATTGTTCGATGATCACGCTTCAGAAGCTTTGCAATTTTAAGAGTGCTGCATCCCTCTGCAAGATATCTCACTATTTTTGACTTTTCTGAGCCTGTCAAGTCCTTCTTTTGACCCATTTTGCCAAAGGAAAGGAAGTTGCCTAATAATTATGCACACCTGATATAGGGTGTTGATGTCATTAGACCACACCCCTTCTCATTACAGAGATGCACATCACCTAATATGCTTAATTGGTAGTAGGCTTTCGAGCCTATACAGCTTGGAGTAAGACAACATGCATAAGAGGATGATGTGGTCAAAATACTCATTTGCCTAATAATTCTGCACTCCCTGTAGAGGAGATCTGCATGCAGGAATGGGCCAACATACCAGCAACAGTGTTTGACAACCTTGTGAAGACTTACAGAAAACGTTTGACCTCTGTCATTGCCAACAAAGGATATATAACAAAGTATTGAGATTAACTTTTGATATTGAACAAATACTTATTTTCCACCATAATTTGCAAATAAATTATTTCCAAATCAGAAAATGTGATTGTCTGGATTTGTTTCCACATTTTGTCTCTCATAGTTGAGGTATAACTATGATGAAAATTACAGGCCTCTCTCATCTTCTTAAGTGGGAGAACTTGCACAATTGGTGGCTGACTAAATTTTTTTTTGCCCCACTGTACAGTTTTATTAGAATGAATTGGCTCCTTAGTTTCAACAGTAGAAACCATGGGGCTGCTCTATAACTTGTCTGCTTCCTCTGAGGCCGCGGACATCAATCCGCCATTCTTATGCGATCGGGCTGATTGACACCGATTGGCCGCAAATCTGCAGGGGGCGGCATTGCACAAGCAGTTCACAAAAACTGATTGTGTAATGATAAATGCTGACAGCGTGTGCTGTTGGCATTTATCTACGTGCGGCGGACATGATACGCTACATCGTATTATGTCTGCTTGCACATTAATAAATAGTTCCCAATGGCCTTTTTACAAAATGCATATTACAGTGTGAAAAATGTTTAAAGCCTACTATTGTAAACCGGAAAAAGCACAGGCATTTTTTTTATGTTCACTATTACTATCCCTTAAATGGGAAAAGGCACAGGCATTTTTTATGTTCGCGATTACTATCCCTAATGTTAATCTTAATTCTAGGAAAAAACCTTGCAAAATTAATGGGACATAATACGGGACATAATACACCTGTATACACATAATGCTAAATCACTTGAAAGTGATGCAGCATAATTAAAACACTGACATGAAAATATCACCTGAACATCTATATGTAAAAAGGGTAGATATTTTACTTCAAAATTTCTTCAGCTCACCAAAGTAAGTGTTCTGTGAACAGTTATACTGTCCAGCTGCAAGGTAAAAAAAAAAAACAACAACAACAAAAAATAGCCAATCAGCTTCATCAGTGCTTGTGTCTTGCTTTGCTTTCCTGTAATCTTGTGAGATTTCACTGAAATCTCATGAGATTTCATAGTAGACTTCCTTAAACTAAATAGTTATATATAACACAAGTGTACCTGCTCATGCCAGATGCACACTCCCTTGGACTCCTGGGACTAGCATCTTTATTGGCTGCTTAAAGTCTCTGTACAGTGGGGTGTAAATACTTGGGAAATTTTGATATAAAATATCTTCCTTTTTTACAAAGAGATGTTAAGGTTATATTTTCTAGTCAGTTTTTTTACAGCTGTGCTGCATTACTTTCACGTGCTTTAAAGGGACACTGAATCCAAATTTTTTATTTCATGATTCAGATAGAGCATCCAATTTTAAGCAACATTCTAATTTACTCCTATTATCAAATTTTCTTTGTGCTCTTGCTATCTTTATTTGAAAAAGAAGGCATCTAAGCTAAGGAGCCAGCCATTTTTTGGCTCAGGAAACTGGACAGCACTTGTTTATTGATGGATGAATTTATCCACCAATCAGCAAGAACAACCCAGGTTGTTTACCAAAAATGGGCCGGCATCTAAACTTACATTCTTGTTTTTCAAATAAAGATACCAAGAGAATGAAGAAAACTTGATAATAGGAGTAAAAAAGAAATTTGCTTAAAATTGCATGCTCTATCTGAATCACAAAAGAAAACAATTGGGTTCAGTGTTCCTTTAACATTCGGGTATCATGTCCCTTTAAACCCCCCACATTTTTTACAAAAAGCAATTTTACAGTATAATGCATATAAATTATATATCATACACATGTGCACTGTATATCCATAATGTCCCAGCTCAAAATGAATTAAACAATAAATCTTGTTTTTTTCTTTTAATTTTACAACCTATAAATATACAGTATTTCTTATTGTCACTATATCACAACATGAAATACTGTACTTTCAAAATGGCATCTATTACTTACTCATACATTTCACCTTGATATTTTTGAAAACTTGTTCAAGGGATATTAAAAATAAACAAACATCCGTTCAGCCCAAAGTCATAACATTATTAAAGGGACATTAAACCATTTTCTTTTATTTCATTTTTTTCATTTAGAAAGAGCATGCTATTTTAAACAACTTTCTAATTTACTTCTATGATCTAATTTGCTTTATTCTCCTGATATACTTGGCTAAAAAGCATATCTAGATAGGCTCAATAGCTGCTGATTGGTTGCTGCATATAGATGCCTCATGTGATTGGCGCACCCATATGCATTGCTATTTCTTCAAAAAAGGATATCTAAAGAATGAAGCAAACTAGATAATAGAAGAAAATTGGAATAATGTTTCAAATTGAATTCTCTCTACTTGAATCATGAAAGAAAATGTTGGAGTTTAGTGTCCCTTGAAGGATAAAAATCTTGTTTTGAATAATGGGAATAGTGTAAATTAAAATAAACCTTTTCCTGACGTTAGGAGGTTTCATGCCGTCCTTACTACACTGGGCTTTAGCGATGTTAGAACGGAATGAAACGTCCTAGCCATTTGGCTGTCCTGAAGCCATAGCGGCTTGGTAAATGAGATTGTGGACTGGAGGCCGTGCCTGGCATCATAGGCACTCCTCTTTAACCTGATCCCGTCATTGAAATCACTCGATCACATGAACAATCACGTAACTTAGTTCTGATATAGACAAATTAGCTCAGTCAGGAAAGGATTAATGCAAATAATAAATAGATACAGGCTTTGAATGAATATTTGCTGATTTTGGGATCAGCATTTTCTGTATTCTTGCATTTCTTTTGCTTCTTATGTGATATGAGACATTACAAATAACAGACCAATTAATATATTTACATGCCAAAAGCGAATATAGCTTTAATTAATCTAGACCGTTGTATATTAAAGGGACTTTGTACTGTAAAAAAATTACCCACAATGAACATTTTTTAACTGCTGATTCATTTTTATTTTGTCATTTGAAATAGCTGCTTTTAACTTTTGCCAATTATACTGAAAATGTCAATACTGCGGTACTGGTTATAGAAAAGCTATGTAATCAAAACAAAATAGATAACATCAGACTCACATTCATGATAACTACTAAAAACTACTATTTTCACTGCTTTCTTTTCCATTGGGAATGACTCCCTTATTTTCACTGCATTGCCTGGAAGTGACCCTTTAATAAGCAAAAAAACATATATAAGATTTTTTATGAAAAGGTGAACCAATGCCATAAAATTTTGCTGATATTTACCAGAGTTGCTGTATTGAGTTTTTTAAACAATAATATCACCATAAAATATTATTTTCCATTACTTTTCACTTTGTAGGTTTATATTAAGAAAAACATATGATTGGCTGTAAATAAACAAAAATCAGTTACAACAATCTAAGTATAATAGTAGAAAAAGTGAGGAAATACCTTTTGTTTTTGCTGGTGTTAATAGAAGTAAATACATTCTGTTGGAAAATCATAAATTATTCATGTGCAATTACAGATCACCTGTTTACTTGTGTAAATCATCTGTATGGCCCATTATGGCCAATAACAACAGATATAGCAATTGTCTTAGCAAGGTTTAGACTCTGTCCTAGAAAGCAGACTGTAGTGAGTAATGATAAATGACAAAATTTAGCACTAAGCCTCACAAAGTCTTGTAGACTCCATCTATAAATCTTTGTAAATACCATGCATAGCAGCTGCAAAGTCATCAGATCTAAACCCTCCTCTACCCCCAAGCACACACCTTCATAAAAGAAGTCAAGAGAATAAATGGCCAATATGTCAGTTCTAATAATCTACATTGTGCTACAACACTTTTTATTATACGTGGGGTGAAATCTGGGTTCTTTTCAAGGTCAATTTCAGGTGAAAGATGGGTCATCCAAAGGTCACATCAACTCCCATGCAGGTCAATAACGCCTTTTGGCTTCTACAGCATACAAGCTACTAACACCCAATCAATCCACCAAGGCTGTTGCTGCCCAGAGCGTAATGAACACTGTATAAATGTAGTCTATCATCGCAAGCATGCTTTTTAAGTACTTTCTCTTTTCATGTAAAACCTTCTACTGTCAAATTCAACGCTCATTCATGCAGCAGCAAGTAGCAAAAGTGAGAAATTCCGCTCTGGTTGGGGTTGGTAAAAGGTCAAAACTGACAGACACTAAGGTTAAAAAGCTGAGTTAAAATACTGTTCATTACTCCTGTGGTTTTTTTTCTCTCTCTTTTTTTCCTAACAACCTTTTTTGTGTTACAGTGAAGCGGTGCATTAATGTATCACTCTTGTAATTTAATAGCAGCCGGCTTATGCACAAAAAAAGATGAGTAATATGATTATGGCTTAGCGGATAATACTTTGTTTTATGTCACAATATGTTTGACTGATTTGTAAAGATTATACCAATACTCTGTATTTACGTGATACCTCTAATCACGTAACATATTTTAAAGCATTTAATAAACTACTGTTATGTACTGCATTATTAATTCTAAAATCCCTTGCCCTACCCAAATATAAAGTTCTGTTGGGGTAAGCTGTTTAATCCTTTTGTAGTTATTACGCTTTGTTTTTATATATCGTTCTTTCACATTGCTTGCTATTCAAAGCAGTGTAATATGCTACTACCTTACAAAATGTAAAATGATAATAATAAATAAAATTCCAGGGACATTTATAATAATAAATAAAAATAAAGGGACATGGTACTCATTTTTTTTCTGTTCTATCTAAAAGAGACTATGAGGTAAATTTATTATACCCCGGGGCGGACATGATTCACTATAGCGAATCATGTCCGCCCTGAATCACTAAATGCTGACAGCATACATTGTCAGCATTTAACATTGCACAAGCAGTTCTGGTGAACTGCTTGTGCAATGCTGCCCCCTGCAGATTTGCAGCTAATCGGCTGCTAGCAGGGGGTGTCAATCAACCCGATTGTATAGGATCAGGCGGATTGCTGTCTGCAGCCTCAGAGGCGGCGGACAAGTTAAGGAACAGCGGTCTTAAGACCGCTGCTTCTTAACTCTTGTTTCCGGCGAGCATGAAGGCTTGTGCGGAAACAGATGTATTCAGGGCCATTCGGCCCTTAATAAATCGACCCCTTTTGCAAAATGCATTACAGTAGTTTGCTTTGTGCCGAATATACCAATTTTTGTGGGAGCTGTCACTATCAGTCAATGAACAATAGAGTTTTAGAACCAAGATGTACATAATCAGGCACTTCCTGTTGGTATCACCCTAAAACATAATCAGCCTTTAAGTTGCATTTAAAAAAAATATATATTTAACCTGTTTAACAGCTGGCTTTTCATATGCATGATATTTTTATGGGTAATATGTCACTTTAATTGCAGTTTATGTTATTTTTTAGAATAAAAGTGTTCAGTTTGCTTTGTATTTTGTTGCTTTAAATATTAAAGGGACAGTTTACATAAAAATCACGGACCAATATACCAATAGTAAATGACTGAACTAATGAAATGAGATATATATATATATATATATATATATATATATATATATATAAATATTGAGAAAAAATACAATTGGTAAATTTTAACTTCATATTTCCTGCTCCTGATATTACTCTGGATAGGATTGACACTCCCCAAGGAAAGGGCTCAGCTGTGCTTGTGGCTAACACTCCCACCCACCAATCGTATACCATATGCAAATCTGAGCTGACTCGAGTAGAATGTTGTATACAACATTGTATGCAGTGATATCTATATATTTATATATATTTATATATTATGTATGCAGCTATTTTACAAATCTCTACTTCTATCAGAAAACCCCCCACATTGTGTTCATGCTCCATATAGCAGAGACCAGCAATGTGTGCAGCAGCGGTCTAGGGCAAGTCTAGGCAAAGAGCGCACAGAATATTTAGCATAGTCTTCAGCTGGGCTACAAAACAGAATATTATGCTAGTATACATTCAAAATAGAAAGCTATGAAGGCACATGTTTCTAATAACTGTGGCCTGACATCATTCTGTCTTAGTCTGCTGCATGCAAGTGATCAGATCTATCAACAGCGGAGTTCCTTATAGTGCATGCACTGCAGTGGATCGATCTGATCACTTGCATGCAGAATACTTAGACAGAATGATGTCAGGCACAGTTATTAGAAACAAGTTCCTACATAGCTTTCTATTTGTAATGCTGTACAGCAAAAGGAAATAAAATGTGATTTTATGCTGTGCAGCTCCGTGTTCCCTGTAGCAATGACATCACTGCTAGGGGGGGCACATGCACTGTGTTGGTACATAGTTAGACCGGAGTGGCTGCGCGGCCAGAAAAAAATTCTAAGGAGAATAGGCAAAACAGATCCAAAACAGACTTTTGTAAAAAATATTTACAACAAACGATAAGGTTGAATATTGATTGATCAGCACCAATATATTTAATTATTTAAGTACTTTTGTTTAAAATATGTTACATTTTTGAGTAAACTGTCCGTTTAAGGGCTATTGAAGAACTAATTTATTGTGCGCCTGTAAATGAGAAAATTTGCCTGTTTACGAGTGCACAATATATAACCAGCCATTAGAAATGGCTGTTTATTGCTACCGCAAGCTTGCAGTAGCAATTAGCCCTCAAAAATTAACCATAGGTTAGACTTCTGGTTAAATTTTAAAATGTCCCCCAATTGACCCCAAAATAAAGTCTGTAGTGCCTTTTTGAAAATAAAAAAATAGCATCTTTTAAAAAAAAAAAAAAACTGAGGAAAGCAGATTTAGTGCTTAAAGTGTGCGGGTGTAGGGTGTTAGAATCAAAGCGGCACTGAAAAGGGCCTTTACATAGAGGTCTATAGGGACTGTGTGTTCCCTGTAAATATACATGTATATGCTTACATATACACACATATATATATATATATATATATATGTGTGTGTGTGTGTGTTAATATGTGTATAGGAATGAGAATTAGACTAAACGCCCTGGATGTAACCTCTGGCTTTGTACAAAGGCCTCCTAGCCGGCCAAATAGATAAGATAAGATAAGATTAGTGGTGTAGTGTGCAAAGCGCCTAAAGCAAAGGCCGAGGTGACTGGGGTCCCTAAACTGGATGCAGTGGTCTCAGGGGGACTTATAGGTCTGACTGGAAAATATTTAATACAGTGTAAAAATCACAGTAAAAATACAATAAATCACAATAAAAGCAAATGATGAACACGAGAAGATACAGTTGGTTACAACTATAAGTTACAATTATGGATCCATAATCTCTATATTAAAAAGTAGGCGAGAAGTGAACAATGGGTGATGCAATAGGAAATCCTAATGTGTGTGTTAAAACTGATAACAGTGACAAAGTCCAACAAAAATGTCCAAATAAAAGATAATAAAATAAGTGTCCAAATGGATAAATCAGACAAAAAGCCAATCTTGTGTGGAGCAAAAATAAAAAGTGAAAAATTGAAAAATGAAAAAATAGAAAAAATGAAAAATTCCAATGTGTGTGACCACAATGATAAAAATGAAATAAAGTGTGTATAACAATCAAAAAGTAAAAATAAAAATAAGTGAACAAGTGTCAAATTCTGAGTGGCAAATTGATAGAAGTGGTCCTCCAGTAGGGTCCTAGTAATACTATATTTCCTCCTATACGATTCTGATTAACCTAAAAAAAGGTAAAAAATAATAGTGTAGATGGTACAAACAAAGGCCTAGATTACGAGTTTTGCGGTAGCTGAAAAAGCAGCATTAACAGGTGCTAACGCTGCTTTTTTACTACCGCTGGTATTACAAGTCATGCAGGTTTAGGGTCACCGCACACTTTTTTGGCCTTACCTCAAAACGAATTATGTAAACTTCGCAAAGACTTTTTTCTATGGGACCTTTCATACCGCTGGTATTACGAGTCTGTCCTGGGAGGCCAAAAAGTGAGCGGTACACCCTAAAACTTCAAGATTCCTACCGCATTTGAAAGTCAGTAGTTATGAGTTTTATGGTACAACGCGGTAACATAAAACTCATAACTAAAGTGCTAAAAGGTACACTAACACCCATAAACTACCTATTAACCCCTAAACCGAAGCCCTCCCACATCGCAAACACTAAAATAAAATTATTAACCCCTAATCTGCTGCTCCGGACATCGCCGCCACCTACATTATACCTAATAACCCCTAAAATGCTGCCCCCCAACATCGCCGACACCTACATTATATTTATTAACCCCTAATCTGCTGCCCCCAATAATGCTGCAACCTACATACACTTATTAACCCCTAATCTGCTGCCCCCGACATCGCCGCCACTATAATAAACATATTAACCCCTAAACCGTCGCACTCCCGCCTCACAAACATTAGTTTATTATTATTAACCCCTAATCTGCCATCCCTAACATCGCCGCCACCTACCTAGATTTATTAACCCCTAATCTGCAGCCCCCAACATCGCCGCCACTATATTAAATTTATTAACCCCTAAACCTAAGTCTAACCCTAACCCTAACACCCCCTATCTTAAATATAATTTAAATAAATCTAAATAAATATTTGTATCATTACCTAAATTATTCCTATTTAACACTAAATACTTACCAGTAAAATAAACCCGGCGTTAGGCAAATCCCATTAAAAAAATAGGATACGCAATTGACGTAAGCGGATTTGCGGTAAGCTCGAGTCGCAGAAGAAAAGTGAGCGGTACACCTGTACCTGTCAGACTCATAATACCAGCGGGTGTTAAAAACCTCTCAACGCTGCTTGTTAAGGCTAACGCAAGACTCGTAATCTAGGCGAATGTAACTATTATTTATATTGTAGCTAGTTTAGGGTTTATTTGATAGGTAAGTATTTAGTTTTAAATAGGAATAATTTAGGTAATGATAGGAATTTTATTTAGATTTATTTTAATTATTTTTATGTTAGGGGGTGTTAGGGTTAGAGTTAGACTTAGGTTTAGGGGTTAATAAATTTAGTATAGTGGCGGTGACGTTAGGGGTGGCAGATTAGGGGTTAATAAATGTAGGTAGGTTGCGGCGATGTTAGGAACGACAGATTAGGGGTTAATAATATTTAAGTAATGTTTGTGAGGCGGGAGAGCGGCGGTTTAGGGGTTAATATGTTAATTATAGTGGCGGCAACGTTGGGGCGGCAGATTAGGGGTTAATAAGTGTAGGTAGGTTGCGGAGACATTGGGGCAGCAGATTAGGGGTTAATAAATATAATGTAGGTGTCGGCGATGTTGGGGGCAGCAGATTAGGGGTTCATAAGTACAGGGAGTGCAGAATTATTAGGCAAGTTGTATTTTTGAGGATTAATTTTATTATTGAACAACAACCATGTTCTCAATGAACCCAAAAAACTCATTAATATCAAAGCTGAATAGTTTTGGAAGTAGTTTTTAGTTTGTTTTTAGTTATAGCTATTTTAGGGGGATATCTGTGTGTGCAGGTGACTATTACTGTGCATAATTATTAGGCAACTTAACAAAAAACAAATATATACCCATTTCAATTATTTATTTTTACCAGTGAAACCAATATAACATCTCAACATTCACAAATATACATTTCTGACATTCAAAAACAAAACAAAAACAAATCAGTGACCAATATAGCCACCTTTCTTTGCAAGGACACTCAAAAGCCTGCCATCCATGGATTCTGTCAGTGTTTTGATCTGTTCACCATCAACATTGCGTGCAGCAGCAACCACAGCCTCCCAGACACTGTTCAGAGAGGTGTACTGTTTTCCCTCCTTGTAAATCTCACATTTGATGATGGACCACAGGTTCTCAATGGGGTTCAGATCAGGTGAACAAGCAGGCCATGTCATTAGATTTTCTTCTTTTATACCCTTTCTTGCCAGCCACGCTGTGGAGTACTTGGACACGTGTGATGGAGCATTGTCCTGCATGAAAATCATGTTTTTCTTGAAGGATGCAGACTTCTTCCTGTACCACTGCTTGAAGACGCTGTCTTCCAGAAACTGGCAGTAGGACTGGGAGTTGAGCTTGACTCCATCCTCAACCCGAAAAGGCCCCACAAGCTCATCTTTGATGATACCAGCCCAAACCAGTACTCCACCTCCACCTTGCTGGCGTCTGAGTCGGACTGGAGCTCTCTGCCCTTTACCAATCCAGCCACGGGCCCATCCATCTGGCCCATCAAGACTCACTCTCATTTCATCAGTCCATAAAACCTTAGAAAAATCAGTCTTGAGATATTTCTTGGCCCAGTCTTGACGTTTCAGCTTGTGTGTTTTGTTCAGTGGTGGTCGTCTTTCAGCCTTTCTTACCTTGGCCATGTCTCTGAGTATTGCACACCTTGTGCTTTTGGGCACTCCAGTGATGTTGCAGCTCTGAAATATGGCCAAACTGGTGGCAAGTGGCATCTTGGCAGCTGCACGCTTGACTTTTCTCAGTTCATGGGCAGTTATTTTGCGCCTTGGTTTTTCCACACGCTTCTTGCGACCCTGTTGACTATTTTGAATGAAACGATTGATTGTTCGATGCTGCATCCCTCTGCAAGATATCTCACTATTTTTGACTTTTCTGAGCCTGTCAAGTCCATCTTTTGACCCATTTTGCCAAAGGAAAGGAAGTTGCCTAATAATTATGCACACCTGATATAAGGTGTTGATGTCATTAGACCACACCCCTTCTCATTACAGAGATGCACATCACCTAATATGCTTAATTGGTAGTAGGCTTTCGAGCCTATACAGCTTGGAGTAAGACAACATGTATAAAGAGGATGATGTGGTCAAAATACTCATTTGCCTAATAATTCTGCACTCCCTGTATAATGTATGTGGCAGCGGTGTCCGGAGCGGCAGATTAGGGGTTAATAAATATAATGTAAGTGTTGGCAATGTCGGGGGCGGCAAATTAGGGGTTAATAAGTGTAAGATTAGGGGTGTTTAGATTTGGGGTTCATGTTAGGGTGTTAGGTGTAAACATAAAATGTCTTTCCCCATAGGAATCAATGGAGCTGTGTTACTCAGTTTTACGCTGCCTTTTGGCAGGTGTTAGACTTTTTTTCAGCCGGCTCTCCCCGTTGATTCCTATGGGGAAATTGTGCACGAGAAAGTTACATCAGCTCACCGCTAACTTAAGCAGCGCTGGTATTTGAATGAGATTTGGAGCAAAATTTTGCTCTACGCTCACTTTTTGTCTTTTAACGCCGAGTTTCTGAAAACTCGTAATACCAGCGTTGCATGAAAGTGAGCGGTGAGAGTAACGTGCAAGTTAATACCTCACCCCTGTTACCGCAAAACTCGTAATCTCGGCAAAAGTGAATAATGAAGGCAATGTGCTTACCAGCTGTGTCAACGCGTTTCGGCCTATACAAGGCCGTTTTCAAGACATGTTTTTTAGGTTAATCAGAATCGTATAGGAGGATATATAGTATTACTAGGACCCTATTGGAGGACCACTTCTATCAATTTGCCACTCAGAATTTGAGACTTGTTCACTTATTTTTATTTTTATTTTTTGTTTGTTATACACACTTTATTTCATTTTTATCACTGTGGTCACACACATTGGAATTTTTCATTTTTTCATTTTTCACTTTTTATTTTTGCTCCACACAAGATTGGCTTTTTGTCTGATTTATCCATTTGGACACTTATTTTATTATCTTTTATTTGGACATTTTTGTTGGACTTTGTCACTGTTATCAGTTTTAACACACACATTAGGATTTCCTATTGCATCACCCATTGTTCACTTCTCGCCTACTTTTTATTATAGAGATTATGGATCCATAATTGTAACTTATAGTTGTAACCAACTGTATCTTCTCATGTTCATCATTTGCTTTTATTGTGATTTATTGTATTTTTACTGTGATTTTTACGCTTTATTAAATATTTTCCAGTCAGACCTATTAGTACCCCTGAGACCACTGCATCCAGTTTAGGGACCCCAGCCACCTCAGCCTTTGCTTTAGGCGCTTTGCACACTATACCATTAATATGTGTATAGGTCACGTCTGTATTGCGCGTTACTTGTTATACCAGCGCACATTTGCGTGCACTGGTATTACTGAGTGAAGCACAAAAATAGCGCTCGCGTAGGCGATATTTTGCTCTCCACTTGTAATCTGGCCTAAACACTTTATAAGTGTAATATATTTCATAGTTTAAACAAAAATTATCATACATGGCAAGTATTCGTGCATTGTTTTTATATAAAGATAGTACATTTACCTACAACTATTAATAACTGATATATTTATTTACAGTATTAAATAGATAAAAATGTTTCAACTCCAATCACTCTAGTATTTAGTGAATAGGCTTTATAGATCACACATTTTCATAATGAGAAAGTATAATAACAGGATAATATATTTACTCAGGTTTGTATATTATGTTTGCTTAATCATCTTATATATATATATATATATATATATATATATATATATATATATATATGTATTTATATATAAATATATAAATATATATAAATATATATATGTATAGAGAGAGAGAAACATATATATATATATATATACATATTGTAATTCAGAATTACTGTATATACATGTATACTTTAAATGTGCTTTTCCCTCGTTGGGATTGAAAATAAAATGTTATGACTTAAATCACAAGAGACTATCATCAGTTTTAGCAAGAAGGGCTGCATAATTTCAGAACTATGAGCGAACGGCTGACTTTAACTAAAATGTTTCAGTTCTGTGAGCATATAGGTACATAAATAATTCAGAATTAATCCCAGCAGAGCGGACAATGGGAATCGTAAATTATCCATGTGCCGTCCTCAACATTAGAAGCAATGAACCTATAGTAACAAACTATGAGTGTTACTCATTTCATACATTTCACAGACACCTTAACCTTTTGAATATTAATTTCTATCTGCATCATGTAGCCTGACATTTTTTTTATTTTTTTTTGCATGCACTTTTTGCATAACTTATTTCTTCAACTGTGTGCTATTAAAAGTGACAAAATATTTTTCAGTGATCAGGTTTCTACAAAAAGACATCTTTTAAATCCTGGATGGCTTACATTCTGTATCAATTTTGTGCAAGTCACAGCCTTCTGTTATGGGGGTGGGGTGAATTAGGAAAACATTCTGCATTTACATGTCTTTGTTTTGGTCATAATACCTACTACATACATTATAAATATAAACAGAAACAGATACTTTTTGCTTGGTATGAAAGGATTAACATATTTACCATCTGTTGTTTGTGGAAGTATTGTTTTTTCAGTAAAGTAAACAATTTTAAACAAAAAAAAATAAAATAAAATTACCTTATTCAATATGTCTATTGGCTACCCTTTTTTTGAAAATGATCAGTAAATGTATGCAATATGTTTTGGAAATCTATACATAAATACAGACATTTTGACGAGGAAGTTTGGAGGCATTAAAGGGTGCTTAATGAGTCTGTTCAGATAATATTGGAGGTTGGCTAGTAAGTGTTGTAATAGTTGTGTTAAATTGCCCAATTCATGTATCTCACAGCAAAAATGAATCAATGGAAAAGCAGGCAAACAATAATTTATATATAATACATATACATGTGTGTATTTGTATATATATATATATATATATATATTTATATATACTGCATATATATACATGTGTGTATATGTGTATACATGTGTATTTATATGTGTATATATGTACAATCTTTGAGAACCTCTCTAACCAGCTCACTTTGTATAAAAGTGCACCTACAACTGATTGTGCTCAAGGGTAGGGTGCTCTTCTTCTTTTGTTTATGTTTGTCAATGTAAGTGTAGTAAAGTACTTTGTATAGTCTTACATAATGTCCCACTGTAAGTTCTTTATTGTATTGTACTCTTATGATTGTAATGTACATTTGTATAGCACTGTGTAAAATGTTGTAACTTTATAAAAAAACGATGATTATAATAATTATAATAACAATAATTTTAACCCAATATTTAGCAAATATTGCGGTACGGCTTTTAACGCTGAAAAAAATGGAACCCAGGTCGGTATAGCTGTAACGCAAGCATTTTAGCCTGTAATACAACGTCCATTCCGCACTCAAAAAAAAAATTTGTGTGGGATTTTCATAGCGCCGGCATTACAGGTTGTGTGGTCCGGCTAAAATGCTTGCATTACAGCCTATACCGACACAATCCATACCACCATCTGAGAGCAGTAGTTATGAATTTAGCTATTTTTCACTGCCTTTAAAAGGGGATTCAGCTCTTTTCCAAAAGCCCAAAGCCCTAATCTAAAAAAAAAACACCCCAAAAAATGAAAAAAAAAAACCTTAACACTAACCCCAGAATATCTACACATGGTTCCTGAAGTCCGAACATCCATCTCCATCCAGGCGGCGAGAAGTCTTCATCCAGGCGGCGATATCTTCATCCATCCTGGGGGCGTCTTCTATCTTTATCCCGGCGGGTTGGAGAGGAGCCATTCTGGAAGCTGAACCCATCCTGCACAGAGCCTCCTCTTCATACGGTCACCCCCATAGACTGAAGTTGAATGCAAGGTAGCCATTTCAATATGGCGTACCTTGCATTCATATTGGCTGATTTGATTCTTTAAATTCAAATCAGCCAATAGGATAAGAGCTTCTGAAATCCTATTGGCTGTTCAAAACAGCCAATAGTATGAGAGCTACTGAAATCCTATTTGCTGATTTGAGCAATCTATAGGATTTCAGTAGCTCTCATCCTATTGACTGTTTTGAACAGCAAATAGGATTTCATAATTTGAAGAATCAAGTCAGCCAATAGGAATGCAGGGTACACCATTTTGAAATGGCTACCTTGCATTCAACTTCAGTGTACGACGGTGACCGTATGAAGAGGACACTCCCAGCAGGATGGGATCGGCTTCCAGGATAGTTCCGCACCGCCGGGATGAAGATAGAAGACGCCCTAGGGATGGATGAAGATATCGCTGCCTGGATGAAGACTTCTCACCGCCTGGATGGAGATGGATGTCCGGACTTCAGGAACCGTGAGTAGATTTTATGGGGTTATTTGTTTTTTGGGGTGTTTTTTTTAGATTAGGGCTTTGGACTTTTGGAAAAAAGCTGAATGCCCTTTTAAGGGCAGTGAAAAATATCTGAATGCCCTTTTAAGTGCAATGCCCATACACATGCCCCTTTAGGGGCAATGGGTAGCTTAGGGTTTTTTTTAGAGTTAGGTTTTTTATTTTGGCGGGTTGGTTGGGTGGTGGGTTTTACTGTTGGGGGGACTTTGTATTTTTTTTTTACAGGTTTAATGAGCTGTTTAACTTAGGGCAATGCCCTACAAAAGACCCTTTTAAGGGCTATTGGTAGTTTATTGTAAGCTATGGTGTGTTTTTATTTAGGGGGGGATTTTTTATTTTTATAGGGCTATTAGATTAGGTGTAATTGTTTTTATTTTTGATAATTTAGTTTATTATTTTTGCAAGCTTAGGCCTAGATTTGGAGTTTGGCGGTAGATGGGCTGTTAACGCTCCGCGGGCTTTTTTCTGGCCGCAGCATAAAATTAACTCTGGTATCGAGAGTTCAAAAAAATGCTGCGTTAGGCTCCAAAAAAGGAGCGTAGAGCATTTTTACCGCAAATGCAACTCTCGATACCAGAGTTGCTTACGGACGCGGCCAGCCTCAAAAACGCGCTTGTGCACGATTCTCCCATAGGAAACAATGGGGCTGTTTGAGCTGTAAAAAAACCTAACACCTGCAAAAAAGCTGCGTTCAGCTCCTAACGCAGCCCCATTGTTTGCTATGGGGAAACACTTCCTACGTCTGCACCTGACACCCTAACATGTACCCCGAGTCTAAACACCCCTAACCTTACACTTATTAACCCCTAATCTGCCGCCCCCGCTATCGCTGACCCCTGCATATTATTTTTAACCCCTAATCTGCCGCTCCGTAAACCGCCGCAACCTACGTTATCCCTATGTACCCCTAATCTGCTGCCCCTAACACCGCCGACCCCTATATTATATTTATTAACCCCTAATCTGCCCCCCTCAACGTCACCGACACCTGCCTACACTTATTAACCCCTAATCTGCCGAGCGGACCTGAGCGCTACTATAATAAAGTTATTAACCCCTAACCCGCCTCACTAACCCTATCATAAATAGTATTAACCCCTAATCTGCCCTCCCTAACATCGCCGACACCTAACTTCAATTATTAACCCCTAATCTGACGACCGGAGCTCATCGCTACTATAATAAATGGATTAACCCCTAAAGCTAAGTCTAACCCTAACACTAACACCCCCCTAAGTTAAATATAATTTACATCTAACGAAATTAATTAACTCTTATTAAATAAATTATTCCTATTTAAAGCTAATACCTGTAAAATACATCCTAATATAGCTACAATATAAATTATTTTACAGGCAACTTGGTAATTATTTTAACCAGGTACAATAGCTATTAAATAGTTAAGAACTATTTAATAGTTACCTAGTTAAAATAATAACAAAATTACCTTTAAAATAAATCCTAACCTAAGTTATAATTAAACCTAACACTACCCTATCAATAAATTAATTAAATAAAATACCTACAATTACCTACAATTAACCTAACACTACACTATCAATAAATAAATTAAATACAATTTCTACAAATAACTACAATTACATAAACTAACTAAAGTACAAAAAATAAAAAAGAACTAAGTTACAAAAAATAAAAAAATATTTACAAACATAAGAAAAATATTACAACAATTTTAAACTAATTACACCTACTCTAAGCCCCCTAATAAAATAACAAAGACCCCCAAAATAAAAAATTCCCTACCCTATTCTAAATTAATAAATGTAAAAGCTCTTTTACCTTACCAGCCCTGAACAGGGCCCTTTGCGGGGCATGCCCCAAGAAAATCAGCTCTTTTGCCTGTAAAAAAAAACATACAATACCCCCCCCCAACATTACAACCCACCACCCACATACCCCTAATCTAACCCAAACCCCCCTTAAATAAACCTAACACTAAGCCCCTGAAGATCTTCCTACCTTGTCTTCACCATCCAGGTATCACCGATCCGTCCTGGCATCCGGTGCTGAAGAGGTCCAGAAGAGGCTCCAAAGTCTTCCTCCTATCCGGCAAGAAGAGGACATCCGGACCGGCAAACATCTTCTCCAAGCGGCATCTTCGATCTTCTTCCATCCGGTGCGGAGCGGGTCCATCTTGAATTAGCCGACGAGGATCCATCCTCTTCTTCCGGCGTCTCCCGACGAATGACGGTTCCTTTAAGGGACGTCATCCAAGATGGCGTCCCTCGAATTCCGATTGGCTGATAGGATTCTATCATCCAATCGGAATTAAGGTAGGAATATTCTGATTGGCTGATGGAATCAGCCAATCAGAATCAAGTTCAATCCGATTGGCTGATCCAATCAGCCAATCAGATTGAGCTCGCATTCTATTGGCTGTTCCGATCAATCTGATTGGCTGATTGGATCAGCCAATCAGAATATTCCTACCTTAATTCCGATTGGCTGATAGAATCCTATCAGCCAATCGGAATTCGAGGGACGCCATCTTGGATGACGTCCCTTAAAGGAACCGTCATTCGTCGGGAGACGCCGGAAGAAGAGGATGGATCTGCGTCGGCTGATTCAAGATGGACCCGCTCCGCACCGGATGGAAGAAGATCGAAGATGCCGCTTGGAGAAGATGTTTGCCGGTCCGGATGTCCTCTTCTTGCCGGATAGGAGGAAGACTTTGGAGCCTCTTCTGGACCTCTTCAGCACCGGATGCCAGGACGCATCGGTGATACCTGGATGGTGAAGACAAGGTAGGAAGATCTTCAGGGGCTTAGTGTTAGGTTTATTTAAGGGGGGTTTGGGTTAGATTAGGGGTATGTGGGTGGTGGGTTGTAATGTTGGGGGGGGGGCATTGTATGTTTTTTTTTACAGGCAAAAGAGCTGAACTTCTTGGGGCATGCCCCGCAAAGGGCCCTGTTCAGGGCTGGTAAGGTAAAAGAGCTTTTAACTCTATTAATTTAGAATAGGGTAGGGCATTTTTTTATTTTGGGGGTGTTATTTTATTAGGGGGCTTAGAGTAGGTGTAATTAGTTTAAAATTGTTGTAATATTTTTCTTATGTTTGTAAATATTTTTTTATTTTTTGTAACTTAGTTCTTTTTTATTTTTTGTACTTTAGTTATTTTATGTAATTGTAGTTATTTGTAGCAATTGTATTTAATTTATTTATTGATAGTGTAGTGTTAGGTTAATTGTAGGTAATTGTAGGTATTTTATTTAATTAATTTATTGATAGGGTAGTGTTAGGTTTAATTATAACTTAGGTTAGGATTTATTTTACAGGTAATTTTGTTATTATTTTAACTAGGTAACTATTAAATAGTTCTTAACTATTTAATAGCTATTGTACCTGGTTAAAATAATTTCCAAGTTGCCTGTAAAATAAATATTAATCCTAAAATAGCTATAATATAATTATAATTTATATTGTAGCTATATTAGGATTAATATTATTAATAGTATTTAGCTTTAAATAGGAATAATTTATTTAATAAGAGTTAATTAATTTCGTTAGATTTAAATTATATTTAACTTAGGGGGGTGTTAGTGTTAGGGTTAGACTTAGCTTTAGGGGTTAATCCATTTATTATAGTAGCGGTGAGCTCCGGTCGTCAGATTAGGGGTTAATAATTGAAGTTAGGTGTCGGCGATGTTAGGGAGGGCAGATTAGGGGTTAATACTATTTATGATAGGGTTAGTGAGGCGGATTAGGGGTTAATAACTTTATTATAGTAGCGCTCAGGTCCGCTCGGCAGATTAGGGGTTAATAAGTGTAGGCAGGTGTCGGCGACGTTGTGGGGGGCAGATTAGGGGTTAATAAATATAATATAGGGGTCGGCGGTGTTAGGGGCAGCAGATTAGGGGTACATAGGGATAATGTAGGTGGCGGCGCTTTGCGGTCGGCAGATTAGGGGTTAATTATTGTAGGTAGCTGGCGGCGACGTTGTGGGGGGCAGGTTAGGGGTTAATAAATATAATATAGGGGTCGGCGGTGTTAGGGGCAGCAGATTAGGGGTACATAAGGATAACGTAGGTGGCGGTCGGCAGATTAGGGGTTAAAAAAAATTAATCGAGTGGCGGCGATGTGGGGGGACCTCGGTTTAGGGGTACATAGGTAGTTTATGGGTGTTAGTGTACTTTAGGGTACAGTAGTTAAGAGCTTTATGAACCGGCGTTAGCCCAGAAAGCTCTTAACTCCTGCTATTTTCCGGCGGCTGGAGTTTTGTCGTTAGAGCTCTAACGCTCACTTCAGAAACGACTCTAAATACCGGCGTTAGAAAGATCCCATTGAAAAGATAGGATACGCAATTGACGTAAGGGGATCTGCGGTATGGAAAAGTCGCGGCTGAAAAGTGAGCGTTAGACCCTATTTTGAGTGACTCCAAATACCGGCGGTAGCCTAAAACCAGCGTTAGGAGCCTCTAACGCTGGTTTTCACGGCTACCGCCGAACTCTAAATCTAGGCCTTAGTGTTTTTTATTTTTCGTAATTTAATGTTTATAATTTTTTGTAATTTTAGATATTTAATTTTTTTTCGGTGTTGTCCGGTTTTTTAAATTTGTAATTTAGATTTTTTTATTGGTAGTATTTTTTATTTTATTAGAATAGTAATGTTAGGTTAATTTACAGTTTAATGTTAGGTTTATTTTTATTTCACAGGTAAGTTTTTATTTATTTTAATATAGTTATATTGTAATTTTAATTTTAAGTTAGGGGGTGTTAGGTTTAGGGCTTAATAGTTTTATTTAGTGTTTTGCCATGTGGGTGGGCTGGTGGTTTAGGGGTTAATAGGTTTATTTAGTAGCGACGATGTGGGGGGCCAGAGGTTTATGGGTTAATAGTTTTATTTAGTGTCAACGATTTTGGGGAGCGGCGGAATAGGGGTGAATCATTTTTATAGTGTGGGCGATGTCGGGGAGTGGCTGAATAGGGGATAATAACTTTATTTAGGTGTCTGCAATGTTGGGGTGGCAGATTAGGGGTGTTTAGACTTGGGGTTTATGTTAGAGTGTTAGGTTTAAACGTAACTTTTTTTCCCCATAGACATCAATGAGGTTGCGTTACAGAGATTTTTCACTCTGCACTTCAGCTGTTATTTTTTTTCTAACACTCTCTCCCCATTGATGTCTATGGGGGAAAGCATGCATGAGCACATCAAAGCAGCCCTTGGCTTTTCTGCGATATGGAGCTTAACGCACCATATCGCACACAAAAGGAGGCTTTTCAGTAACTTCAGCAATATGGAGAGTGAAATAACGCATCTTTTTTGGCATTAGTTTCGCACCCTGTTTAACGCAAAACTCGTAATCTAGGTCATTATCTTTTAGGTACAGTTTGTGATATAAATATTTTCCTATTAAGATCCTCACGTTGAAACACTTCAGATGCTGCTCCCTTGATGATCATTTTTAAAAATTAATGAACAATTTATAGAACCAGAATAGATTGGAATATAATAATAAGGTTTTTTTTTTTTTTTTAGATTAGGGCTTTGGGCTTTTGGAAAAGAGCTGAATGCCCTTTTAAGGGAAATGCCCATACAAATGCCCCTTTAGGGGCAATGTGTAGCTTAGTTTTTTTTAGAGCTGGGATTTTTATTTTGGTGGGTTGGTTGGGTGGTGGTTTTACTGTTGATGGGACTAGATTTTTTTACAAGTAAAAGAGCTGTTTAACCTAGGGCAATGCCCTACAAAAGGCCTTTTTAAGGGCTATTTGTAGTTTATTGTAAGCTAGTGGGTGTTTTTATTTTGGGGGGCTTTTTTATTTTTATAGGGCTATTAGATTAGGTGTAATTGTTATTATTTTTAATAATATCGTTTATTATTTTTTGTAATTTAGATTTTTTTATTGGTAGTATTTTTTTTATTTTATTAAAATAGTAATGTTAGGTTAATTTATAGTTTAATGTTATTTTTTTTTAATTTCACAGGTAAGTTTTTATTTATTTTAAGATAGTTAATAGTTTAATTTAGTGTTTTGCGATATGGGGGGGCTGGCGGTTTAGGGGTTTATTTAGTGGCCGAGATGTCGAGGAGTGGCTGAATAGGGGTTAATAACATTATTTAGGTGCCGGCGATGTTGGGAGCGGCGGAATAGGGGTTAATCACTTTTATTAGTGTCGGGGGCGGCAGATTAGGGGTGTTTAGACTTGAGCTTTATGTTAGGGTGTTAGGTTTAAACGTAACGTTTTTTTCCCCATAGACATCAATGGAGTTGTGTTCCGGAGATTTTTCATTCCGCACTTCAGGTGTTAGTTTTTTTTCAAACACTCTCTTCCCATTGATGTCTATGGGGGGAATAGTGCACGAGCACATCAAAGCAGTCCTTGGCTTTTTTGTGGTATGGAGATTAACACCACCATATCGCATGCACAAGGAGGCTTTTCAGTAACTTGTAATGGCAACGCTATGGAGAGTGAAATAACGCATCTTTTTTGGCTTTAGTTTCGCACCCTGCTTAGCGCAAAACTCGCAATCTAGGTGATTACCTTTTAGGTAAAGTTTGTGATATAAATATTTTCCTATTAATATCCTCATTTTGAAACACTTTAGATGCTGCTCCCTTGATGATCCTTTTTAAAAATGAATGAACAATGTATAGAGCCAGAATAGATTGGAATATAATGGTAAGGGGGGGTTGTTATATTTTTTTATTAAAATTGCAAAACTAGCCTGGTGGTAGCTTTTGACTCTAGCAGAAATAAGGTTGGATATATATACAAGTGTTACTGTCCAGCAATTTTAATTGTGACTTATCTTCCCTATAATTACCCCTTAACATGACTTCTTTCCATCTCAATAAACCCTAACATCCTGGCCTCTGGCTCACTAACACAAAGAGCCCAACAATATTGCCTTCTAAAAACACACCCCCCAGACTGTAATTATTCCTAATCATTACATTCTGTGTTAGGAGTTCAATAAGCACACACATAGCAATCTCTATGCTATTGATTAAGGGCTAGATTTATCAAGCTGAGGCGGTCAGGGGCACATATACGCGCCCCTATTCTCCGCAGCTCGCCTCTGAAGGGGCGAATTTCCCTCAAGGAATTTACCATTGCACAAGAGTGCTATTTTGCGCTCGCGTGCAATCCCGAAAGGGCAGGAGCTCTGACTGGACCACAGAGATTAAATTTTGCCACCTTAGAGGCGGCGAAAGGTCAGGAAAGCAGCGGTCTGATGACCGCTGCTTGTTAAATACAGTGAGCAGGTTCTCTTGTGAGAACCTGCAGCCATAGGTGCTCAAAGGTTGACGAAAGCCTTTGATGAATCGCCCCCTAAGGATATGGTGCAGTAAAAACAATTTGGACAATGTCTATATGCTCTGGTTTCATTCATTAACAGATTTACATTATTCTTAGTGTAAACCTGAGCACAAGCTAACACACCCTGTGCTCTTTAATGTGCTACACTTGTAATCTAGCCCAAAATGTTTAATTTCATTGTTTATTTTGTCTACTTTTTACTGTGACATGACTAGGTTATTCACTGCCTTCAGTTAAATTCATAGGGATCTAGCAGCTTGATTTAGCAAACTTTGGATCCCTGCTACATTCTATATGGTGATTGCTCTATCAGTGCTGGAGCTCATTCATATCTGTCCCTAACTGGCCACTGCAAAGGAGATATACTCAAAATATGATTTCCTGCACTTCAAAACAGTAGAATAAATGATAACAAAGGTCTATTGACTAATTATTTGGTAGTTTTTTGGCTGTCAATAGAAACTTTATAGAGTTCAAGCTAAGTCATGGCTTTTCAAGTGTTTCTCTCTGTGATGCCCCCATTTGGTCTTGAACTCTGGTCTCTCATGTTATATCCCAATAACTTTTCACTGAGCCACCAGAGGGCTTTAGTTGTGTATACTTTTCTTTTGTTTTCTGCCTTCTCTCTCAAGCTCTCTGGCTCCACCTCCTGTGAGCTGTTGGTAATGTGCAATTACAAACAGACTATTTACACCTGCCTGGCAAATCAGTCTTTGCCCTGACATTGAGTCTCTCAGTCTGTGCCTTTGTTTGTGGAAGAAGAATCCTTTTGCCTTGGACTGACCTGTGCTTAACCTCTGCCTGCCTGGACTGACAAGGCCTGTGCTTAACCTCTGCCTGCCTGGACTGCCAAGGCCTGTGCTTAACCTCTACCTGCCTGGACTGCCAAGGCCTGTGCTTAATTTTTGCCTGCCTGAACTGATAAGGCCTGTGTTTAACCTTTGCCTGCCGGAACTGCCAAGGCCTGTGTTTAACCTTTGCCTGCCTGAACTGCCAAGGCCTGTGTTTAACCTTTAAATAAACAAAGGGAAATGATCCCAGAATTGTTGGAAAAGGCAAAAATGCTAATGTCTTCCAGCTGACCTTGTTGTCTATATTATAGAAAGAGGTAACTGGCTGGGAGTGTGCTTAGAACATATTACAACATTTAAATCAAAGGAAAAAAAACCCTATTAAGAGAATAGGGAAAAGTATGCTCTTTCTACACATAAAGTATATATTTTTCCACTTAAAATGTAACTTTTACTAGTTGTAGTTAAAAAAGGCAGCATACATAGAAATTGTATCTATTGTGCCAGAAAAAATAGTTAAAAACACAACTCTGTAACTGTGACTTGTATAAAGTACTTCAATGTTGCTGATTTTAGGTTGTTTATCACATATGAGGAGGAGGGGAAAAATCTATTATATTAGGTAAATGTAAGAGCCTCTATTTAGGAACTGTGTCCTGTATTGCCCTATATTAGGGTAGATAAGCCACTTTTTTTACACTAAATATGCTATAAATCCCTTCCCCATCCTTCCCACAATATGTCCCAAATGTTACAACAACAAATAAAAATATCAATTAGTAGATCGTCTGAAATTAATAGAGTGCAGTTAAAATAAACACGAAGCCCCTGACGCGGTCGCGTTTCACTTATACGCTTCCTCAGAGGGGGTCTGAGGAAAATTCATTTTCTCAAATCTTTGCAACAGATTTTCAACACCATTTTTTTTCACTTCAAATATAACACTTAAATTCAAATTCAACATGTTAGTGAGTATTCTGAGATTATTTGGAATAATTCTTTAATGTTAACCATATGAAATAAACTCTAAAATAGACAAAAACACCATTTCAGATGTTAAGCCTATATTAACCTATATTCATTGCTATTGTAATTTCAATTAGTAGACATATATGTAATATCTAATACAGCAAACAAAATCTGCAGGACATGTGAAAAAAACAGAAATTATGACCAAATGTAAGATCAAAAGTTAATTTTACACATGTAAAATTATTATTTCCCCTATACACTGTACAAAGGGATAAATCCAAATATCTATAATCTAATCTTTAAAGGGGCCAAATGGTCATTGTATGTGTCAATTTTGTTTCAATGCCCAGTTTTGATCCAGAGATTGAAGAACTTAACAAATGCTAACATATTTACCGGTTTACAGTTGAAAACTGATTGGCTGCTAGTGTTTTTTTTAAATTTTATTTATTGATTTTTATTCCATTTTTAAACAGGGAACAGTCATGCAGTAATACGTCATCAGAAATAACAGAAACAGTAGAAGTATCCCTTGTAAGATTCACAAAATCGTAAAATAACCATTATGGTCAAAGCATATACCAGCTGTTAAATTTCTATATAGTCCTCATGTATTAAAATAAACGTATTTTTTCCTCTGATTTAGGGCATGAATGGGGAAGGGGGGATATAGGGGGGGGCGGAGGGCTTCCCTTCTCATTTCTGTGTCAACCACGTTTTCTAGATCCATGTCTTAGAGAGTGGATCGCTACTTGTGTATAGAGGTAGTTTAATTATATAACCTCACAGTTCAGGTATCCTATTTTAAGAGGGGTTAAGGGAGGCCTTAAATTGCTCACAGTAAAATTGCATATTAAAATAGAATTCTAATTTTAGTTTTTTGTAATACCCATATTTTTCCAGTGTGAACAGTTCTTCCGACCTGGAGATCCACATCTGTCTTGTAGGGCTAGTGGTTGTTTTCCAATTTCTTGATATGATAGATATGGCGCTATTGAGTGCTACTTGTAAAACCGCTAGTCTGATTTTACAAACTTTACCTGTTTTCTGGTAAAGAAATGCCTGGGTAGCCGTTAATTTGAATCCGGTACCGAATAAATCTACTCCTAGAGCCTCTACTTCTGTTCAAATTGGTTTCAATTCTTTACATGTCTACCATATGTGTGTCATGTGCCATCCTCCCCACATCCTCCCCAACATAAACCCTCTAGGTGTGGATAGATGGATTTCAGTCTGTTTGGTGTGAGGTACCATCTTGTTAACATTTTAAAAATTAATTCCAAGATGTTTGCTGACCCTGATGATCTATGTGTGTTGTAGAACATTTGTTTCCATTGTTTAGGCTCTATATGTGTTTGTAGTTCCTGTTTCCATCTGGTTATGTAAGTAGGTAAGGGTATGTTTTTTAGGTTACTTAAGATTGTCCTTGCTATTGACAGTGTATCTCTAAATGGGGTGTTAGATAAGCACAATCTTTCACAGACTGATGGGTCTTTTAGGAAATCTTCCTTATGTGTAAAGGTATGCAATAAATGTGTAAATTGCGCATACTTTAACAAATTTACAAAAACTCCGCCTGCCACCTCTTGAAGATCGAGTCTTGGTTTCAATTTTTTATTATGGATAAGTAAATGAATTGGTACCGAGGCTCCCATTTGTACCTCCTCCACTATCTCCTATTTCTAGTCCTTTTTTCAATTCTGCGTTTATAAATATCGGTAATAACGGAGATTTTATAGACGATAGTCCTTCGTAACAATTAAGCAATTTATCCCAATTTTGAAAAACTTCCCTTAATAATGTTATTTTTTGTATAATTGGTGGTCTGTGTTTTTTGAGGATCCGGCATAGTGTGCCCACCTGTGGTGTCTTCAGGATCTGTGAGTCTAGGGATACCCAAGCTTTTGAAGTAGTTTCGTTATGCCAGTCTAGTATCCTTTGTAGTGTCACCGCTTGATAATATAAATTTATATTTGGTACCTCCAGTCCTCCTTCGTCAAGTGGTCTATGCATTGTTGTTTTTGCAATCCTAGGTTTGTGAGGTCCCCATATATAAGAGTTTATACAACTCTGTAGTTTTTTCATAAATAAGGGAGCAGCTTGCAATACATAGAGTATTCTAGGAAGTATATTTATTTTATTCGCCTGTATTCTTCCCCACCACAAGATATTCTTGTCGGACCATTTCTTTAGATCCACTTCAATAAATTTCAGTAGTTTTAAATAATTTAATTCAAATACTTTTGAGGTTTGTGATGCAATATCTATGCCTAAGTATTTTATTGAGTTGGGTTGTCTTTTAAATGAACACAAGCTACTTAAGCAGTCAAAGTCTCGGGAGGGCAATGTTATATTTAAAATTTCAGATTTTTGGGCATTTATTAGAAGATTGGAATATAAGCCAAATCTTTTAAAATCCTCTAAGATGTAGGGTATTGATGCTGAAGGAGAAGCCAGGGATATTAACACATAATCTGCATACATATTTAATTTATATTCATTTTGGCCTATGCAAATTTGTCGAACTTGGTCATTCTTTCTTATTTAGGCTGCTAAAACCTCCATTGTGAGGATAAATAATGTTGGAGATAAGGGGCAACCCTGACGGGTTTCATTTCAAATTTAAAAAGAGGATGATAACAGACCATTAAATTTTATTTTAGCTGAAGGGGTTGTGTACAGACTAAAAATTCTATTTAGCAATTTTTCTCCAAATCCCATATGTTCCAATGTTGCTGCTAAAAATTTCCAATTCAGCCTATCAAAAGCTTTTTCAGCATTCGTGGAAATTAACACTGATAGGATATTTTTTATATTTTTTTTTATTTTTTTCATAATCGATTAGTTGCAATACCCTAATAGTGTTATCCCTGGCTTCTCTATGTGGAACAAAGCCTGCATGATCTACATGTATTAAGTCAGGAAGTACTTTGTTAAGATGGGTGGATAATATTTTGGAGTACATTTTTAATGAAATAGGCCTATAATTATTAGGAAAAGTTGTTGGTTTGTTTGGTTTTGGGATGACTGTAATGTGAAGAAAAAAAAGAAACTCTTTAGAAAATGCACCCTTCTAATCTATTGAGTTAAATATATTGGTGAGGTGTGGTGTTAGGATTGATTTAAAGGTCTTATAATATTTATTACTAAATCCGTCCAGACCTGGACTTTTACTAGAGGGCAAGGAATATATCGCTTTTATAATTTCTGTGGGGGGGAATAGGAGTCTCGATCCATTGCTATTTCCTCCATTTCCTCCCTATCTAGCTTGGGAAGATCCATCTGATGAATATATTGCAACATGTCATTATCTATCTCATTGTTTGTCTCACAAGTATATTATATAATTTCTCATAGTATTTACGGAAGGATTCTGCAATCTCCTCACTGTCAAATCTTATTTAGTTATCTGAAGCAGTCATTTCTTTTATGTTGTAAGTTAGTGCTTTTTGACTTAGTGAACTAGATAGTCTAGTACCCGCTTTATTCCTTTCCATAAAATATAAACTGTACATTGCTTTTCTATGCGCCTCCTCCTGTAGAAGATTTTTTAAAGATGATCTTATGTCTTGCCTCTGAGTTGTGATGGAAATGTTAGTAGGGTTTGATTGGTGTTGGTGGTCTATGTCATGTAGTTTTCCAAGGAGGGTTTTGTATGTGTGTTGGTATGAACGTTTAAGGTTAGCGTGAATTTTAAGAAACTCCCCTCTAATAACTGCTTCATGAGCATCCCAGACCACCTGATTACTCTGTTGGCTTATTGTGTTATGTACAAAATATTCCTATAAGGCTAGTTAATTTTTTTCAACTATCTCAGGTTTATGTAACAGAGAATCGTCAAGATGCCACAAGTATGGGACAATAGGGACTGTGGGCCAGTTCAGTTCTGTAGTGATCATAGAGTGATCTGAACTGGGTTCGGCAAAATACCAGCATTAGACACCAGATGGAGACTATTTTGGTCTAATAATAAGTAATCTATCCTCGAATATACTTGTCGCGGATGTGAGTAAAAGGTGAATTGTCTGCGTTCCGGGTTTAGGATGTGCCAAACATCTAATAATGTGAGTTCCCAAATACATTTCTCTAATTTTGACGTGTCCCTTTTTGATTGTGTGTTTCTTTGATGTGAACAATCCAAGGTGGGGTCAGTTATTGTGTTAATATCCTCCTATTAAAACCATTCCTTTCTTTAATTCTAAAAGCGTATTTATGAATTTCTTCAGGAAAGGGATCTGGTTAGTGTTTAGGCAATAAACAATTGCTAACGTCACCGGCCTATTATACAACAGTCCTACTAATATCAAATATCTACCCTCTACATAACTTAGTTATGGAGGAGCTGAAAAGGAATTTTCCTGTGAAATAGTATCCTTACTCCTTTAGGTTCTGAATCAGCTGGGATATAGGGTATATTCCTGAACTACAACATGGTTGTTTATTGATGTTAAAATGAGTTTCCTGAATGTACACTATATCTCCTCAGTGGCGTTTAAACCAATTTAGAGTTATTGATTTTCTATGTGGCGAATTAAGACCCTTAACATTTTGTGATATAATCTTAACTTGGTGTTGAGCCATGAGTTATATTATTGGTGTAGGTAATTACATTTGTATATTGCATTTGCAGGTAGTGGTATTCGTCAAGGATATGGGACAGAGTCTTTCCACTTATCCATCTTTGAAAGTAGATGCCCTCCGTCCAGGGGACAGGGAGTTTAGGGAAATGAGGAAGGGAAAGTATAGGGAAGACTTTGAGGAACTGTTGTTGCAATGACCTTATTAAAAAAAACAAAGAAACATGAACAAAGAAACATGAATAACAATAATTAACTAGGGGATCCTATTTAGTGTTTTTTGTGTAATGTAAAAGTAAATGAGCAAAACCACTAGTAGCGTACTAACATTCGTTTTGCGTTATGAGGGGAAAAGCCTTATAACGCTGCTTTTTCACTACCGCTGGTATTACGAGTTTTGCAGGTATAGGTGCACCGCACACTTTTTTGGCTGTAACGCAACGTAACTACCGCAGCTTTCAAAAAGTCCTTTTTCAATGGGACTTCCATAGTGCCAGTATTACGAGTTTGCCTGTCCGGCCAAAAAGTGAGCGGTACAGCCTATAACGTCAAGATCCGTACTGTAAATTGAAAGTCAGTTATGAGTTTTACGCTACAAAGCTGTAACATAAAACTCATAACTAATGTGCTAAAAAGTACACTAACACCCATAAACTACCTATTAACCCCTAAAACGAGGCCCTCCGCAAACACTAAAATAAAATTATTAACCCCTAATCTGCCGCTCCGGACATCACCGCCACAATAATAAACATATTAACCCCTAAACCGCCGTACTCCCGCATCACAAACACTAGTTAAATATTTTTAACAATTAATCTGCTGTCCCTAACATCGCCGCAACCTACATTACTGTTATTAACCCCTAATCTGCTGCCCCCAAAATCGCCGCCACTATACTAAAGTTATTAACCCCTAAACCTAACCCTAAGTCTAACCCTAACCCTTACACCCACTAACTTTAACATAATTAAATAAATCTAAATAAAAATTAAAATTAATAACTAAATAATACTTATTTAAGACTAAATACTTACTTGTAAAATAAACCATAAGATAGCTACAATATAACTAATAGTTACATTGTATCTATCTTAGGTTTTATTTTTATTTTACAGGTAACTTTGTATTTATTTTAACTAGGTAAACTAGTTAGTAAATAGTTATTAACTATTTACTAGCTACCTAGTTAAAATAAATACAAAGTTACCTGTAAAATAAAACCTAACACCTAACCTTACACTAAAATTAAATACATTACATTAATTAAATACAATTAACTAAATTACAACCCCCCCCAACTAAATTACACAAAATAAAAAAGAACTTATCAAACCCCCCAAATAAAATCCTATATAAAAAACCTAAGCTCCCCATTGCCCTGAAAATGGCATTTAGATTGGCATTGCCCTTAAAAGGGCATTTAGCTCTTTTTCAGCCCAAACCCTAATCTAAAAATAAAACCCACACAATAAACCCTTTAAAAACCTAACACTAACCCACGAAGATCCACTTACAGTTTTTGAAGACCGGACATCCATCTTCAGTGAAAAGGCAGAAGTCCTCAGCGAAGCCAGCAGAAGTCTTCATCCAAGGGGCCGGAAGTCTTCATCCAAGCCGGCAGAAGTCTTCATCCAGACGGCATCTTATATCTTCATCCATTCGACGCGGAGCGGCTCCATATTCAAGACATCCGGCACGGAGCATCCTCTTCTTATGATAGCTAACGAAGAATGAAGGTTCCTTTAAGGGACGTCATCCAAGATTGCGTCCCTTGAATTCTTATTGGCTGATAGAATTCTATCAGCCAATCGGAATTAAAGGTGCAAAAATCCTTGCATTCTATTGGCTGATTGAAACAGCCAATATAATGCGAGATCAATCCTATTGGCTGATTGGATCAGCCAATAGGATTGAAGCTCAATCCTATTGGCTGATTGCATTAGCCAATAGGATTTTTTTTACCTTTAATTCTGATAGGCTGATATAATTCTATCAGCCAATCGGAATTCAAGGGGCGTCATCTTGGATGACGTCCCTTAAAGGAACCTTCATTCTTCGTTAGCTATCGTAAGAAGAGGTATTAGTGTAACTCGGGTTAGGTTTTATTTTACAGGTAACTTTGTATTTATTTTAACTAGGTAGATAGTAAATAGTTAATAACTATTTACTAACTAGTCTACCTAGTTAAAATAAATACAAAGTTACCTGTAAAATAAAAATAAAACCTAAGATAGATACAATGTAACTATTAGTTATATTGTAGCTATCTTAGGGTTTATTTTACAGGTGAGTATTTAGCCTTAAATAGGTATTATTTAGTTATTAATTTTAATTTTTATTTAGATTTATTTAATATGTTCAAGTCAGTGGGTGTTAGGGTTAGGGTTAGACTTAGGGTTAGGTTTAGGGGTTAATAACTTTAGTATAGTGGCGGCGACATTGGGGGGCAGCAGATTAGAGGTTAATAAGTGTAGGTAGGTAGCGACGACATTGGGGGTGGCAGATTAGGGGTTAATAACTGTAATGTAGGTGTCGGCAGTGTCGGGGGCGGCAGATTAGGGGTTAATAAGTTACTGTAGGTGTCAGGGATTTCGGGGTGTCAGATTAGGGGTGTTTAGACTCAGGGTTTATGTTAGGGTGTTAGGTTTAAATATAAACTTTCTTTCCCCATAGGAATCAATGGGGCTGCGTTACGGAGCTTTACGCTCCTTTATTGCAGGTGTTAGGCTTTTATATCAGCCGGCTCTCCCCATTGATGTCTACGGGAAAATCGTGCACGAGCACGTTAAACCAGCTCACAGCAACGCTGGTATTTGAGTGCGGTATGGAGCTCAATTTTGCTCAATGCTCACTTATTGCCTGCTAACGCCAGGTTTATGAAAACCTGTAATACCAGCGTTATAGGGAGGTGAGCGGTTACAATAACTTGCAAGTTAGCACCGAGCCGCTCATAACGCAAAACTCGTAATCTAGCCGATTGGTAGCTCTGGATTTAGTGTGGGTATACTACTAATGTCCATAGATCGTAATGTAAATTACAACTTGCTATGATATTATTTAAATAACATAGTAACACGACTTATTTCTTAACTTGTTATAACTAGGCTAATTCTTTAATAGCTTTTGTGGATATCAAACCGTCCTGAGAGGGAACATAGAAACATCTATGTGACCACTCTATTTGTAAAATGATACGTAGTAAGTGAGTGTAGAAACCTTACATTTACCAAATGAACAATGTGAACAATAACTAACATTGAGTCAGATCAAATTAACTAGATTAATAAAGCAATCTAGAAGAGTTCTCTTTTTTGACAAAAAATTAGACCAAACCAGTTTAAGGAGCTCTAGTTCAGGTGGGAGCTTTGTTTGAAGGATTTGTTTGTTGTACATCCTCTTCTTCTTGTCTTCTGTTTCGTTTCCTATTCACTCTGGACCATGGTTGCCTTTGCGCTTTTGGACGGTTATGGATTTGGGGAGGGCGTTTATCATCTTTGTACAAAGATAGTAGCGACGGCTGATCTATATTCAATGTATTACAAAATTCTTCCAGATCATCTGGTAAATGATATGTGGCTATCTGGTTGTCTTTCTCCACCTTGAGGTAAAAAGGGAAACCCCACCTATATTTAATGCCAAGTTCCTGCAAGTGGATAGTAATAAATCTGGTTTCTCTTCTCTTCATCAAGGTTTGAGGACATAAGTCTGGGTACACTTGCAACACATTGTCCTCGAATTGGGGCTGTTTTAGTTTCCTGGCTGCCGTCAACACCTTCTCCTTGTCCTTAAATTGGTGAAATCACATCCCTGGGGGTACATTGTCTTTGAGCTGTTATCAGAGAGAGCTCAGTGTGCTCTATCTAGTTGTATATTCTGATCTGTGGAAGTATTCAGAAGATAGTGGGAAAAAAATGCTGCATATAATTTGATTATTGAGCTTGTGTAACATACTCTGGTATGCCTCGAATTCTTAAATTTTGTCGGCGTCCTCGATTATCGAGATCTTCCAGGTGTTCTTGGAGTTGGTTTATTATAGAACCTTGTACTTTTGCATTGTTCTGTGAGGAGGTCAGCGTCTGTAGTCAGTTTTTCTGTAGTATCCTCCAATTGCTCCATTCTATGTCCGAGCTGGACAATATCTGACTTGACCTCAGCCAGTCCTTCTTTAATAAACTGGCCACATGTGAGATTAGTTTAAAGAAGTCTTCTTTGGTGGGGAGTATTTTTAAGTCTGCTCTAGTTATGGGTGCTGCTGTGTCTTCTTCATCGCTTTGTTGGTTCACTGCAGTGGTTTATGAAGATAATGTGGTCTCTACTGTCGTAGCATCTATTGACTTAAAGTATGCATTCATTTTAGATGAATTGTCTGCTTTTCCAAACTTCCTCTTTCTGAGGAATAGTCAAGGTTAAACCAGATTGGAGGGGTGGGAATTTTGAAAATAAAATTCTGAAAAAAGAAGCGGAATTAATTTATAAGCTTAAATCCCTCCACCCAATGGGCCTCAACTCTGAAATTGATGTAACCCTTTTTATGTACGATTAAAATTCTATAAAAGTTACCAGCCTACATCTATAATTATAGATCTTGTATCATAAAATTCGATATATGTTACCAGCATACATCTATAACTATAAGATATTTGTATCTGTTTTGAAGAACCATACTATTTATAAACAGTGTTTCTATGCGTGTCTAGTCAGATGTGTTTTAATACACATTAAGATTAAAATTTTTGGCCTAATATATACTATATGTATGCATTTATATATGAATTATTTATTTTGTTATTATTATTATTATTATTATTATTGTTTTGATCAATCATTAATATTGTAAAGATGCACTTTACCATACCACACTGTGTGATGCTGACACTGCAAAGATGGACACTATAACACTATATCGCAAAGATATGCTGCGATCTGGATTATAACATAATAATTTTTCAAATGATCTTGTGTGATACCATAACCCCATTAAATAATAGGAATATAGGCAAAGTTAACTTGAAGAGAAGACATACCACCTTAATGACTATCATTGGCAATCTTACCACCTTAAAAGTTTCTTTGGCATACTGTGGTGTGTTACACACACTAATCAATTAACCTATGGGATTGTATCACTCTGGTACTTATACTACACATTGAGTCTAGCAATTCATTCTTGAAAAAGCCCCGGGACAGGGGTGAAATGCGTTGAATTGAATTGCACAGTATTTTCCACCTACCCATCTATCAGGCAACCCTCTTTGGGTGAACAACGGCATCAGCTTGAATACTAAGTAGCATTTGGTGAACAAACTACCGCTACCAACTCTACACGGAACAATCTGCAAACTTTGCTTATACCGCTTTGACCATCAAAGAGCCTTATACTTATTGGCTGAACTAAATGCCAATCCCAAGAGAAATCGAAACTAATTATCTAGCGGTAGCTGCACGGATACTAAGCAGCGTCCTTGGAAACTCCATCGCTACCAGGTGACGTCACGTCTTACGTCACATCCGGGAAAGGAGACATTGGATCGGAAGGTTTGAGCGGAGCTCCCGCCATGCCGAAAACAATCATCCCCACGGACGGAACAAGACCTGGGCCCAGGCTACAACACACTAGAAGTAGCAGTGTATTGGAAGCAATGCAACAGAGGAAATCATAGAGTAATACATTTTTAAACACATACCAGGTTGCGTTCTCCTAAGGTACTTTTTTGAAGCTTCTTTAATTGAGAGATATTATCTGTGACTTCATCTGCATCAATTAATTCATTTTTTAAACCACCTATTTATATTTTTTATATATATATATTTTTAGCTGGATGTCCAGTTTCCTACTCTTTTATCTATGTATTAATAAATACTATCTTTTATACAAGCTTATACATAGTGTCTTTCGTATATTCTATAATAGCATATATAGTGTTTTTTCGCATATCATGTGGAATCCTAATTTGTTGTACATGACTTATCATAACCAATAGAGTATTTACTGATAAGTACAAAATATTAATACTATCGCAACCTGCTTTTTCTACGAGCTAGTCCCTAGCTATTGTTATTATTGTAGCCAATACACAGAACGTTATCAGTATTATCTCACAATTTATATCAATCTGATATTTATAGACTTGCCACTGGTTTTAATTAACTATCCAACACATTGTTCCCTATGCTTTGAGCGCCAGTACTAACTACACCCCCCTCCTTCTTTTGTGAAATTTGGGTCCTTGTATGAGGGACCTATCTGTACTAGGCTATTAAGGTATCCTTAGCACCACTACTATATACCTCTCTGTCCAAACTTCCTAGCAGCCATATTGTTGTTGTTTTGGCGCCTTTTTTTTTTTTTTTAATTAGTAGAGGTAACTAAAAAGGATATCTGCTGCATAAATAAGTATATGATTCCTATGAGTTCTACTCAGTAGGTCAAATGGTTTTATGTCACAACTCTATAAATATGCAGTTATGTTGGAATCATTAAATCCAATACACTGTGAGTTCCGTTGCTTGCTGAGTAAGTGTATTTCTAGCAATTTTAATGGTTTCACTGAGTTCAGTACACTATGGGTGCCATGATTCATTAAATAAGTGTATTGCTAGTTTATTTGTATGCTTTCAGCTTTGCAATGTCCCACTCTACTA
The DNA here is from genome assembly GCF_027579735.1 of Bombina bombina. Classification (NCBI taxonomy): domain Eukaryota; kingdom Metazoa; phylum Chordata; class Amphibia; order Anura; family Bombinatoridae; genus Bombina; species Bombina bombina. The sequence goes on along the minus strand of NC_069500.1, from coordinate 233,081,666 downwards.
CACTATCAATGTCTCCAAGGGTACTGTATCTATGTCCAAGATGCCAACTGTTAATATTGTAACAGTAAAGTCCTTGTGAGCAGTATTAGTTTGTACTTACTCTAGTCTTCAGGATGTATAGAGTTACATACCCTTTTAACAGATTAGCTTGATTATTCCACACACTTTGTGTTCGTTTTCATGGGGCTGTGATCTTCCTGCTGCGCGGTCTATAAATCCAGGGAGTGGCTGCTTTGCTATTCAATTTAGTTTTTCATACGCAATGTAAAAAAAACTTTGCGCTATTGAATTAGACTCTTTGAGGGACCAAGGCATACAGCGTTGTTTGTATATGCTTTCTGTTTGATTCAATTTCTCCCGCTGTGTAGGCCCCAGTTGAGTGATGTGGCACACTTAAAAATTAGTTAGCCCCTTCCGTTTGATTCCTGTCTCCTAATGGACCTACAGCTCTTCAGTTGTTACATATCAGAGTTATGTAGTGCTGCTTCAGATTGCTCCTATATAATTTTTAAGTGTCGCTGATAGTTACTGCTGCATTTTTATAAAGCATCAGGAAGTTGCTTAACGGAGCTCCTGTATTATGCGGCCATACTCGCAGATTGCCAGCTCCCCCCCTCAGCTGCTAGTGCTTTTTATCTGCCAAATTAATTTGGGATTGTGATCACTTGAAATCTGCCCTTCAAAAATCAACCAAAGTCAAAATATCATTATTGGTGGAAGATATCAGAAAGATTGTGATTGACTCAAAAATGAAAGTTAAATTATTTTAACATATAGCTTGTATGCAGGTCTTTTTTAATGAAGTGCATAATTGCTGATATATAGTGCATATTTAAAAAATAATTTTATGTTGCTTTAACAAAAGGAAGATATATTTATCAATACAAACATATTATGATTAATAAAACTTTAAAGCACACCACCTTGGGTACAAGCAGGCAAATTAAAGACTTGAGTTTGAATATTGATGTTAGACATTGTTAGTGAAATAATTAATAGTACCAAATACTATTTTCTTTCAGTCTACTCAGTTTCCATCCCTTCATGATTCTACAAAAGCATTGATCCTTTTACACAGCATATTGTTTAAAGATGAAAGTCAGAATTACATAAAAGGTACAAAGCATATATCTGTCTTAATTAACATTCCTTTTAGATGGAGTGGAAGGTGCAAAACTTGTAATTCGTTGGTAAATCATAGTCTATCTGTATTGAATAAAGATTTTCAGAGACATTCATATCTATGTTTTAGGAAGTAAATTGATTTCAATATGCTGAGGATTTGTCTCCATACACAAATAGATTATATAAATGGAAATGTTTCATTCAAACTCAGTGCCTGCTCCATTATAATCTGGTCAGTGCTCTATTTTATTTCCAACAATGTGAAGACTTAACAGCATGATATTTTATACTTATAGTTTATCAACACCCTGAAATCACTCTCTTAGCAATATTTGTTTAACAAGAATTCTGATGCAAAAATCAATGTGCAGTCCTTCATTAAAAGAGATATAATAGTCAGTTTCGAATTATTGATAAATTCAATTTAATTTAAAGAAGTAGCATTGTGCAAGATGCTTGTGTTATCAACGCATGCCACTAGTAAAAGCTATTACTGTTTCAGAGATATATACTATTTTGCTGTGCATGCCCTGGACACCAGCATTCAAACACTGCATCAGCTCTGAGCAAACAGTAGGTTGTATGATGCAAATGCAGTAACAACTGATATGAATTATATCACCCCTTTATATCGGAAATGGCCCAGTGCATGCACAGCAGATTTGCAATAGTCCATTAAACAGCATTTTTTTTTCTTGATCAACATAACATTAATGAACTAATTAATTAATTTTCGATTCAACTTGAATAATGTGTGTTTGGAACATGGGCTGGCGGAAAAATCTATTCTTCAAAAATTTGCGGTTCGTGCTTTTCGATCATTTGGGGTTGTCAAAATTTCAGTCATCGGTTTGTTCAAGAGAATTTTGTTCAAGACGAAATTCATTGCATCTTATTAAAGCCTTTGGGAAGCCTGCAAAACATTCCATTTACCCACTATATTAAACTGCTAGGGAATGCCAAGAAATCCAAACCTTCATTGCTAACTGGGACATAAGAACATTCAGGAACTGGAACAAGTTTACAAAGAGAAATCAAACAAAAACTAGTAAACTAGATAGGTTGTCCTGAGAGTACATAAACCTCAAAATTACACCTCCACGGGAGGAAGAGTGCAGCAGGTGCCTGGAACCCCTTGGACACAGTGGCCAGCAGTTTCCTGAGGATTTGGCATTGACGGAAGTGACCACCACAGAATACGGAGGGCAGAAGCAGCACCAAACTTACTGAGCTAGATTGGTAGGCCTGACAGTAAATAAATCTGAAAAATACACCTCAAGGGGAGGAGTAGGAAGGGAACAGTTGCTGGACACAGAGGCCAACAATTCCCTGAAGATTTGGCATTTAAAATTTAAAATGTTTATATATATATATATATATATATATATATATATATATATATATATATATATATATATATATATATATATAGTCATGGCCAAAATATATATACATATACATGATTATATATAGATACAGTGAGGGAAAAATTATTTGATCCCCTACTGATTTTGTACGTTTGCCCACTGACAAAGAAATGATCAGTCTATAATTTTAATTGTAGGTTTATTTGAGCAGTGAGAGACAGAATAACAACAAACAATCTAGAGAAACTCATTTAAAAAGTTATACATTGATTTGCATTTTAATGAGTGAAATACGTATTTGAGCCTTTTGCAAAACATGACTTAGTACTTGGTTGCAAAATCCTTGTTGGTATTCACAGAGGTCAAACGTTTCTTGTAGTTTACCACCAGGTTTGCACACATTTCAAGAGGGATTTTGTCCCACTCCTCTTTGAGGCTGACGTGTGGCAACTTGAACCTTCAGCTCCCTCCACAGATTTTCTATGAGATTAAGGCCTGGAGACCGGCTAGGCCACTCCAGCACCTTAATGTGCTTCTTCTTAAGCCACTCCTTTGCTGCCTTAGCCATGTGTTTTGGGCCATTGTCATGCTGGAATACCCATCCATGACCCATTTTCAATGCCCAAGCTGAGGGAAGGAAGTTCTCACCCAAGATTTAACGGTTTCCAATGGTTTAATGTTTCCACCTCCATGTTTGACGGTGGGGATGGTGTTCTTGAGGTCATAGGCAGCATTCCTCCTCCTCCAAACACAGCGAGATGAGTTGATGCCAAAGAGCTTGATTTTGGTCTCATCTGACCACAACACTTTCACCTAGTTCTCCTCTGAATCATTCAGATGTTCATTGGCAATCTTCAGACAGGCCTGTACATGTGCTTGTCAGGGTGCCAGGAATCAGACTGAGACGAGAAGTGAAAAAATAATCACACCTTTAATAATAGCAAAACAATAATAAAAAGTCCACAAGTCAAATAACAAGCCAGGAATCAAAACCAGAGCTGGTAGTCAGACGAGCCGAGTCAGGAGCCAAAGTGAATAGTCAGACGAGCCGGAATCAGGAACAAGGAAAACAGCAGAGTCAGGAACAAGCCAGGGATCAGGAACCAGGAAGGACATCAGGCAGCCAGGTAATACACAGGAACTCTCACAAACAGGTCTGAGACAACGCATAAAGCCTACTGAACAGAGGCCCTTTAAATAATAAGTGATGACATCACAATTCTGAGACTGCATCCTGTCTCACATGGATGATGCACAGCAATCTGGCCATAAAAGGAAGTGCAGGAATTGAGCAGCATCCCCCACAATGCACCATAGTCAGGAAGAGAGGTGAGTAAAATGGCTGCCAGCAGCACATGGCAAACACAACAGGGAAAAAACCCTGACAGTACCCTCCCCTCAATGACCCCTCCCCTGCGGGAGGACAAAAGGCTTATTGGGGAAACGAGCATGGAAGGCATGGAGGAGGGCGGGAGCATGAACATCAGAGGAGGGAACCCAAGAATGCTCCTCCGGACCGTAGCCTCTCCAGTGAACCAAATACTGTACATGGCCCCTGGACATACGAGAGTCAATAATGTTGCTGACCTCATACTCCTCATGGTTGTCAACAAAGATAGGACGGGGACGAGGCAACACAGTGGTAAACCGATTACAAACCAATGGTTTCAAGAGGGAGACATGAAAAACATTGGAGATGCGCATAGCAGGAGGAAGGTCAAGAGCGTAGGCCACAGGATTAACCCGTCAGAGTATTCGAAAAGGACCAACATAACGGGGAGCCAATTTATTGGAAGGCACACAAAGGTTCAAGTTGCGGGAGGACAGCCAAACTCTCTCACCAACCTGGTTGGAAGGTACGGGCAGACGCCTACGATCAGCCTGGAACTTTTGGCGCTGCATAGAACGATGAAGGCAATCCTGAATCTGCACCCATGTGGAACGGAGTTGTCGGAGATGCTCCTCCAAAGCCGGAATACCCTGAGACATGAATGAATCGGGCAACAAGGATGGTTGAAACCCATAGTTCACCATGAACGGGGATAACTTGGAGGAAGCATTAATAGCACTATTACAAGCAAACTCTTCCCAAGGTAACAGTTCAGACCAATTATTGTGGTGATCTGAGACATAGCAATGGAGGAACTATTCCAGAGCTTGATTAGACTGTTCCGCAGCCCCATTGGATTGAGGGTGATATGCAGAGGAGAAGGAAAGCTGGATCCCCATTTGAGCACAAAAGGAACGCCAAAATCTGGAGACAAACTGGCTACCCTGGTCCGACACTATCTCCTTGGGTAACCCATGTAAACGGAAGACCTCCCGGGCAAAAATTGAAGCAAGCTCCTGAGCGGTAGGCAGCTTCATTAAGAGAATGCAATGTGACATTTTTGAAAAACGGTCAACCACCATAAGGATAACAGTATTGCCATTGGAAACAGGGAGCTCGACAATGAAGTCCATGGAAAGATGTGTCCAAGGACGCTCACCATTAGCAATAGGTTGAAGAAGACCCACAGGAAGACGTTGAGGAGTCTTATTCTGTGCACAAACTGAGCAGGAGGCAACATACGCAGCAACATTAGAACGAAGACCTGGCCACCAGAATTGTTGAGTGACAGACCAAATCATTTGGTTCTTGCCTGGGTGACCTGCGGCTTTAGGATAGTGGTAAGTGTGCAAAAGTTTAGTTCGAAGATTCTCAGGAACAAAACACTTACCACTAGGTTTCTCAGGAGGTGCATTGGTTTGTGCAGCCAGGATCTCCTCCCCCAAGGGAGAAGTCAAATTAGTACGTATTGTAGCCAAAATAGGTACAGACTCCTCCTTGGACAGAGGCGAAAATTGTTGAGAGAGGGCAACAGCCCTAACATTCTTACTACCAGGCAGGTAGGAGACCACATAATTAAACCAAGACAAAAATAGCGCCCATCTGGCCTGTCGGGGCGACAAACATTTTGCTTCAGATAGATAAGTTAAATTCTTGTGGTCAGTAAGAATGAGCACTGGCACGCTAGTACCCTCGAGAAGATGCCTCCATTCCTTAAGTGCCAAAATTATGGCCAGTAATTCCCTGTCGCCAATTTCATAATTGCACTCCGCTGGAGACAATTTCTTAGAGAAGAAACCACACGGATGCAAGGAACCGTCAGGCATAAGATGTTGAGATAAGAGGCCACCTACTCCAGTCTCAGACGCATCGACCTCAAGAACGAAAGGCAGGACAGGGTTAGTATAAGCCAGAACTGGAGCGGCAGCAAAAGCAGTCTTAAGACTATCAAAGGCCTTAATGGCAATAGGTGACCAATGGAGTGGATCATTCTCTGCTCCCCTTCTGATGTCACCTGTCGCCCATTTCCCATCTCAGACCACCATCTGCTCACCTATAATCTCAATGTACAGGCTAAACCTATTTCTACCCCCCGCCTCTGCACCTGTAGAAATCTGCACACTGTGGATCCTCTCCAACTTTCTAACCTTATTCAAAAACGCCTTCCCCACACTTCCATGGTATCCTGCCCTGACCTTGCTACAAACCACTATAACAATACTCTTTCCTCTGCACTCGACACCCTTGCTCCTCCACAAATAGGCAAAACCCCAAGTCGTCAGCTCCAGCCCTGGCACTCTCAGCAAACACGCTTTCTACAAAAATGCTCCAGTGTTGCTGAACGTGCATGGAGGAAATCCCACTCTGAACACGATTTCCTACACTATAAGTTCATTCTTTATTCTTACTCCTCTGCCCTTCACTTAGCCAAGCAAAACTACTTCTCTTCTCTCATATCTTCTCACTCCTCAAACCCTAAACGTCTCTTCTCCACTTTCAACACTCTCCTCTATCCACCTGCACCACCCCCCTCATCTGACTTTAGTGCTCAAGACTTGGCAGATTACTTTTTCAACAAAACACTTACCATCAGAAGCAACATCCCACCACAAGACTGCAACCTTTCAACTGCGCCCACGGTCACCACCTCCAACACTCTCAGTACCTTCCCCCCAACCACTGAGAATGAAGTGAGTTCCCTAATATCTTCCTCACACCTTACTACATGCCCCCTTGACCCTATCCCTTCACATCTAATACCCTCTCTGTCCTCTACCCTCACCCCAGCTCTTACTCACATATTCAACCGATCCCTTACTACTGGTTCATTTCCATCATCCTTCAAACATGCAAAGGTCACCCCCATCCTCAAAAAACCCTCCCTCGACCCCAATTCTCCTGCAAACTACCGCCCCATATCACTACTTCCGCTAGCTTCTAAAGTCCTGGAAAAACTAGTTTTCAATCGCCTAACACACTTCCTATCCTCCAACTCACTGCTTGACCCCCTGCAATCTGGCTTCAGTCCCCAACACTTAACTGAGACTGCCCTCACCAAGGTTACTAACGATCTTCTTTCTGCTAAAAACAATGGCCACTATTCTATACTTATCTTACTTGACCTGTCTGCTGCCTTTGACACTGTTGACCATCCCCTCCTCTTACGGACTCTCAGCTCCCTTGGGCTCTGTGACATTGCCCTCTCCTGGATCCACTCTTATCTCTCTAATAGGTCCTTTTCTGTCTCATTTGCTGGTGAATCATCCTCTCCACTGCCTCTGTCTGTTGGAGTATCTCAAGGCTCTGTTCTAGGCCCTCTACTCTTCTCTATTTATACTTCCTCGCTGGGTCAACTTATTAGTAGCTATGGCTTCAACTATCACCTCTATGCTGATGATACTCAGATCTACCTATCCACTCCTGCACTCTCTCCGTCTGTACTTTCCCACATCAGCAGCTGCTTATCTGGCATTTCTTCCTGGATGGCCTCTCACCACCTAAAAATCAACATGTCCAAGACTGAGCTTCTTCTAATCCCCCCAACTAATTCTACTCCAGTTTCTAACTTTACTATCACTGTGAGTGACACCACTATCTCCCCATCACCCCAAGTCTGCTGCCTTGGAGTTACACTCGACTCCAATCTGTCCTTCATACCCCACATCCAATCGCTCTCTTCATCCTGTCGCAACCACCTACGCAATATCTCCAAAATTCGTCCTTTTCTGAGTGCTGAAACTACTAAACAGCTAATCCATTCCCTAGTAATTTCCCGGCTTGACTACTGTAACAACCTACTAACTGGCCTTCCTCTCTCCCGCCTCTCCCCCTTCAATCCATCCTAAATGCCTCTACTAGGCTAATCCACCTCTCCCGACGCTCTTTATCTGCCGCACCCCTCTGTGAGTCCCTTCACTGGCTCCCCATTCACAGCAGAATTAAATTCAAAATTCTCACTTTGACCTACAAAGCCCTTACCAATGCAGCCCCCCCATACTTGTCCTTACTCATCAACAAATATACTCCAGCCCGTCCCCTAAGATCCAACAACAATCTACTCCTTGCCTCTTCTACCATCACCTCCTCTCATGCTAGACTACAGGACTTCTCTCGTGCGGTACCAACCCTCTGGAACGCACTTCCTCGTGCTGTCAGACTTTCCCCCAACCTCTCCTCCTTTAAACACTCCCTAAAGACCTTCTTGTTCAGGGAAGCCTATAACATAATCAGTAGCTAATGAATTCCACTTGCCTAATAGTTGCCCTCATCTAACTTCACACTAACATCATTCCCACCTTTGCAGTCCCCACCTCCTGTTTCTCACCCTACTACCCATTTAGACTGTAAGTTCCCACGGGAACAGGGCTCCCAATTCCTCCTGTATTTGTTTGTTAAATTTTGTCTGGTGTCTCATATTGTACTGTCCTTTTATCTTTGTTACCTATGAACAGCGCTGGGGAATCTGTCGGCGCTTTATAAATAAAGAATAATAATAATAATAATAATAATAATAATAATAATTCTCTTTACGGGTCATGTCTGTGATAGGTTTGACCAAGGAAGAAAACTTTTTAATAAACTTTCTATAGTAATTGGCGAACCCCAAAAAATGTTGAATAGACCAAAGACCAACTGGGCGAGGCCACTGCAGAACTGCAGATAACTTGTCAGGATCCATGGAGAACCCTGCAACGGAGATAACATAACCTAGGAAGGTTACTTGAGTCTGATGGAACTCACATTTCTCGAGTTTACAAAACAGGCCATTCTCACGTAGTCTCTGAAGAACTCGTGTAAATCGAACGATGAGCCTCAAGTGTGGGTGAGTGTATGAGGATGTCGTCTAAGTACACCACAACACACTGTTGCAACATATCTCGTAGGACATCATTAATAAATTACTGAAAAACAGCAGGCACTTTACATAGGTCAAAGGGCATTAAAAGATACTCATAATGCCCGCTCCTGGTGTTAAATGCTGTTTTCCATTCGTGGCCCTCCTTAATCCTAATGAGACTGTACGCTCCTCTAAAATCAAGTTTAGTAAAGACCGTAGCTCCCTTGAGGCGGTCAAAGAGTTCCGTAATAAGCGGAATAGGGTAAGCAATAGCATTCTTAATGGTAAGACGATTAAGACCCCTATAATTGATACATGATCTTAACTCGCCACCCTTTTTCTTCACAAAGAAGAAGCCAGCCCCTGCAGGAGAGCAGGATTTGCAGATGATCCCCCGCGACAGAGCATCGGCAACATACTCCTCAATAGCACAATTCTCTGCAACAGACAGAGGGTACACCCGGCCCCGAGGAGGAATGGCTCTGGGTTGCAGTTCTATGACACTTTGGTCCAAATGTGCAGTGCGAGTCAGCAGGGTTTGCAGGGCTAGTGCAAATTGATCCAAGCGGTGATCCTGTACATCCATCCTGGAAATGATGGCAGGTAAAGGTGGATTATTAGCACCATCAGGATTCATGGCCTTTGCGTAATGTCAGGGTGCCAGGAATCAGACTGAGACGAGAAGTGCAAAAATAATCACACCTTTAATAATAGCAAAAAAATAATAAAAAGTCTACAAGTCAAATAACAAGCCAGGAATCAAAACCAGAGCTGGTAGTCAGACGAGCCGAGTCAGGAGCCAAGCGAATAGTCAGATGAGCCGGAATCAGGAACAAGGAAAACAGCAGAGTCAGGAACAAGCCAGGGATCAGGAACCAGGAAGGACGTCAGGCAGCCAGGTAATACACAGGAACTCTCACAATCAGGTCTGAGACAACGCAAAGGCAAAGCATACTGAACAGAGGCCCTTTAAATAATAAGTGATGACATCACAATTCTGAGAGTGCATCCTGTCTCACATGAATGATGCACAAAAGTCTGGCCATAAAAGGAAGTGCAGGAATTGAGCAGCATCCCCCACAATGTACCATAGTCAGGAAGAGAGGTGAGTAAAATGGCTGCCAGCAGCACATGGCAAACACAACAGGGAAAAAACCCTGACAGTGCTTTCTTGAGCAGGATTTCAGTCCTTCACGGCGGAGTGTGTTACCAATTGTTTTCTTGGTGATTATGGTCCCAGCTGCCTTGAGATCAGTGACAAGATCCTCCCGTGTAGTTCTGGGATGATTCCTCACCTTTCTCTTGATCATTGAAACTCCACAAGGTGAGATCTTGCATGGAGCCCCAGAGCGAGGGAGATTGACAGTTATTTCGCGCTTCTTTTATTTGCGAATAATTGCCACCAACTGTTGTCACCTTCTCATCAAGCTGCTTGGTGATGGTCTTGTAGCTCATACCAGCCTTATGTAGGTCTACAATCTTGTCCCTTACATCCTTGGACAGCTTTTTGGTCTTGGCCATGGTGGAGAGTTTGGAATCTGATTGATTGATTGCTTCTGTGGACAGGTGTTTTTTATACAGATTACCTGAGATTGGGAACACTCCCTTTAAGATAATGCTCCTAATCTCAGCTCGTTACCTGTATAAAAGACACCTGGGAGCCAGAAATCTTGCTGATTGATAGGGGATCAAATACTTGTTTCACTCATTAAAATGCAAATCAATTTATAACTTTTTGGAAATGCGCTTTTCTGGATTTTTATTGTTGTTATTCTGTCACTGTTCAAATAAACCTACCATTAAATTTATAGACTGATCAATTTCCGGTGGGCGGGACAGCTGACTGGCAGCAGAAAACAAGAGCTCAGTGCTTCTCAACTATGAAAGTTAATCTTTTTGCCTGATCTTGCTGCCATTCGGCCCCCCACAGATTAATGTCTTGCTAGGGCATCGTTAGCTAACTTCATTGCTGTGAAGGGCTCAACATCCATGCAGCATTCCGACTATGTTAATTGTACACCGCAACTGATCCTATAACTACAAGAGTGGAGCCGACATCTGCCCCATAGTGTGTCAGGAGGTAAATACCTGTGCAGAACGGTAACAGGCTTTGACCGACGGCCACATCGACTGGCCATGTGGGAGGCAACCAGGCCGCACCATGACCTGAAACTTCACCGGACCCTGCAAACAGTCAAGGAGGCTGACTACACCCCGCACACGCAAGTACCAGAGATTGACCCGCAATATTGAGCTGGAGGGTAGAATTTGAAAAACCGGCTGACCGGCCCTGTGAAGATTATTCAGCTCTCAGGGCACTATTGCCCGGACACCCGTATTATTAAAGCCTCAGGCAATAACAGGCTTACATGCACACATATATCTCTATCCCTGGTGGGAGCATACTCGTCATACAGTATATTATCACAAATTGAACACTGTCATTTAAAAACAGTCATTATTAAACACAGCACTGGTGCATAACTGTTTTGTATAGGCTGACCCCTGTCATACTGTGCCCCAGCTGTGAATAAGCATCTGCAGTGGGCATAGACTTCACCAACCCCACTGGGGAACCTGTTTGGCCTATAACCTTATCTGTGACGTACTTCAGTAGGGGTACCTATAGACACTTGTTGGATCTATTAGATATTTATATTACCTAGCAGCGTACCATTTCCTACTTTCTATATCAACATGAAAGTGGACCAATACTTTCAGAAGCTACTACCCACCCAGGATAACAAAATGAGCCACAAGTCTAAAACAGCGGATAAAATGACACACCATACGGCCGACGTACACTCAGAGATAACCCAGTACCCTGATCTTTTCAACTCCCAAGGCGGGGATCAATCCAATCTCATGCAAGAATTAAAATCCTTCTTTTTACCTTCTTCCTTCTTTTTACCTAAGATTGATTCCTTACAAGCAGAAGTGGATAACTTAACTAGTGAAGTGCGACACTTCTCCTCCTGCCTTTCAACCGCAGTGAACCGCATCTCAGATGTGGAAGACAGGCAATACAGTGTGGACATTTCCATCAAAAAACTCCTGAAGCAGAACCAACACCTTCTGGACAGGGTTGAAGACCTGGAGAACCGGAGTCGTCGCAATAATTTCCATATTGTTGGAGTCCCTGAAGTGATCAAAGGCAAGGCTCTTATGGAGTTTGTGGCTCTGACTTTCCCTAAACTACTGGGTGTTCATGCTGATCGTCTCCCTATAGACGTAGAGAGAGCCCACAGAGTGGGTCCTGACAACCTCCCAAATACCAGTAGCAGACCTAGACAGGTGATTTTCAAATGTCTAAATTTCCAGGAGAAGATCCTTATTCTCCAGGCCTACTGAACGCAGAAGGAAGTAAAGTTTGACTCTAGCCATCTTCTGCTGTTTCAAGACTACTCAATGGAAGTCACCAGGCGAAGTTACCATGATACTCTTCACTACGTAGACAGATATGTATAACATGCTTGTGATATTCGTACTGTTGATTATTGTCACCAAAATACATAAGCTGCTTTGCTGCTGGCCTTTTTTGACTTTGAAGAATTTAGTTATTGTTTTTAGATGACTAATGCAAGAGGTCTTGAACAACCGCTTTTCCCAAAAGTTAACCCCTTTGTGAGTTATCCTGAATCCCAGGTTATTTTGGCTAAGGCCTGGAGCCATATTCACATACCCAGGACAGCATATTATGTGTTAAGGGTTGCCCCTCGACTATTTCTCCCCCTTTACTGCATACCCACAATTACAACCCATTATGTTTATGCTCCTGGGAGAAGCTCCTTTAAAGGCTATACGCTTCGTGCCATGCTAGAATCACATATATATCCCCCATGGAGGCATCTCAAGTGCCCGGAGCCCCTAATTGCCTCGTTTTTTTAATTTTGCACTTGTTCATATTTATACCAAGGGGATTACGGTTTACTGATGTTTAAGAAGCTATTGTTGATGTTATTGTTTTCAGGACACTCGCTACTATATAGAGAGATATATATAACATGCTTGTGATATTTTTACTATTGATTATTGTCACCAAAATGTATAGGCTGTATTGCTGTTTGCCTTCTCTGACCATGAAGAATTTAGTTATTGATTTTAGATGTTTACTTGTATTAGAGGTTATGGTCACAGTTTTTTCTAGGTTTAGTGACTACCTCCTATGGTTCATGAATAATGCATGGGACCTTACACAACTGAATCTCCCAAAAGCTAACTCCTTTGTTAAAAATCCTGACTCCCAGGTTACCTTAGCTAGGGCCTGGAGTCATAATCACATACCCAGGATAGCATATGCTTGCTTTTCACCTATTTCACCCTCCTACACTGCATACCCACAGACACCACTCACTATGTCCATGCTCCTGGGAGAAGCGCTGCTAGAGGCTATACATTTAATACTGTGCTGGAATCACATATATATATCCCCCATGAAGGCAGTTTTTGTGCCCTGAGCCCCTATTGTCTCGCCTTATGAGCATCGCACATGTTTACATTCTTACTAATTATCAGAAGGTTGAAGGGGATTACAGTTTATTGGTGTTTAAAATGTCATTGTTGATGCTGTGGTGTGTCTCTCGCCCTGCTTTAAGTCTATGCCGCACGATATTCATGATGCAAGGTTCTGTTGTGCTCTAGTGTTTAGGGTAATCTGCCTGATAACAATCACAATTTTTATTTGGCCCATTTCTCCGCCAGGTCCATTAGGGACTCACTTAATGTGGAGGTACTTGTTTCCATACCCACTCCCGGACTATGACACATTGCTCTTAGGGAATGATTCTCTGCCTTTACTCAGGGAGCCCCTGTCTGTATGCTCACTGCAACAACTTTACCTAATGTGTGCTGAAAAATACCTGAACTCTCTGCCCCAACAACTGTTCCCCCTACTGCCGCCTCACCTCCTATCTCTGAGTGCCCACACAATATCCGCTGTGCCCGATCCTCTGTAATGACCAATAATGGCCAATAATGGCCCTTACATTATTTACATGGAATGTGGGAGGCATTAACTCCCCCATTAAGAGGAAAACTATTTTAACTCACCTCCGTAGGCTCAATTCTGACATTGCCTTCCTTCAGTAGACCCACCTTACAGACAGGGAGCATGAGAAGTTGTGTAGTGATTGGGTGGGACACATAGATTATTTATCCTTCCAGAGTAGTAGTAGGGGGTTAGCTATTCTGTTTGGTAGGAGACTCCAGGCGAAAATTCTGAACACAATTACTGACCCTGACAAGATTTCTTATTGTCAAGTGTCTATCAACAATGTTAACTACACACTCTGCAACATATATGCTCCCAACACTAATTCTCTACTCTTTTGGAAAACATTGGTTCAGGCCCTGTCACTAAGTTTATCCTGGGGGGGAGTTTAACCCCACACCCGACTTTGGATAGATCATGGCCGACTGAGGACCTGACTAATAAAAGCATTCTCCACTATAAGGGAACGTTTGAACTTAAGGTTTTGGGACTTCTTTGTGACACCCTGGCCGTGTGTGATATTTGGCGTAGGCGACACCCTGATGATAGGGATTTTACATGTCTCTCCAAGTCTAATTCATCCCTTTCTAGATTGGATCTCTTCCTTATCTCAGGTTCCCTGGTCTCTCAGGTCAAATCTGATAAAATCCACAACATAATCATTTCCGACCACGCACCCGTGGGACTCACAGTGGGTGTTTTTCCTACTAGACCCAACAGGAACATTTTGCGTTTCCCTTCCTACCTTCTTGAATCTGAATCTTTTCAAAAACACCTTATTCATGCCTGGAATGATTATTGCACTGATAACCTTTCGCATTCCTCTAACCCACAACTTTTCTGGGAGACTCTCATACCTAGCCAACTTGAAACACAAATTCCAATATAGATATAATACGTTACAAGATAACCTAGGGCAGGCCTATTTAAAATACTGCACTCTAAAAACCCACCCTGCATATGATAATTACATTGTTGCCAAGATGGAAATAGATACCTTTACCCAGCAGTAGGCTGCTACTGGCCTTCTGAAATCAGCGGGTAGATTTTACCATTTTGGCGTAAAATCTGGTAAGCTTCTAGCCACACTGGTGAAGGCGCAATCAGTAAGGAAGGATAAAGCTGCTCTGAAACATGGAGGGAAAGTCTTCTGGACTCCTTTAGAGGTGGCCGGCTGTTTGACAGATTATTTCTCTAACATATAAAAAGCAGCAACCGAAATCCCCTGACTCCTCCCATACCTTTTGGCAAACACTTACCCTCCTCCACCTCACTCAGGACCAATTGACGCACTGAATGTCCCAATAACTTTAGAGGAAATTCAATGTACCATTAAGTCCCTGTCCTTAGGGAAAGCCACGGGTCCGGATGGACTCCCTACTGAGTTCTACCAGATACTGCTACCCCAGGTATCTCCAACTCTTTCCAACCTATTTAATAGCATGTTTATATGAGCGGGGAGACCATCTGGATCTTTTACATCAGCCCTTATTACCTTAATCCCAAAACCAGGAAAAGACCATGCACTTCCTAAAGCGTTCCATACAATATCTTTATTAAACACAGACTACAAAATTTTGATGAAAATACTGGCCAATCACTTGAAGGGGATCCTCCCTTTTTTGGTGCACCCTGATCAATCCGGGCTTGTTCAGGGTAGATCTTTTGTAGTCAACTTAAGAAAGGTTCTCCACGCCCTCAATCACTTCTGGACCAAACCCACTGCTGAACACTGGGATGGGGTTCAGGAGTCCTTCCTGCTGTCCTTGGATGCAAAGAAGGCCTTCGATAGAGTCGAGTTGTCCCACCTCTTTCACACCCTTCAGCAATTTCACTTTGAAGGCCCTTTCCTTGATTTTATCTGCAAGCTCTACTGCACCCCCGCTGCAAGAATTTTGGTTAATGGTCTCAACTCCTCAAACTTTACTCTGGAAAGGGGTACGTGCTAGGGCTGCCCACTTGCCCCCCTATTGTTAGATCTAACCCTAGAACCACTTGCCTTAAATTAAAACAAATCTTCCCTGGAATAGCTATAGGAAACACCAACATACACATGGCCCTATATGCTGATGACATGTTACTCTTTGTCAGCAATCCCTCTCTTTATGTCCCAAAAATTATTGATACCTTGAATATCTTCGGAGACTTCTCAGGGTACAAAATAAACATGCCGAAATCCGAAATACTATGGCTCACAAATAACAATCCGGATAGGGGAAGCTACCCTTTTGTCACACAACCTAGTGCCCTCACCTACTGTTGTTGCTAGCCTACCTTCCGGCATCAAGAAAAACTTTATGTACGGGGATGCTCTGAGGGTGTGGAGGTTAGCATTTATATTCCTGGGAAATATGTCCCCCCCACCTAGATATATTCCACTGATGGGAAATAAGGATTTCTCTTGTAAGGTGTATCCAGTCCACGGATTCATCCATTACTTGTGGGATATTCTCCTTCCCAACAGGAAGCTGCAAGAGGATCACCCACAGCAGAGCTGTCTATATAGCTCCTCCCCTAACTGCCACCTCCAGTCATTCTCTTGTAGCTCTCGACAAGGGAAGTAGCTAGAGAGATGTGGTGAATTAGTGTAGTTTATCTTCAATCAAAAGTTTGTTATTTTTAAACAGTGCCGGCGTTGTACTGTTTTTATACCTCAGGCAGAAATTAGAAGAAGAATTTGCCTGAGGTTTTTGATGATCTTAGCAGGTTGTAACTAAGGTCCACTGCTGTTCTCACACATAACTGAAGAGTATGGGGAAACTTCAGCTGGGAGAATGGCCTGCAGAATTAACTGCCCTGAGGTATGTTCAGTATATTATTTCTAGAGGATGATAAGAACTAAAAAATGCTGACAGTGCCTGATATAGTTAAGGTAAGCCTGATTGCAGTGATTTAATAAACGACTGGCATCATGCTTGCAGTAAAGGGTAATTTTCATATTACTTTCTTTTACGGCTTAGTATGTAAAACGTTTGCATATCTATATAAAGAACGTTTTTTACTGAGGTGATAAATCTTTATTTGGGGCCAAGTTTCCACATGGCTGTTATTTTACTCCTAGGAATAGTTTTTTAAGGCCCTCTGACTTTGAGTGCATGGTGGGAGGGGCCTATTTTTGCGCTCTAATTGCGCAGTTGTTTTTACATTCTGAGACATCCAGCTTCCCTGAAGGAGTCCCCTGACATATTGGATCTCTGTAAAGGGTTTTTGTGCCTACAAAAGTCTTATGGGAAGGTAGGAGCCACAGTAGAGCTGTGGCAGTTTGTTTGTGACTGTTATAACGGTTTTTACCATTTCGTGCTTAGTTTTTTAACCTGAGGGGTTAATCATCTATTTGCAAGTGGGTGCAATGCTATTTTAGTCTATTATATACACTGTAAAAATTTCAAAGAGTTAACTGCTTTTTTCACTGTTTTGCAGTTTTTGTGTTTGTTTTTTTCCCTTAAAGGCACAGTACCGTTTTTTATATTCTGCTTTTTCACATTAATTAAAGTGTTTTCAAAGCTTGCTGGTCTCATTACTAGTCTGTTAAACATGTCTGACATAGAGGAAACTCCTTGTTCATTATGTTTAGAAGCCATTGTGGAACCCCCTCTTAGAATGTGTATCAAATGCACTGATCTTACTATAAGTTATAAAGATCATATTCTGGCTTTAAAAGATTTATCACCAGAGGAAATTGACAAGGGGGAAGTTATGCCGACAAACTCTCCCCACGTGTCAGAGCCTTTAACTCCCGCTCAAGGGGCGCCAAGTACATCTAGTGCGCCCATTGCGTATACTTTACAAGACATGGCGGCAGTTATGAATCATACTCTTACAGAAGTATTGTCCAAACTGCCAGGGTTACAAGGAAAGCGAGACAGCTCTGGGGCTAGAACAAATACAGAGCTCTCTGACGCTTTAGTAGCTATGTCTTATATACCCTCACAATGTGCAGAAGCCGAAGAAGGAGAGCTTCTATCTGTGGGTGATTTTTCTGACTCAGGGAAGACACTTCAACCTGAATCTGATATGTCTACATTTAAATTTAAGTTTGAACACCTCCGCATGTTGCTCAGGGAGGTTTTAGCAACTCTGGATGACTGTGACGCCATTGTAGTCCCAGAGAAATTGTGTAAATTGGATAAATACTACGCAGTGCCTGTTTACACTAATGTTTTTCCAATACCTAAGAGGTTTTCAGAAATTATTACTAAGGAATGGGATAGACCAGGTGTACCGTTCTCTCCCCCTCCTGTTTTTAACAAGATGTTTCCCATAGATGCCGCTACACAGGACTTGTGGCAAACGGTCCCTAAGGTGGAGGGAGCAGTCTCTACTCTAGCGAAGCGTACAACTATCCCTGTCGAGGACAGTTGTGCTTTTCTAGATCCAATGGACAAAAAATTAGAGGGTTACCTTAAGAAAATTTTTATTCAACAAGATTTTATTCTCCAGCCCCTTGCATGCATTGCCCCTGTCACTGCTGCTGCGGCCTTCTGGTTTGAGTCTCTAGAAGAGGCTCTACAGGTAGAAACCCCATTGGATGATATCCTTGACAAGCTTAAAGCTCTTAAGCTAGCCATTTCATTTGTTTCTGATGCCGTTGTTCATTTAACCAAACTAACGGCTAAGAACTCAGGTTTTGCTATTCAGGCGCGTAGGGCGCTATGGCTTAAATCCTGGTCAGCTGACGTTACTTCAAAGTCTAAGCTTCTCAACATTCCCTTCAAGGGGCAGACCCTATTCAGGCCTGGACTGAAGGAGATCATTTCTGATATTACTGGAGGAAAAGGTCACGCCCTTCCTCAGGAAAGGTCCAACAAATTAAGGACCAAACAGTCTAATTTTCATGCCTTTCGAAACTTCAAGAGTGGCACAGCTTCAACTTCCTCTAATATAAAACAAGAGGGAAATTTTGCCCAGTCCAAGCCGGTCTGGAGACCTAACCAGGCTTGGAACAAAGGAAAGCAGGCCAAAAATCTGCCTCTAAAATAGCATGAAAGATCATCCCCCGATCCGGTAACGGATCTAGTAGGGGGCAGACTTTCTCTCTTCGCCCAGGCTTGGGCAAGAGATGTCCAGGATCCCTGGGCGTTGGAAATTGTGTCCCAGGGATATCTTCTGGACTTCAAAGCTTCTTCCCCAAAAGGAAGATTTCATCTCTCACAATTATCTGCAAACCAGATAAAGAGAGAGGCATTCTTACATTGTGTTCAAGACCTCCTAGTTATGGGAGTGATCCACCCAGTTCCAAAGGAGGAACAGGGGCAAGGCTTCTATTCAAATCTGTTTGTGGTTCCCAAAAAAGAGGGAACCTTCAGACCAATCTTAGATCTCAAGAGCCTAAACAAATTCCTCAGGGTCCCATCCTTCAAGATGGAGACTATTCGAACCATCCTACCTATGATCCAGGAGGGTCAATATATGACTACCGTGGACTTAAAGGATGCTTATCTGCACATTCCGATACACAGAGATCATCATCGGTTTCTCAGGTTCGCCTTCCTAGACAGGCATTACCAGTTTGTGGCTCTTCCCTTTGGGTTAGCTACGGCACCAAGAATCTTTACAAAGGTTCTGGGGTCACTCCTAGCGGTCCTAAGGCCACGGGGTATAGCAGTAGCCCCTTACCTAGACGACATTCTAATACAGGTGTTGAATTTTCAAATCGCCAGGTCCCATACAGACATTGTTCTGGCATTCCTGAGGTCGCATGGGTGGAAAGTGAATGAAGAAAAGAGTTCTCTATCCCCTCTCACAAGAGTTTCCTTCTTAGGAACTCTGATAGATTCTGTAGAAATTAAGATTTACCTGACAGAGGCCAGGTTGTCAAAACTTCTAAATTCCTGCCGTGTTCTTTATTCTACTTCCTGCCCTTCAGTGGCTCAGTGTATGGAAGTTATCGGCTTAATGGTAGCGGCAATGGACATAGTGCTGTTTGCCCGCCTACATCTCAGACCGCTGCAACTCTGCATGCTCAGTCAGTGGAATGGGGATTACACAGATTTGTCCCCTAAACTAAATCTGGATCAAGAGACCAGGGATTCTCTTCTCTGGTGGCTATCTCGGGTCCATCTGTCCAAGGGTATGACCTTCCGCAGGCCAGATTGGACAATAGTAACGAAAGATGCCAGCCTTCTGGGCTGGGGTGCAGTCTGGAACTCCCTGAAAACTCAGGGCTTGTGGACTCAGGAGGAGACACTCCTTCCGATAAACATTCTGGAACTAAGAGCGATATTCAATGCTCTTCAGGCTTGGTCTCAGCTAGCTGCGGTCAGGTTCATCAGATTTCAGTCGGACAATATCACGACTGTAGCCTACATCAACCATCAAGGGGGAACAAGGAGTTCCCTAGCAATGTTGGAGGTTTCAAAAATAATTCTATGGGCAGAGGTTCACTCTTGCCATCTATCAGCTATCCATATTCCAGGAATAGAGAACTGGGAGGCGGATTTTCTAAGTCGACAGACTTTTCATCCGGGGGAGTGGGAACTCCATCCGGAGGTGTTTGCACGGTTGATTCAACTTTGGGGCAAACCAGAACTGGATCTCATGGCGTCTCGTCAGAACGCCAAGCTTCCTTGTTACGGATCCAGGTCCAGGGATAGATGCTCTAGCAGCGCTTTGGTCTTTCAACCTGGCTTATGTGTTTCCACCATTTCCTCTGCTCCCTCATCTGATTGCCAAGATCAAGCAGGAGAGAGCTTCGGTGATTTTGATAGCACCTGCGTGGCCACACAGGACTTGGTATGCAGATCTGGTGGACATGTCATCCTTTCCACCATTGACTCTGCCGCTGAGGCAGGACCTTCTACTTCAGGGTCCTTTCAACCATCCAAATCTAATTTCTCTGCGTCTGACTGCTTGGAAATTGAACGCTTGATTTTATCAAAATGTGGTTTCTCCGTGTCGGTCATTGATACCTTAATTCAGGCTCGGAAGCCTGTCACCAGGAAAATCTATCATAAGATATGGTGTAAATATCTTCATTGGTGTGAATCCAAGGGTTACTTATGGAGTAAAGTCAGGATTCCCAGGATATTATCTTTTCTCCAAGAAGGATTGGAGAAGGGATTGTCAGCTAGTTCCTTAAAGGGACAGATTTCTGCTCTGTCTATTCTTTTGCACAAGCATCTGGCGGATGTTCCAGATGTTCAGGCGTTTTGTCAGGCTTTAGTTAGAATCAAGCCTGTGTTTAAACCTGTTGCTCCGCCTTGGAGTTTAAATTTAGTTCTTAAAGTTCTTCAATGGGTTCCGTTTGAACCTCTGCATTCCATAGATATCAAGCTTTTATCTTGGAAAGTTCTGTTTCTGGTAGCTATCTCTTCGGCTCGAAGAGTTTCAAAGTTATCTGCCTTGCAGTGTGATTCCCCTTATCTGATCTTCCATGCAGATAAGGTAGTTTTGCGTACCAAACCTGGGTTTCTTCCTAAGGTGGTATATAATAAAAATATCAATCAGGAGATTGTTGTTCTGTCACTGTGCCCTAATCCTTCTTCAAAGAAAGAACGTCTTTTACACAATCTTGACGTGGTTCGTGCTTTAAAGTTTTATTTACAAGCTACTAAAGATTTTCGTCAAACATCTGCATTGTTTGTTGTCTACTCTGGACAGAGGAAAGGCCAAAAGGCTTCAGCAACTTCTTTTTCTATTTGGTTAAGAAGTATAATCCGCTTAGCTTAGCCAGCAGCCTCCTGAAAGAATTACAGCTCATTCCACTAGAGCGGTGGCTTCCACATGGGCTTTTAAAAATGAGGCTTCTGTTGAACAGATTTGTAAGGCGGCGACTTGGTCTTCGCTTCATACTTTTTCTAAATTCTACAAATTTGATACTTTTGCTTCTTCGGAGGCTATTTTTGGGAGAAAGGTCTTACAGGCAGTGGTGCCTTCCATTTAAGTGCCTGCCTTGTCCCTCCCTTCATCTGTGTCCTATAGCTTTGGTATTGGTATCCCACAAGTAATGGATGAATCCGTGGACTGGATACACCTTACAAGAGAAAACAAAATTTATGCTTACCTGATAAATTGATTTCTCTTGTGGTGTATCCAGTCCATGGCCCGCCCTGTCATTTTAAGGCAGGTGTTTTTTATTTTTAAACTACAGTCACCACTGCACCCTATAGTTTATCCTTTCTCTTGCTTGTCTTCGATCAAATGACTGGAGGTGGCAGTTAGGGGAGGAGCTATATAGACAGCTCTGCTGTGGGTGATCCTCTTGCAGCTTCCTGTTGGGAAGGAGAATATCCCACAAGTAATGGATGAATCCGTGGACTGGATACACCACAAGAGAAATAAATTTATCAGGTAAGCATAAATTTTGTTTTCCCGGCAGGAGATGAAACAGCCCCCTTCCGAGTTTGTAGATCACAAGGGATCACATCGGTGGGCACTCTCTTGGACCCTTTATCACACAAGGTCAGGACTTTAAAAACCAGTATAACTTACAAAACTCAAAATTCTATGCCTACCTCCAGGCCTGGCATTCTATCAACACATTGATGGCCCAACACAACGATTTCTGGCAGCTCTCTCCTTTTGCCCACATTCACGTTGCATATAAAATGGGTAGTTTTTCCATATCACCCATCTACCGCCTTCTTAATAGCGCATGCTTCCAAGAATGTTGTGGGAAATATGTTGATTAGGGTACAGAAAGAGGATTTGGGGGACATATCCCTTAGTGACGTACTCACCAGCTTAGACAGAACGAAATCAGCTAGTCTAGTGGTTCATGTTAGAGAAATGCAGATTAGGATGCTGAATAGGGACTACATTACCCCTGCGAGCAGATCCCACTGGAACCAAGACCTGCCAAATCAATGTATCAAATGTTCGCTACCAGGGCCTACACTTAAACATTATTTCTATGAGTGTCCATATGTAAAACAATTCTGGAAACGTCTGCAATACTGGGTTAAAATTACGTTTAAGACTGATCTCTGCTTTGATCCAAAACTAATATTCCTATTTTCATGGGAGGTGCAACACAAACCACTTTATCTAATGCTTATGCTTAGTACTTTGTTGGCACGGCAGTGCATATTGGCACAGTGGATCTCCAAAAAACCACCCACATTGACCCAATTCAAACATAAAATGCTTTGGCAGTTGTTTAATGAAGAATTTTATACTACTTTAGATGCTAAACGAAGGCTGAGACACTTCTTAAACAAATAGCAGAGCTTTATACCGAGCCTCCCCCTGGCCAACAACGGCAGGTGTTAAAACCTTTCCTGCGTCATGATATCTTTGTAGAGGCGATGCTCAGGGGGGAATGGAATAATGTATTTGAATCAACGTAAGTTGGGTATAGAGAGGGGATGTGGGGACAATGACCTTGTTGAGGTTTAACCGGAAATTTCATTCATTATATGTTGTTTGGTTATTGTTAGTGTAATTGTTTAATGGTTTAAAGTAATAGAATTTAAAAAAAGGGAAAAATGGTATAGAAGGATACATGGAGTAAGGAATATAAACAACTCTAATTGCCTTTGGCAGTCATAAGCCTAGACATTGTATGCAAGACCATAAGAGCAATCTAGTGGACTGTTGTATTAGAATGTGTATCATATATGTATTATGTTATATCTCCTTTTGTTAATTGGAGAACAAAAGTCTCTGTACACCTGCATATTTCCATGTGTTTTCTTCTATTAATAAAGAGAATATTAAAAAAAAAAAAATTATAGACTGATCATTTCTTTGTCAGTTTGCAAACATACAAAATTAAATATTTTTTTCTCTTGCTGTAAATACAGATATATATAGGTATGCCTATTTATAAATACATAGAACATGTTCTGCTATGTGCAGAACATTTGAATGTTAAATATTTGCAGTAAATACATAGTTAACACCTTTATTAAATAAGAATATTGCATATTGAATATGCTTTTACATATTTTACACTACTTGACTGCAAAGGGCTCCAATGCATTTCTATACATGTCTTTATATGTGTACATATGTATTTATGTGTTTATATGTGTATACACTCACCGGCCACTTTATTAGGTACACCTGATCAATTGGTTGATAACACCAAATGCTAATCAGCCAATCACATGGCAGCAACTCAATGCATTTAGGCATCTAGACGTGGTGAAGATGACTTGCTGAAGCTCAAACCAAGATTCAGAATGGGGAAAAAGAGTGACTTTGAACGTGGTATAGTTGTTGGTGCCAGACGGGCTGGTCTGAGTATTTCAAAAACTGCTGATCTACTGGGAATTTCCTGCATAACCATCTCTAGGGTTTACAGAAAATGGTCAGAAAAAAGACAAAATATGCAGTGAGCGGAAGTTGTGTGGAAAAAAATGCCTTGTTGGTGTCAGAGGTCAGAGGAGAATGGGCAGACTGGATCGAGATGATAGAAATGCAATAGTGACTCAACTAACCACTCGTTATAACCAAGGTATGCAGAATACTATCTCTGAATGCACAACACGCCGAACCTTGAAGCAGATGGGCTACAGCAGCAGAAGACAACACTAGTTGCCACTCCTGTCAGCTAAGAACAGGAAACTGAGGCTACAGTTTGCACAGACTCACCAAAATTGGACGTTGGAAGAGGATGCTCCGCCTCGGATGTCTTGAAGATGGAGCCGCTCCGCGCCGGATGGATGAAGATAGAAGATGCCGTCTGGATGAAAACTTCTGCCCGTCTGGAGGACCTCTTCTGTCCGGCTTGGATGAAGACTTCTGCCCGTCTGGAGGACCACTTCGCCCGGCTTCTGTAATTTTCTGTAATTTAGTGTTTGTTTGTTTTCGAACTTTAGATAACTTTTTTTAAATTATATTTAATTGTATTTAGTTAAGGTAATTCATTTAATTATAGTGTAGTGTTAGATGTAATTTTAACTTAGGTTAGGATTAATTTTACAGGTAAATTTATCTTTATTTTAACTAGGTAGCTATTAAATAGTTAATAACTATTTAATAACTATTCTAGCTAGTTAAAATAAATACAAAGTTGCCTGTAAAATAAAAATAAATCCTAAGCTAGCTACAATGTAACTATTAGTTATATTGTAGCTAGTTTAGGGTTTATTTTATAGGTAAGTATTTAGTTTTAAATAGGAATAATTTAGTTAATGATAGTTATTTTATTTATATTTATTTAAATTATATTTAAGTTAGGGGGTGTTAGACTTAGATTTAGGAGTTAATACATTTAATATAGTTGTGGCGACGTTGGGGGCGGCAGATTAGGGGTTAATAAATGTAGGTAGGTGTCGGCAATGTTAGGGATGGCAGATTAGGGGTTAATAAAATAAACTAGTGTTTGCGATGCGAGAGGGCGGCGTTTTAGGGGTTTATATATTTTTTATAGTGGCGCCGATGTCCGGTTCGGCAGATTAGGGATTAAACATTTTTATTTAGTGTTTGCGATGTGGGGGGGGGGGCTCGGTTTAGGGGTTAATAGGTAGTTTATGGGTGTTAGTGTACTTTTAGCACTTTAGTTAAGAGTTTTATGCTACAGCGTTAGCCCATAAAACTCTTAACTACTGAATTTTATATGTGGTAGGAGTCTTGCCAGGAGAGGGTCTACCGCTCACTTCTTCCAAGACTCGTAATACCGGCGTTATGCAAGTCCCATAGATAATATAGGATACGCAATTGACGTAAGTGGATTTGCGGTATTTTCGAGTCTGACCAAAAAAGTGAGCGGTACACCTGTCATTTCAAGACTCGTAATACCAGCGGGCATTAAAAAGCAGCATTAGGACCTCTTAACGCTTCTTTTTAACCCTAACGCACAACTCGTAATCTAGCCGACAATGTTCTATTAAGAGATTAATCTTTCAGTTCATGAATTTGGAAATATTCAAGACTTATCATCTCTGAAATCACAAACAAATGGAAAACAACATGCTTGATTTGTCCTCTGAGGTAGGCTGAGTGAATCTTTTTGGGATGTTCTTCAATATTAGCCAAGCACAAGCAAATGCTGTAATTCCTATGTCTTTTGGCAAACACAAATATTTCACTCAGCAGGAATAATCAGAGTTAAGTTAAGGAGAGAAATAACAAAAGCTCAACAGCCCTTAGCAGCTCAGCATGGTACAGAGGGATTTAAACTCTAGCATTTTATCTCTATTGTTATATAAATGAACCAAGAAACTGAAGTTTGCAAGTTAACCTTTTTAAGATGTTTAAAGCCACCTTTGCATAATATTTCTTATTTGTGCTATTTTTTTCAGGATACGTAAATCTTAACATTTAAAAGGGTAATTAGTTATATAGCATGGAGTTGCTTGGATTTGTATTTTGAAATAAAGGACACATTTTAACCAGCTACAGATTTTTGCATACATAATCAAGTATACTTTCTAATTAAAAGTGTACGTTTTCTTAATAATTTATATTTTAAACTCATAAAATTAAGTATGTTTCTACCTTATAAACCTTTAATAATTAATATAAAATGTTAACACCAAAGACCCGTTAATAGGTTAGAATTTAATAACATTTTTGAGCATGAGCAAATGAATAAAATGTTTGAGCTACTTTGACTGAGCCACCTGTGCTAAAGCTGATCTATCCTTATATCTGGCTTATAAATAAATAAATACATTAATTAATTAATTAATTAATTAATTAATTAAATGTTCTCTCTCATCTCTTACTATTCATATCAATTTGAAGTTTATTTATCCCATAATAAAAACACATCAGAAATACCTTTACACAAAGTGGAAAGCACCAAAAAATAGGCAAGTATGACAAAACGACTGGTATTCTACAGACAATATGCCTAATCATATAGATTAGCTGATAAAGTTGTCAAATCTAGGGTTCCACATTAAAAAATGCAGCAAATAAAACTATGGACCTGGCACCTAGAACATTCAACCTTTTGTACTTGACTGCTTTCTGAAGTGAAAATGTTAAGCTGCTTACATAGGGCTTAATTCTATAATGCATTCTGGTCCAACAAGGTTCATCAGTACTTTGAGGTCACTCTGAAAATTTAGAAATGCAAATGTAAGCCCTGCTGGGGCTGATACATTTCTCTTACCCTTACAGGTAAAACGGGGCCAGAAATTAAAAACTTCTGAAGCACTAATCTGCATCTCCCAGAGAATGCAAAATATGGGTATAACAATGACACATACTCCTATGGTAAATATTGGAAATATCCCAAATATATGTTATTGTGAATAGCATGACCCCACAGGAATGTCCACACAGGATATATCAACTTATCCAAGGTAACTACCACAGGATATGCTCTGGAATCCAGTTATTACACTTTTGGATTCCAAAATAATGTAATTAGGCTAATACCTGAAAGGTACTTAACTGAAGAACAATAAATAGAACAATCCTTTGCATCCATGCTGAAAATATAAAAGAATCCTTTCAAATTCCTTCATAAAAATGTGATTTCTAAATGCATCTTCTAAAATATTATAGGTGGAATACTCATGTTTGGACTTTTAATTACGTGCTCGGTCAGACTAAATGGGCCATCAAGGGAACATATAGTTTATTAAAACTAGAAAATTATAAGTGTATAAAAACAGGCATTTGATAAAAATATATACTTCCTGTACTTAAATTTGATAATGAAACTGTTTAACAATATCTGCTGCTACTGATGGTTCAGAAATGGTATTACAGCTAAAAGGGTTTGGCTGTTATTAATATACATGCTTTTCCAGGAACCAATGAGATGTTCAGCTCCGATGGGCCTATCAGAAGACAAGCTCCAATAAGGGCATTCCCAGTTTTCACCAATGATTATAGACTGGAGGTGGGTTTTAATCGCCTGATATAAACCTTTACACAACAAGTGAAGGGGGTGATGCTGCTTAAACTGACTGCTAAATTTACCTGCTACCTGGGATTACAGTCTATAAAGCAAATTTGGACCTGTCATTCACTTCCAGATGTGTATAACCTCATATATGACGGTGAAAAATAATTTATCTGAAAAAGCTGAACTCTCATATGGTTATTTGGTAATGTATTAATGGTTATTTTATATTTTAATAGATTTTAGCAAAGAAATGCTTTATAGCATAGTTAAACTACAGCTGTGAGTTACAAGGTAATTTATTCATATATTTAATATTAATTAGACCAAGGGTAGTAAGTATACTGGTGTTATATATTAAAATTTAGAAATATTTTTTGTATTTTAATGTCATAAGTTAGTTGCAGCTATTGCAATATATTTTAGAATTTGTTTTATTGTGGCTAAATAAGAGGTTGTTTCAGGCCAGATTAATAGGCATATAAATTGGCTGTTAATAATATACAATGTTTGGTGGTTTAATTGAAGTTATATAGAACCATTTGTGGGCTAAATAGTTTAATTATACTTTTCTGAAAGTTCTCCTAGATTTATTGAGATTTAGTAAGATTAGTGTGAAGTATTTTGTTATATGGTTATCTAAGCACTGTTAGGTTAGTAGTCCATATTTTGGCATTGGACTAAGTGTTGTTGGCTAATTATAAATTGTTCTGGTATAATTTCTCTGTGATATTTAATAAGTGATTAATTTTGAGTTAGGTTAATTTTTAGAGATATATTTTATGGTCTGTTTTCTATAGAAAATTGTAACAGAATAAGCACGTACAATTGTTTCATAATCTAGTTTTTACATAAATATAATTCAATGTGTCTATAGAGATAACTGATCAGAACTAAGGAATAAATATACATTTTTAATAATAATATTGTTGTCAGATTTACAGATATCTCAGTAGTGATATTTTAGAGTACACTACAGAGATTTAATATCTTACTGAAGTCTTTTGACAAAGTTCTGCTATATTAATTGTAGATATCGCTGACAATAGTTTTTTACTGCTATTAATTATTAATATTCATAATTACAATACGTAAAACGTTTAACAATGTCTTTAATGTCACTCTGAAAATTTAGAAATGCAAATGTTAGCTATTTATCTCATATTTGGCCAGATTACAAATGGCGCACTATTTAGCACTTTCACTTGTGTGCTAACATCGCCAGAAGTTAACTTGCGTGGGTTAGCACATTATTAAATATTAACGCTGAATACATTTGATTTTTCAAGTTTTCAGGTATTTGAGTGGAAAGGGCTGCAAAGTATATTTATATATGCATACACATATTTAGACATGTATATGTATGTACATATCTGTTATAACCCTTTCCGTTCAAATACCTTGTCCTATACCATATTCCTTTTAACCCTTATAAGTATTTTTTATTTTTAATATTTATATAAACAAAATCATATTTAGTTTGTGCTTGTGTAGTTGCATTACTTTCAAATTTGCTTCCAACTTAATATGAGCACAAGTTATCGGAAGCACGTTATTTCAACATCTTGAGTGCTAAAATTAATGTGCCCCTATAAGGGGGTTCTGGATATGTAGAAGAGAGCAATAAAACATTCAAAAAATGTGTTTTGTGTGATTTCTCTCCATGACAGTGAGCTTTTGATCTTTTTGATAGCCCTTTCTTTCTGCTAGTTTCCGTATGCTTTACTATTTTAAGAAAGCAATTTGTGTGCAGTGGGAGGAATAACTAAAGCCAAGAGAAAGTGACTTGATTAGGTGCTGATGTTCTGGTAGCAGTAAGCTTGGGGAATGTAGGAGGTGGGCTGCTATATGTACTGTCTTAATGTTCACACTGTTTAGAGTCATATAGTGTTATTGGAATTTAGGAGGTGACTTATGGTCCATGGTGGAGATGACCACGGTTTTGATGTATTTGAGTTTTAATTTAGCTTGAGCAATATGTTGGGAGGCAGCAACATTGATATCTGACTTTTTTTTTATTATTATTATTATGCTTAAGGAGTTTGATGTTTTGGAGAAGATATCTGATTCATAATCATATACAAATTTAAAATTAAAATTAAATTACCATTTATATTAAAACTGGACACACATATACAAATGATAAATATCTTAGATATACAAGGACATTACATTTTTTTCACCTGGAATCTGGACTCTAAACAAAATAGTTAAGCCCTGGAATAGCATGTATAACATTTTTTTCCCAAATGTCTTGGTTTCCATTCAATGGGTGAGTCTAAACATTAAATATTTGGGTGCTTATAAGGGTGATTGCAATGATACATAATTCAGGACACTTTTCATATTTGAAGGTTAGAGTGCTACAAAAACAAATAAGAGATGCTACTCACTATACTGAGGTTTCCCTCAAAACATACATTAATATAGCATAAATTATTTGTCTTGTCTTTTTTCAAAAGCTTTAGCTATTTTGGCCATTCATTTTTTCTTATACATTTTAGACATGATTTCGTTTATTAAAGGGACAACCCTGCTTAATTAATAAGTTCAGCTGTTTCTACCACAACTATTGCTAAAAAGTGTATACAATCCAGCACATAGCCATAAAATCTCCATAAAACATGACACTGTCATAGGATGCCAACTTTGTAACAAGTCAGCTTGTGAAGTGCTCTGAGCAACTGTAAGTGATATTATTGTGAATTTGAAGCATCTAGGAGCAACAACAGCCCAGCCTTGAAGTGGTAGTCCACACAAAATCAGTGTGGACAACTGAGTGCTGAAGCACCTATCATTTATTGTTTCACTTACAACAGAGATCCAAGTTCCAAACTGCCTCTGGAACCAACTTCAGCATAACAACTGTGTGTCAGGAGATTTTTGAAATTGTTTCCATGGCTGACCAGTTGTACACAAGCCTTACATCAACATATACAATGCAAAGCATCTGCTGGAGTGATATAAACATGCCATCACTGGAATCTGCAGCATGTTTTTTGGAGTGATGAATCATGCTAGAAGAAACTGGGTGTGGTGGAAGCAAGGAGAATGCTACCTACTGAAATGCATAGTACCTACTGTATAGATTGGTGAAAAAGGGATAATGATCAGGGGCTCTTTTTCAGGGTTTGGTCTAAGCCTATTATATTCAGTGAAGTGACATCATTATACTACAGGATAGAAAAACATTTTTGACTATTGGGTGCTTCCAACTTTGTGGTAACAATTTAGGGGAGACCCTTTCCTGTTATAGCATGACTGTGCCCCTGTGCACCCAGCAAGTTCCCTGAAGAAATGGTTTGATAAGATTGTTGTGGAGGAACTCAAGAGGCTTGCACAGAGTATGAACCTCAACTCCTTGAACACCTTTGGAATGAATTAAAACACAGACCTTCTTGTCCAACATCATTGCCTAACCTCACAAATGCTCTTTTGGTTAATGGGCACACATTTCCACAGACACACTCCAAAATCTTGTCTAAAGCCTTCTCAAAAGATTGGTGGCTGTAATAGCCACAAAAGTGGGAACTACATATTAATGCATTAAGTTTTGGATGGGATGTAAAACAAACTCATATAGATGTGATGGTCAGGTGGCCATATACTTTTGGACATTATGGTCTAGATTACAAGTGGAGCACTATGCATATTGCAGCCCTGTGTTTAGAATAGTGCACAATCTGGTATTAAAAGTGAATGTTAGCACTGTTGACAGTTACTACACTTTCAATGGATATATATATTTCTATATATGTATATGTGTGTACACACATACATATGTACACCCACACATATACAGATACACACATGTATATATATATATATATATATATATATATATATATATATATATATATATATATATATAATTACTGGGGAAGGGGGCACTCAGATAATATGTATTAAATGTTATGTCCGTGCAAACAGTCCCAAATGAGTATATATCACTTAAAAAGATAGAGTCCTATATTCAATAATATGGACCAAAGAAGGACAAGGCTGCACAGGAAAACATTTTTAAACCAAACATTTATTATATAGGTGGTAAAAGACATCGGGTCGGCCTTCATAAATAACAATTTATTATATACCAGATAGAAGGTGAATCAGATTATGGTACGTCACAGTGTTAAACAATTCAACAATAACCCCCTACATGCTAGCATGTTGCACAGCTGGCCAGCTGACAGTCCAGGTTAGGTACCGGGCACAAAGTGTAAAAACACGCTCCGGTAAAATTAGAACAGTTACCGTCCCATTCCTCTGCTACAATCCGGGCACTCAGTGTAACTACACGCTCCAGTAGCAAGATGTAGGTCCAGTCTCCTATTTACACAAACAGGCCTGAAACAAATATTCCAGCTGAGCTATGTACTCAGATGCTGAGAGGATACTACCAGTTGCAAGACTTAAACCGCATGGCCTACCTTCACCTTCCTTCGTTCATGGGGTAGATGCCATCAAGCTGCTATATACCTCCATACTTCTGTATTACGTGATGCACATGCTTTTATTTATATATATATATATATATATATATATATATATACAGACATGGGTAAAATTATTGGTGTTTATATATACTGTATATATATATATATATATATATATACCAGAAAATACAGTATATTTGTACTCATTATTAAAAATCAGAATGCTAAAGTGCAAGTATTTAGTGTGACCCCCCCTTATACTTGAGCAATAGCAGGAACCTGGCTCTCGTAAATCTAAATGGAATGGAACCCTTATTAATGACATTGCTAACACCTGTATTTTTCCTACTATTTCATGTTAAAATTACTGCTTTGAAAAGGTCTATGCAAGACATGCTTGAGCATTACATACACATGTGATATGAGTTTAATTCATTGGAAGCTTGCTAATAAGACCCACTTTCAATCACATCATTCCATTAAAAATGCCAAAGATCACAGAAGCAGGGTAGCAGCCAAGAAACCACTTTTTCAGAAAGGTAATAGAGTGAAAAGCTAAGATATGCTAAAGCTCACAAATATTAGAATGAAGATCAGTGGGAAAGAATATTATGGAGTGTTGAATCCAAGTTTGAAATATTTGGGTCCAATCGTCGACAATATGTGAGAAGAAGAGTTGGAGAGAGATGGAAGAATGAGTGCTTGCAGCCTTCAGTGAAACATGGTGGAGCATCTGTCCTGGCTTGGGGCTGCATTCTGCCAGTGGTGTTGTTGATATTGTTCAAATTGATGGGATCCTGCATGCTGAAAAGTACAGACAGGTTTTAATTCATCATGCACTGCCATGTTTGTCAAATGAGATTGCTGAATTTTGACTTTTATAGGAACCATTTCCATCATCACCACTGCTAAACCATCCAAATGTATACTGTATGTTGTCAAGTTGGGTAGACTGTACAACATTTTTCTAGTATTGTTTTTGACAATATTTATTTCTATTCACCTAGATTAAGAGTTTTGCGTTATGGTGCGGTACGGCTATATCGTTAAAAAATTGGCCATTGCGAGTGGAATGGCCAGTAACGCATATTACGAGTCACGGCGTTATAGGTGGTAACGCAAGCATTTTAGCCTTAACGCAACCCTCCATTCCACACTAAAAAATGAGTGCGGGATTTCCCTTACACCATATTAAAGGTTGTGCGGTCCGGCTAACATGCTAGCATTACAGTCTATACTGACACGAGCCATTCCGCGATATGAGACCAGTAGTTATGGATTGTGCGAAACAAAAATGTTTCACAAAACTCATAACTAAAATGTTACAAAGTACACTAACACTCATAAAATAACTTGTAACCTCTAAACCACCACCCTCCAGCATTGCAAAAACTATATTAAACCTATTAACCCCTAATCTGCCGCCCATCCACATCGCCAACACTATATAAACCTATTAACCCCTAAATTGCCGGCCCCCACATCACCAACACTATATAAACCTATTAACTCCTAAACCGCTGGCCCCCCACATCGCCAATAATATATCAACCTATTAACCCCTAATCCGCTGTTCCCCAACATTGCCGACACTAAATAAAGCTATTAACCCCTAAACCGCCAGCCCCCACACATTGCAACTAATAAACTAAACCTATGAACCCCTAAACTGCCGGCTCCCACATCGCAAAACACTAAATTAAACTATTAACCCCTAAACCTAACACCCCCTAACTTTAAATTAAAAGTTACAATATAACTATTTTTAAATAAATAAAAACTTACCTGTAAAGTAAAAAAAAACCTAAAATTAAACTATAAATTAACTTAACATAACTATTCTAATTAAATAAAAAAAAACAACTACCAATTAAAAAACCTAATTTACATGATTAAAAAAACTAACATTACGAAAAAATAAAAAACCTAAATTACAAATGTAAAAAAACATAATACTACGACAAAATTTAAAAATTACAAAAAATAATAAACACTAAAATTACAAAAAATAAAAAACCTCTAAAATTACATAAAATAATAAATGAAATTATCAAAAATAAAAAATAATCACACCTAATCTAATAGCCCTATAAAAATAAAAAAGCCCCCCAAAATAAAAACACTCCCTAACCTACAATAAACTACCAATAGCCCTTAAAAGGGCTTTTTTGTAGGGAATTTCCCTAAGTTAAACAGCTCTTTTACTGACAAAAAATTACAAAGTCCCCCCAACAGTAAAACCCCCCACCCAACCATCCCCCCAAAATTAAAGAACCTGTCTAAATAAAACCTAAGCTACCCATTGCCCTTAAAGGGGCACTTGTATGTGTATTGCCTTTAAAAGTGCATTCAGTTATTTTACTACCCTTAAAAGGGCATTTAGCTCTTTAACACTGCCCATCCCTAATCTAAAAAAAAAAACACCCCAAAAAACCTAACACTAACCCCATAAACTTTCTTTTCCCCATAAACATCAAAGGGGTTGCGCTACGCCAATTTGCCATGCCGCCATGCATACTAACTTGTAATGGCAGTGCTATGGAAAGTGTGGTACCGCTCATTTTATTGTGCTCTTTACGCACACGGTATAGCGCAAAACTCTAGTCGATTGTTTGTTAAACGTCCATTTCCATTGGGGCATGTTCTTTAAAGCTTTCGAGACCAGGTTTACAGAAGACGTGTTTACATGCACACTACGTAGAAGTAGAAACAGGGCCCATATGATAATACATCAAAGGGTTTTACTTCAGGGATTAAAGGACTAATTGAAATAAAAAATAAAAATCATTGAGAGGTATCACGCTTAACATGCAAAAGTCTCCTTGATCTACATAAACTCATTAAGGATGACTTGAAGTCACAGGCTAATAGATAATTGATGGCAATTGTACCAATTATATTTAACACACTCAATGTACTATGCAGCATATGCTGCTTTTGAGCTCTTGTAGGGTTGCTTTCTGCAATGTAAGAAGCATTTTACACTCTTTCCCACCTCTGTTCTGGGATATAGAAATCAACCCAAACACCTTTGTTCTTGATGATTGACAGGCCCTTCTCTTGTGCAATTGGTTGTGATTGGGTGTGATTGGTTACATGAGAAAATGGGGCGCATTATACACTTAAGTGAGTGTTTCACGATATATGCGGTGTCCACCACCCTTTCAATGCAAAGCTGAGCAGACAGGTTCCCAAGTTGGGAAACTTGTCCGCAACAGCCTTAAGCATGCACTCAAATGTCCATTCCTTATACATATAATCCAAATTGTGGTGCAGTGTACTTTAAATTGTTAGCTGATTAGCGTTATATCTATCTTCCAGAGTTGCTCATTTCAGATCTCAAATAGTTAGTAACTTCCATCTTAAAGGGATAGAAAACCCCAACATTTTCTTTCATGATTTGGATAGAACATACAATTTTAAGCAACTTTCCAATTTACTTCTGTTATCAAAGTTGCTTCATTCTCTTGTTATCCATTGCTGAAGGAACATTACTGCACTACTGGCAGCTAGATGAACAATCTAGTTAGCCAATATTAAGAGACAAATGTGTGCAGGCACCAATCAGCAGCTAGCTCCCACTAGTGTAGGATATGTGCATATTCTTTTTCAATAAGGGATACCAAGAGAATAAAGCATATTTGACAATAGGAGTGAATTTAAAAGTTTCTTAAAATGACATGCTCTATCTGAATCATGCACGTTTAATTTTGACTTTCCTATCCCTTTAAATTACTATGTCAAAATTCAGCGCCAACCGATATACTTCCTGTATCTCTTATATTGTCCTAATAAGAGATATTTAAGTAAAATATCACATTGGCTTAATGACACAAAAATACTCTCAGAAGCTTTTTCTTTGAGTTATTGCTTTGTACACCACTTGTCCCCATTCATCCCCTCTTAGCCTTTAACATGTTTCCCGGATGTAACCCGGATTTATCAAAAGGCTTTTTATTTTGCCTTGACATCTCAACAACGCCTACTTTAGACATTTGGTGAATCACACAACAATGTCAAAATATGTAATAATATTATAAAAGAAATACAGGTGGCCCTCGGTTTACAACGGTTCAATTTGCACCGTTTCAGAATAACAACCTTTTTTTTCAGTCATGTGACTGCTATTGAAAAGCATTGAGAAGCAGTGCATTGATTAAAATAGCCAGTAGGTGGAGCTGTAGCTTGTGTTGCAGCAAAGATATGCAAACCAAGCAAGCTGAAATTAATTAGTTTAACAAGACCTGAGCTATCGAGCAGCTTGCAAAGGAACAAGATCTTCCTGTCTATAAATCAGTCCAGATTGGAATGCATACAAAGAACTGTTTGCAGAAAAATGCAAGTAAAGTCTGTGTTGTGTGATTATTTTATTAGGTTTATAAAGCTGTTTAGCATTTAAAGTCTTCATTTCAAAGCTTTAAAAATAATGTATTAGGTGTTACTTTTGCCAATTTTGAGAGGGGCCTGGAACCTTACTCCCTCACTTCCCATTGACTTACATTATAAACTGGGTTTCAATTTACAACGGTTTCGATTTACAACCATTCCTTCTGGAACCTAACCCTGGCGTAAACTGAGGGCTACCTGTATTGAAGTATAAAATTATTACAGCAAAGGAAAATTCATTCTTAACAATTGCACACCCTAATATTGCCCCAATTTATGTTATTCCAAAAATCCTTAAAAATCAGAGAAAACCTCCTAGATGCTCATTTTTTTCAGTCATTGGGAATCTAACCAAGGAAACGAACCAACATACAAATTATAAGTTAAGAGATTTTGTCATCCAACTCCTTTCTTACATTAGAGAAACTATAGAAGTACTTAAAGAAATGGAAAGCCTAAAAGTCAGATTACTCTGCTAGTGAAACTATATTTCACATTTAAACTAGTCAATCTTATTTGCAAACAATAGATACAGCAATGGGGACAGAATGTGCCTAGACATATGTAAACTTACTTTTTGGTTTGTGGGAACAATACGTCAATATACCGGTACTAATTTATGGCTAAGATACATAGATGATGTCTTCATCCAGTCGACGACACCTTCATCCATCTTCTATTTTCATCCCAGTGTTGTGGAGCTGTGGCAGGGCAGAGCTGACTAGGACCAGCGGCGACAACGACATCCAGCGCGGAGCCTCCTCTTCATACAATCTTCACCGCACACTGAAGCTTAAATGCAAGGTACCCCTTTTATATTGGGGTACCGTTGCATTCTTATTGGCTGAAAAATTCAAATCAGCCAATAGGATGAGAGCTGCTTAAATTCTATTGTCTGATTTGAAATTTAAGTTCTCATCCTATTGACTGATTTTAAATTTTCTCCCTTGCATTAATGCCTCTTTTAATACATGCTAGTATCCTGTTTAGCTAAATCTAGTCCTGTTTAAATAATAGGTTGCCTGCTTATTTTTACTTCCAAAATGTAGAACCTTACAATTTCTAGTATTAAATCTCATTTTCCATTTACCTGCCCATTCTTCCAATTTTGTAAAACCCCTTTGCAAAGCAGCTTCATCCTGCCCTAATCTAAAGACCTTAAACAAATTTCTATCATCTGTGGTTTAATCCTTGTTCCATATCATTAATAAAAATATTAAAAAGAACAGGGCCCAGTACTGATTCCTGGGGGACTACATTGATTACCTTTGTCCAATCTGAGTATTACCCATTTACTACTAATTGTTGCTCCCTGTCTTTTATCCAGTTTTTTTCATGAGCTAACATTTACAGCTATTCCCAGTCCCTTAAATTTGTACACTAATATCTCATGTGGCACTGTATCAAAAGCATTTGCAAAATCCAAGTATATCACATCAACTGATTCCTCTTTATCTGTATTTTTACTTATTTCCTCATAGAATATAATTAGATAAGTTTGACATGCTCTATTTCTCATAAAACCATGCTGATTTCAACTAATAACCTTATTTGCATGAATATATTCATCAATATAATCCCATCTAATCCTTTCAAGTATCTTGCCCACTACTGATGCCATACTAACTGGTCTATAGCTCCCTGGATCAGCACTGCTTCCCTTTTAAAAAGTGGCATAACATCAGCTTTATGCCAGTCCTGGGGTACTATGTCTAAGGATAATGAGTCTTGAAAAATTTAAAGTAGAGGTTTGTCTATAACAGTGCTAAATTCCCTTAAAACCCTTAAGTGTATTCCATATGGACCTGGAGATTTATGTATCTTGATATTATCCAACTTTTATCAGCTTTATGCCGGTCCTGGGGTGCTATGTCTAAGGATAATGAGTCTTGAAAAATTAAAAGTAGAGGTTTGTCTATAACAGTGCTAAATTCCCTTAAAACCCTTGAGTGAATTCCATATGGACCTTGTCACGATTACATATTGCCTAACAACAACCTGTTACTTTTACTGAGAATATGCCTTTAATTGTCTGATCAATTCACCTGCTATGCTATTTAAGCCTCCTCCCCCTCTCCACTTTGCTTGTTATTGTTTTCCACTAACCATAGTGTGATTCAAACAGAGCTCTAGTATTTTGTTACCTCTTGGGATTTTATCCAAATATCTACCATTCCGGATTCACCAACTCCTCCTGCTGAAACCAGCCTACCTCTCTTGATACCGGATTGACTCTTTGTCCAGCCGTTGCTGTCAGCTTGCTCCATTCAGCTGAATCTTCCGCCCTGCATCGTGGAGCTGTGACGTCACACGCCAACCTGTTCGGCACCAGCGCTGCAACCGCTTCTCTGCTTCAAGCTGTGAGATTTCTCTTCAACTCTCTAAAACTTTGTTTTACCTTCCAGGTACATTCAGTAACCACATGCCTTTTTACAAGCTGCTACCGTTGATACAATATCTCCTACCCAAATTTACTCATAATTTCTGATATATTGTGGGTGAGGTCTATTTTGACATAGTAGCTATTTTTTGTTGTGTTAACACTGTTTCATTTTTTCTCTGGTTATAGACACTGTTTTTCTGTTGTTTCTCCAGTATTCATTTACTCGAGACAGCTATAGAAATATCTAATGCTATTTATCCTTATAACAAATTGCTAAGTTTATACTCGGATTCTGACATTACTTCTTTTAGTAATTCATGTTATTATCCAGTTTAAACCTTGCTACAAATCCTATGATCTCCGCAGTTGTGATTCATTTAAATTATTGCATACTACAACATAGTATCTTTGACATTACAGACCTGGAGATTTATGTATCTTAATATTATCCAACTTTTTCCTGATGTCCTGTAGAGATAACCCAGTTATTGAAACGACCTTGTATGTTCTAGTTTGTTTCAATTTATCTCCCATTGGTTCCTCTCTTGTGTACAGCATACTGAAGAAAAGAACATGGTACCCTTCTCACATTTTAATGTACCTATATTAATCTTCTTAGATTTTTTGCTATTTATATACTTAAAAAAACTTTTAGGGTTTGACTTAGAATCCTTTGTAATTAATCTTTTATTATAAATTTTGGCTAATAGGATTGCTTTTTAGCATGCTTTGTTACATTCCTTATATATTTGGAATGTTTAATCTGTACTATTTTCTTTGAATAATTTAACGTTACTTTCTAATTTTTCTTAACACATTTTTTATTTAATCACATTGGCTTGGAGTTATTTATTTTGCTTTTAAAACTAGTAATATGTGTTGATGTGTATATTTACTTAACAAAGTTTTAAATGTTATCTGTTTATCCTTTGCATTTTTATTCAGGAGTGTGTTTGTGTTTTTTTCCAGTGGATGTCAATCATCCCAATCGTATCAGGATTGGGATGATTGCAGTCCACCACCTAAAAGGTGGCGGAGAAGTTAAGGAGCAGCAGTCTTTCGACCGCTGCTTCTTAACTTCCGTTTCAGGTGAGCCTAAACCACTGGACCTAGAAAGCATCTGTTATCTGTTTATCCTTTGCGTTTTTATTCAGGAGTGTGTTTTTGTTTTTTACCAGTGGATGTCAATCATCCAAATTGTATCGGGATCATTGCAGTCCACCACCTAAAAGGTGGCGGAGAAGTTAAGGAGCAGCAGTCTTTCAACCGCTGCTTCTTAACTTCTGTTTCAGGTGAGCCTAAACCACTGGGCGTAGAAAGCAGCATCCGCTGCTTGTTAAATCTACCCCTTTGTCTCACTTTATACTATTTCATGATTTCCTTAAATCATTGAATTTTGCTTAAAATTAAAAGTCTTAGTTGAACGCTTGTAACACTGCTTATGGAAAGTGATTTTGAACATGACCATGTTATGTTCACCATTACCCAAATGTTCTTTGACTTCTTTGTTTGATATAATTTCTGTATTGCTTGATAGCACTAAATCCAATATAGCTTTATTCATAGTTGGCACTTATATTAATTGTGACACAAAGTTATCTTTGAGAACATTTAAAAATCTTTCTCCGTTAGCTCTATTGCTAGATTCATTGGTCCAGTTTATTTTGGGTAGTTAAAATCTCCCATAATTATAGCCCCGTTATTATTAGCAGCCTTTCCAAATTGCATTAGCAGTTGAGTTGACTCCATGTCAGTAATAGTGGGGGGCTTGTAGTATGTTCCTAGTAATATTTAGGATTTTTCCCCACTCTGTATTTCAACCTACATTGTCTCTACATTATTAACTGTATCATCATAAATATCTTTCCTTATTGTAGGTTTAAGGTCAAGTTTATTATACATTCAAATTAATTCACCCATTTTATTACTTAATGTTATTACTCCTGTCCCTCCTAAATAAAGTTAATAAATAGGACCAGCACTGTTATCAGAATAACCTACTATATTATATGTGAGTTTGGCAGTAGCTCACAGTGGTACATGGTTATTTTGAAAACAGTGCTGGTCCTATATATGAACATTGTTTTGTCCTCCTAAATAAAGTATAACCCAGTTAACTGCCCAGTTATGTGAATCTTACCACCAGGTTTCAGTTATACTGATAATATCA
Organism: Bombina bombina; assembly: GCF_027579735.1. Classification (NCBI taxonomy): domain Eukaryota; kingdom Metazoa; phylum Chordata; class Amphibia; order Anura; family Bombinatoridae; genus Bombina; species Bombina bombina. The sequence continues at coordinate 233,040,895 of NC_069500.1, read as the reverse complement.
TAATCCTCTTCTGAAGCTAAGAGTACCAGCTACACCATATTACCCCTCATGCTTCTTGAATTTGCTGTCATACATTAAATTTTGATGTGCTTGATGATGCTACTCTGTGTACTTTCCTTCAAACTTTGTAATGTGACATTTCCTATTTGAAAACTTCTGTCACCCATTTCTTGGGATATTATACGTGTGTCATATTCAAAGACTGATTTGCTGATTTGTCTGTTCTACTATGTTTGGACTGACCCTCCCCCCTTCCCTAGTTTAAAAGATTCTCTAAACGTGCTACTATCCTCTCCCCCAACACACTTGCACCCATGTTATTCAGGCACAATCCATCCTTTTTTTTGTTTACAAATTGTACCCAAGTGAAAAGTCATCCCAGTGCTCTAAAAAGTCAAACCCCTCATTTTTACACCATGATTTTAACCAGTAATTTACTTCCCTTAGCTCCTTCTGCCTAACTAGGTTAGCACATGCTACTGGAAAACTTTGGAGTTCTTTTTATTTAAGCTTGTTAGTATCTTTTTAGGACACTTCATCTCCCACTGACTCTGTCATTAGTACCAATATGCATCATGACTGCAGGATCAGGCCCACATCCCTCTAACAATGTGTTAATACGTTCTACAATATGCCTAACATGAGCCCCTGGAAGACAGCAAACTGTTCTATTTAAGGGATACGAATGATAAATTACCCTATCAACCTTCCTAATAATAGAGCCTCCTACAACCTACATCTGTCTCGGGCACAGACTTGTATGCTCCTGTTCCATGAGTGAAGTTACCAGATTAGGCAGAATAGCTCTCTCTAGCATTGCCACCTATAAACCTATATCCCAAACATCTTCACACAATCTGGCAACTCTATTGGGATGTACAAGCTCAGAACTGGACTGTCTCTTCAGCTTACTCTTCCTTCCTCCTCTCACTGTGTCCTAGCTACTTTCTCCCTGTCTGAATCCCCTCCATTCCCACTGCTAGAACCATGAACAACCTGCTCAGTCATATCCATTTTCCTTTTAAGTGTCGGAATATCATGCAGTGTTGTAATAGCTTCTAATGAACCAATATACTCACACTTGCCACAGAGATATGATGTCCGAAGTGCGTGCTACAGTGATGCAAACATATGGCTAGCTGTACACTGAATGAGATTCTCACACATTCTTACTTAAAAGGTATTAACTGAAAAATATAAAATATTTATATTCTCCCCTGGTTACACTAACCCCTTAGTTGCTCGAACTCTCTTAGAGCTCAAATTCTATACTTAAACAGAGAAACTTACTTTAACAGGGAAACTGATTATAGCAAGCCTCACAGAATTAATGTGCTAGATTTATATTGTTTGTTTGACCCACATAAGTGAATATAATCCTTCCCCTTAATTTCTCACACACAAAAAGAAGGTAGGATTAAAAAAACTTGCAATCAGTATAAAAGCAATCTTAAAAAAAACAGTTGAATATAAAGTTTAAAACGTTGCACCCCTTATGCAACAATTAATTTAAAAACTCCCTTTGGGCTCAAGATCTATACTTAAACAGAAAAACTGAGTTTAACAGGGATTATAGAACGATTCACAGAGCATGGCTCACAGAGTTAATGTACTAGATTTGTAGTGTTTTTTTGACCCATACACAGGTGAAAATAGTCCCTTCCCTTAATGGTGAAAATAATCCCTCCCCTTAATTACTTACATACATGAGCAAGGTAGAATTACATTTGTTTGTAATCTACGATTGCACATTGGAAAACCTGAAAAAAATGCCTACCTATAATTTGTATTAAAGATCTGAACAAATTTCTAAATTATATAAAAATGATTGGCAATGTCAAAAAGAAGCCCTAAGACATACAAATATGTAAATGAAAATGGAATTAAGAACTGTATTTTGTACTGTAAAATTACATCTCTATATCTGTGCTATTTTCTATAACAACTATTTTAGACATTGATTACAGTATACTAAAACAATACATTAATTCATTTGTTTTTGTTCTTCGCTAAATAATTGAAATAACATTTTACGTGTTAAAAAAAAATGCCTTTTTGTAATCCCATTGTAATGCCTCACTTTAAAACATGAGCAAGATTTAAACTTTTCCTCTCGTGATTTGATGGCTTTTGAGAAAAGCATTATAAATTGGCTTTCTACAGCTCTTGACCTTTTGACTTTTGAACCTTGACTGCCCAAGTCTTAACTTTGCTTGTTTAAGTCAGTAGCTATAGCATCACTCTGATCCTCTCCCAGAGGGTCTGCAGATTTATCTCTCCTGAACAGTTAAGCCCCCCTCTAGTGTTCATTGCTCATCACATTATTCCACAAGTGAATAAGAAAGCTGACAAATTTAAGATCCCTACAGTGAAACAGAGAGCTTGCTTTGCATTTATAATATAGAAGAATGGTATGAGTTTAAAGTAAATTCTGAATTTAATTTACAATAATTGAATTTGTAATTAATTTCCTTTTATGTGCTCTAAACATTCAATTACATAGAATTTTTTCAGTTTGATGATTTACTATAATAATGAGATTATATACAATTACACATAGGCAGACAGCTTATTTGAACTGTCAGTTTGACTTTAGGAAACAGAAGTTGACCTAGTAAATTGTTATGGATGCACATAGCATGTGGAGCTTAAGAGAATTTTTTTTCTCTCTCTCTATAAACTGGTTGTAAATTGCTGCAGACGTGTGAACTTTTCCCATTTCTCTCTCTGTAGTGAAAACTGAAGATGACCTATCATGACATATCTTAACTGGACAAATAAGAAAATCTTTGTTTAATCTTATACATGGATAGCATTAAAAGGGAATAACAAAAATGTATCCTATAATTAAAATATTATTTTCTTTATTTGTATATATATATATATATATATATATATATATATATATATATATATAATATACTGTATATATATATATATATATATATATATATATATATATATATATATATATATATATATATATATATATATATATATAGAACCAAGAGAGGGTAAAATATAAGGGCGCTTAGTATAAAGAGCTAATTTATGTATCTATAGTAAGGAACTGTAGTAATTCAAAAGGTCACAATATAGGACCACTGGATAGTAAATAGGGGATGGAAAAAATAGTTAAAAAAACAAATACATATTTAAGGCTCTCACAGTGTATAGATAAAAATATTACAAGTATCAAATGT